>NC_136298.1:3229898-3594898 GCF_964198595.1 Lampetra fluviatilis
AGCTGTTAGGCATGCGGTGGCTGGTCATGCGGGCTACATGACCCAGCCAACGCAGCCTTGCCTGCCGGAGGAGCTCACCGATGGGACCTTGCCCAGATCTTTCAAGGATTTGTGAGCTCCTCACACAATCCAGCCTGGTTAAACCCTGGATGGATCGTAGGCAGGCCAGCCTAAATGTTTCCAACCGGCGAAGATGCTCATCACCGATTGGGAGTTTGTGGAGTGTCCGATGGTACAAAATACCCAGGCAGGTGCTTAGTTTTGGTGGGGCTGATGGTAAGGCCCCATCTCTAAGTGGCACGCTCCAGTCTCAGCAGCAGCGTCTCCAACTCCTCCTCTGAATGAGCAGCTATTACCAAATCATCGGCATACATAACGTGGTTGACCAATAGGGAGCCAACCCTTGATCGCACCCGGGCGTCGATCAGCCTCCCATTATATCTGTACCAAATGGAAATTCCCCGGTACAGCTATTGAAGGCTTCACGAACTACGCAGTCGAAATAGATTTTAAATAATGTGGGAGCCAGAGGACATCCCTGTCGCACCCCAAGGTGTACAGGGAAAGGCTCCGACTCCCGGCCACTTAGTTTTACCCGGCCCGCTCACCATCATGAAGGTCCTTAATGATCGTGATCAGAGGGTCAGGGACTCCGAAAGCACGAAGAACAACCCAGAGCCCAGGCCTATTGATGGTATCATAGGCCTTGACCAGGTCAATAAAGCAGAGATGTAGGTCTTGTTGGAATTCCCTACACCTCTGCTGTAGCAGACGGACAGAAAATATGGCATCTGTGCAGGACCGCCCTTTCCTGAAACCGCATTGGGGTTCCGCAAGCCTCTCCTCAGCGTGCCTAGCAAGGCGATGTTAAATAATCCTTGCCAGGACCTTACCCGGCACACTGAGGAGTGAGATGCCCCTGTAGTTGTTACAGTCTGTGCGGTCCCCCTTCTTAAAGAGGGGAACCACCAGGGCATCCTTCCAATCCTGCGGTACCCGTCCAGCGGTCCAGACTGTTGTTATGATGTCATATAGGGCAGTCTTGTGCACAAACGCCACCCTCCCTCAGCATTTCGCTTGGGAGATCATCTCTGCCCGGTGCCTTTCCTGGTTTCAGACTCCGGATCGCCTTAAGTACTTCCTCAACAGATGGCACCTCAGCCAGCCACTCACAGGGGGTGACCTCTTCCAATATTTGAGGCACGGCAGCCTCAGCAGGGTTATCGCCACTTTGTGCCATGATGTTTTCCTGGCTGAGAGATTTTCCCTCCCCCAGGACCTCACAGAAATGCTCAGCAAATCTGCAAACCTGTTCCTGGGGGTCGGAGATTGGATCACCGTTTTTTCCCCTAATGATGGTAATAGGTGTGGCGCTGCAGGTTACTTTTTTGATGGACTTAAATAGTGATTTGTGATCGCGGGCCACTGAGGCAGACTCCATCTCCTCAGCAACCCGCGACCACCACCCATCCTTGCAGCGCCTTACGGCTCTCCGAACCTCCGAGCGAAGGCTGCGGTAAACCTCCTCATTCTCCGACGTGGGATGCTGTAGCCGATGAGAGTGGGCCTGTCAACACCACCATCAACACCACCATTATCAACACCACCACCAACTATGGAAATAAAAAAGGTGTGCTCCCTGCTGTGGACCAAGAGGTCTATGGCAGCAACTTCAGACGTAGTTCTGTGAAGTCATCGTCCGGGGCTGTTGTGACACAAGGTGGTGCACTGCTTGCTGCGGGAGGACCGCGGGTTGTCTGTTCACCACGACGCAGCGCAATTCCTGGCACATCGCCTGATGAAGCTGGTTGTAATCACCCCCGAAACGTCGGACATAAATTGTTCATGTTGTGGGTTTACTCTCCAGCACAATCGGTGTGCTGATGTAGTAGCTACACGTCTTGTTGACGTGACACGTCTTGTTCACGTGACAAACTTTACTTATTGGCTGTGTCGGGTGGTGGTGGTGAGCAAACAACACTTATATTTACGCGACCTAACCCAACCCCAACCAAAAAAAACAACCTTTAGTACCGAGAACAACATTGGTCGTGAAAACTTCACTACGTGTTAAACAACAACAAAACCCCCCCGCCCACCGCTCACTTATGGAGTCGGCCAAACATCGCCAAGTGGCAGGGGCGCTGCTTCAAAGAAGCCTCGGGGACCTTTGCTGGGTACGCAGAGAGGGGGCACCGCACGGTACGGCCACGTGGAACGCGGCTGATCTGGGGCGATGGGGAGATGCGTGGCGATGGGGAGATGGGGGGCGATGGGGAGATGGGTGGCGATGGGGGGATGGGTGGCGATGGGAAGATGGGGGGCGATGGGAAGATGGGGGGCGATGGGGAGATGGGGGGCGATTGGGAGATGGGGGGCGATGGGGAGATGGGGGTGATGGGCGATGGGGGGCGATGGGGAGATGGGTGGCGATGGGGAGATGCGGGGCGATGGGGAGATGGGGGGCGATGGGGAGATGGGGGCGATGGGGAGATGGGGGCGATGGGGAGATGGGGGCGATGGGGAGATGGGAGCGATGGGGAGATGCGGGGCGATGGGGAGATGGGGGGCGATGGGGAGATGGGGGCGATGGGGAGATGGGTGGCGATGGGGAGATGGGGGCGATGGGGAGATGGGGAGATGGGGGGCGATGGGGAGATGGGGGGCGATGGGAAGTTCTCGCGCCCGAGCCGGGAGACGCGGCCCCATGTCCCCCCCCCCGCGCGAACGCGGAGCGAGGGCCGTGTTCCCGTCGTGACGGGCGCGCACGCCGCTGTTGATTAATGCGCCTAATTACTGCGTGTGTGAGATTCATGACAATAACAACAACGACGCCAGCAGCAGTAGCAGCACCAACGTCGCCTGTGCCCGCGGTGGCCAACGGAGGGAATTGATCTGACTTTGATTCGAGTTTTGTTTCGAACTCTTGCAAAAATCAACCGCAACCCGTAACTCCAAATGGGCCGCCGTGTTGCAGCCAGACTTGGCGTTGCCCGTTGATGCGCGGCAGAGGCGACCTTGCAGCCACGGGCCGGACGCGCGGTAGTGGCGGTGGTGGCGGAGTTGCAGTGTACAGACTCCAAACCCGGGCTGGGTTGGAACTGCGGGGCTGGTTGGTTCTTTGAGACTGGTTGGTTCTGTGGGACTGGTTGGTTCTGTGGGATTGGTTGGTTCTGTGGGACTGGTTGGTTCTGTGGGGTTGGTTGGTTCTGTGGGACTGGTTGGTTCTGTGGGGTTGGTTGGTTCTGTGGGACTGGTTGGTTCTGTGGGGTTGGTTGGTTCTGTGGGACTGGTTGGTTCTGTGGGGTTGGTTGGTTCTGTGGGATTGGTTGGTTCTGTGGGGTTGGTTGGTTCTGTGGGGCTGGTTGGTTCTGTGGGATTGGTTGGTTCTGTGGGATTGGTTGGTTCTGTGGGGTTGGTTGGTTGGTTCTGTGGGATTGGTTGGTTCTGTGGGACTGGTTGGTTCTGCGGGGCTGGTTGGTTCTGTGGGACTGGTTGTTTCTGTGGGACTGGTTGGTTCTGTGGGATTGGTTGGTTCTGTGGGACTGGTTGGTTCTGTGGGATTGGTTGGTTCTGTGGGGTTGGTTGGTTCTGTGGGTCTGGTTGGTTCTGTGGGACTGGTTGGTTCTGTGGGTCTGGTTGGTTCTGTGGGACTGGTTGGTTCTGTGGGTCTGGTTGGTTTTATGGGTCTGGTTGGTTCTGTGGGACTGGTTGGTTCTGTGGGACTGGTTGGTTCTGTGGGATTGGTTGGTTCTGTGGGTCTGGTTGGTTCTGTGGGATTGGTTGGTTCTGTGGGATTGGTTGGTTCTGTGGGTCTGGTTGGTTTTATGGGTCTGGTTGGTTCTGTGGGACTGGTTGGTTCTGTGGGACTTGTTGGTTCTGTGGGACTGGTTGGTTCTGTGGGATTGGTTGGTTCTGTGGGTCTGGTTGGTTCTGTGGGATTGGTTGGTTCTGTGGGTCTGGTTGGTTCTGTGGGACTGGTTGGTTCTGTGGGATTGGTTGGTTCTGTGGGTCTGGTTGGTTCTGTGGGATTGGTTGGTTATGTGGGACTGGTTGGTTCTGTGGGACTGGTTGGTTCTGTGGGACTGGTTGGTTCTGTGGGTCTGGTTGGTTCTGTGGGATTGGTTGGTTCTGTGGGTCTGGTTGGTTCTGTGGGATTGGTTGGTTCTGTGGGTCTGGTTGGTTCTGTGGGTCTGGTTGGTTCTGTGGGACTGGTTGGTTCTGTGGGACTGGTTGGTTCTGTGGGACTGGTTGGTTCTGTGGGTCTGGTTGGTTCTGTGGGACTGGTTGGTTCTGTGGGTCTGGTTGGTTCTGTGGGATTGGTTGGTTCTGTGGGATTGGTTGGTTCTGTGGGGCTGGTTGGTTCTGTGGGACTGGTTGGTTCTGTGGTCTGGTTGGTTCTGTGGGTCTGGTTGGTTCTGTGGGATTGGTTGGTTATGTGGGACTGGTTGGTTCTGTGGGATTGGTTGGTTCTGTGGGATTGGTTGGTTCTGTGGGTCTGGTTGGTTCTGTGGGATTGGTTGGTTCTGTGGGTCTGGCTGGTTCTGTGGGGCTGGTTGGTTCTGTGGGATTGGTTGGTTATGTGGGACTCGTTGGTTCTGTGGGATTGGTTGGTTCTGTGGATCTGGCTGGTTCTGTGGGGCTGGTTGGTTCTGTGGGATTGGTTGGTTCTGTGGGTCTGGCTGGTTCTGTGGGACTGGTTGGTTATGTGGGACTGGTTGGTTCTGTGGGGTTGGTTGGTTATGTGGGACTGGTTGGTTCTGTGAGATTGGTTGGTTCTGTGGGTCTGGTTGGTTCTGTGGGATTGGTTGGTTATGTGGGACTGGTTGGTTCTGTGGGGTTGGTTGGTTCTGTGGGACTGGTTGGTTCTGTGGGGTTGGTTGGTTCTGTGGGACTGGTTGGTTCTGTGGGGTTGGTTGGTTCTGTGGGACTGGTTGGTTCTGTGGGACTGGTTGGTTCTGTGGGATTGGTTGGTTCTGTGGGGTTGGTTGGTTCTGTGGGATTGGTTGGTTCTGTGGGACTGGTTGGTTCTGCGGGGCTGGTTGGTTCTGTGGGACTGGTTGGTTCTGTGGGGTTGGTTGGTTCTGTGGGACTGGTTGGTTCTGTGGGACTGGTTGGTTCTGTGGGATTGGTTGGTTCTGTGGGGTTGGTTGGTTCTGTGGGATTGGTTGGTTCTGTGGGACTGGTTGGTTCTGCGGGGCTGGTTGGTTCTGTGGGACTGGTTGTTTCTGTGGGACTGGTTGGTTCTGTGGGATTGGTTGGTTCTGTGGGACTGGTTGGTTCTGTGGGATTGGTTGGTTCTGTGGGGTTGGTTGGTTCTGTGGGTCTGGTTGGTTCTGTGGGACTGGTTGGTTCTGTGGGTCTGGTTGGTTCTGTGGGATTGGTTGGTTCTGTGGGTCTGGTTGGTTCTGTGGGGTTGGTTGGTGCTGTGGGTCTGGTTGGTTCTGTGGGACTGGTTGGTTCTGTGGGTCTGGTTGGTTCTGTGGGACTGGTTGGTTCTGTGGGTCTGGTTGGTTTTATGGGTCTGGTTGGTTCTGTGGGACTGGTTGGTTCTGTGGGACTGGTTGGTTCTGTGGGATTGGTTGGTTCTGTGGGTCTGGTTGGTTCTGTGGGATTGGTTGGTTCTGTGGGTCTGGTTGGTTTTATGGGTCTGGTTGGTTCTGTGGGACTGGTTGGTTCTGTGGGACTGGTTGGTTCTGTGGGACTGGTTGGTTCTGTGGGATTGGTTGGTTCTGTGGGTCTGGTTGGTTCTGTGGGATTGGTTGGTTCTGTGGGTCTGGTTGGTTCTGTGGGACTGGTTGGTTCTGTGGGATTGGTTGGTTCTGTGGGTCTGGTTGGTTCTGTGGGATTGGTTGGTTCTGTGGGACTGGTTGGTCCTGTGGGACTGGTTGGTTCTGTGGGACTGGTTGGTTCTGTGGGTCTGGTTGGTTCTGTGGGATTGGTTGGTTCTGTGGGTCTGGTTGGTTCTGTGGGATTGGTTGGTTCTGTGGGTCTGGTTGGTTCTGTGGGTCTGGTTGGTTCTGTGGGACTGGTTGGTTCTGTGGGACTGGTTGGTTCTGTGGGACTGGTTGGTTCTGTGGGTCTGGTTGGTTCTGTGGGACTGGTTGGTTCTGTGGGTCTGGTTGGTTCTGTGGGTCTGGTTGGTTCTGTGGGATTGGTTGGTTATGTGGGACTGGTTGGTTCTGTGGGATTGGTTGGTTCTGTGGGATTGGTTGGTTCTGTGGGTCTGGTTGGTTCTGTGGGATTGGTTGGTTCTGTGGGTCTGGCTGGTTCTGTGGGGCTGGTTGGTTCTGTGGGATTGGTTGGTTATGTGGGACTGGTTGGTTCTGTGGGATTGGTTGGTTCTGTGGGTCTGGTTGGTTCTGTGGGGTTGGTTGGTTCTGTGGGTCTGGTTGGTTCTGTGGGACTGGTTGGTTCTGTGGGTCTGGTTGGTTCTGTGGGACTGGTTGGTTCTGTGGGTCTGGTTGGTTTTATGGGTCTGGTTGGTTCTGTGGGACTGGTTGGTTCTGTGGGACTGGTTGGTTCTGTGGGATTGGTTGGTTCTGTGGGTCTGGTTGGTTCTGTGGGATTGGTTGGTTCTGTGGGTCTGGTTGGTTTTATGGGTCTGGTTGGTTCTGTGGGACTGGTTGGTTCTGTGGGACTGGTTGGTTCTGTGGGACTGGTTGGTTCTGTGGGATTGGTTGGTTCTGTGGGTCTGGTTGGTTCTGTGGGATTGGTTGGTTCTGTGGGTCTGGTTGGTTCTGTGGGACTGGTTGGTTCTGTGGGATTGGTTGGTTCTGTGGGTCTGGTTGGTTCTGTGGGATTGGTTGGTTCTGTGGGACTGGTTGGTCCTGTGGGACTGGTTGGTTCTGTGGGACTGGTTGGTTCTGTGGGTCTGGTTGGTTCTGTGGGATTGGTTGGTTCTGTGGGTCTGGTTGGTTCTGTGGGATTGGTTGGTTCTGTGGGTCTGGTTGGTTCTGTGGGTCTGGTTGGTTCTGTGGGACTGGTTGGTTCTGTGGGACTGGTTGGTTCTGTGGGACTGGTTGGTTCTGTGGGTCTGGTTGGTTCTGTGGGACTGGTTGGTTCTGTGGGTCTGGTTGGTTCTGTGGGTCTGGTTGGTTCTGTGGGATTGGTTGGTTATGTGGGACTGGTTGGTTCTGTGGGATTGGTTGGTTCTGTGGGATTGGTTGGTTCTGTGGGTCTGGTTGGTTCTGTGGGATTGGTTGGTTCTGTGGGTCTGGCTGGTTCTGTGGGGCTGGTTGGTTCTGTGGGATTGGTTGGTTATGTGGGACTGGTTGGTTCTGTGGGATTGGTTGGTTCTGTGGGTCTGGCTGGTTCTGTGGGGCTGGTTGGTTCTGTGGGATTGGTTGGTTATGTGGGACTGGTTGGTTATGTGGGACTGGTTGGCTCTGTGGGTCTGGTTGGTTATGTGGGACTGGTTGGTTCTGTGAGATTGGTTGGTTCTGTGGGTCTGGTTGGTTCTGTGGGATTGGTTGGTTATGTGGGACTGGTTGGTTCTGTGGGACTGGTTGGTTCTGTGGGATTGGTTGGTTCTGTGGGACTGGTTGGCTCTGTGGGTCTGGTTGGTTATGTGGGACTGGTTGGTTCTGTGAGATTGGTTGGTTCTGTGGGTCTGGTTGGTTCTGTGGGACTGGTTGGTTCTGTGGGACTGGTTGGTTCTGTAAGATTGGTTGGTTCTGTGGGTCTGGTTGGTTCTGTGGGACTGGTTGGTTCTGTGAGATTGGTTGGTTCTGTGAGATTAGTTGGCTCTGTGGGACTGGTTGGTTCTGTGGGACTGGTTGGTTCTGTGAGATTGGTTGGTTCTGTGGGTCTGGTTGGTTCTGTGGGACTGGTTGGTTCTGTGGGACTGGTTGGTTCTCTGGGGCTGGTTGGTTCTGTGGGATTGGTTGGTTCTGTGAGATTGGTTGGTTCTGTGGGACTGGTTCTGTGGGATTGGTTGGTTCTGTGGGACTGGTTCTGTGGGATTGGTTGGTTCTGTGGGATTGGTTGGTTCTGTGGGACTGGTTGAATCGATGTTGTTCTCAGCATGCATTCCCAGAAGGCCGTGCCAGCTGATGGGTTGTGTAATGAACAATTTTATGTTTGTTTTTTTCTCTGGCGAGACTGATACGTGAAGGAGACATTGTCTGACATGCAGGAGCGAGAGAGACAGAGATGGTCATGGTTACTGACAGGCATTGTTGTTGCTTCCGAAGTTGTTAAATACAGACTCAGTCACTGTTATTGACGTCCGTATCATTGGGAGACCATCCTGAGTGTAATGGCCACAAACTGCATGATTAGCAAGAAAGAAACATTGACAACACTTTGACATTTTGTCTGTTTTTCTTTCTTCTTCAGCACCTCACTAATTAAGAAGCTGAAGGTGATTACACTCGGGATGATATGTAAGTAACGGTGCCACGGTGGCGAGATGTTAACTCCCTTGCCTGGTACGCAGGAGGTCGTGGGATTTAGCCCGACCCTGACGCCTGCTGCTGTATATTTGGAGTTTGCGTGTCTTTCTCTCTCCCCGTGGTCGCGTGGATTTTTCTCCGGGTCCTCCGGTTTTTCCCCTCCACATGTAGCATCAACATTACGCGTTTATAGTAGTTGGCTGCTATAAATTTCCACGCGATAAGCCACTACTTCGTTGAGCTATATTTTGTGATCGCCAGGTCCCTTCTGAAAAAGAGCTGTACAGCTCAGTGGGCCTCACTTAACCACCTTCTCTTGACTCTCTCTCTCTCTCTTTCTCTCTTTCAAAGTTATTTCCAAGAAGAGTTTAACCGTGGTCTAGTTTTCCATATAAATTCACATAAAGGCAAATTACTCACTCGGGGAAACACAGCGTCCGCCGGCGCACGCTGTGACAGCCTGGCTTGAACCTCCCGCAAAAGAAGAGCGCTTGGGATTGTGGCGTTTTCCTGGGTAAAATCATCTCGCTGCTGAGTCGTGACATGTCGCCGGATAACCAGCGGGTTTGAAACCGCGCGGTGCGTAACAAGTTTGTCACGTGGCAATTAAAACCAAAATTAATTCTCACGGGTGGAATTCGCCGAACTGAGCGATACGCCACACCGAGTGCGATGCATTAACTCGATAACGATCTGCATTTTGTGATTTATTTTTTTATTGTCACTGATCTCATCACGTGACCGCGAGGCAGAGAATTGCGAGGCTGTCACCTTGAAAATGTTTTCATAATAATTAGCCCTTTACGCAGTCGAGTTGTGATTAATGACAGCGCTCAGCCTGCCTGGGCGTCGTTGCGGTGAGGGCACCTGCCGACAGTGGGAAAGTTGCGAGTTCAAATCACGGTTGGACGTTGACGCGGCCCATCATCGCCCCTTTGGTCGATACAATTGAGTACCACTTTGTGAAAAGTCGACATTTGCCTCGCCTTTGGAGAGTCCGGTCCCCCACGACCAGCGGAACGTGGAATTAACACGACAGGCTCAGATCCGCCGAGACTCGTTCAGAAGTTTCGTGCTTGGGCTTGTGATCAGCACCGTGTTTGTTTAATGTATCGTTGTTATGATTTTGTCTTTTGCCCAATTGTATTCCACTTGTATGATCATCGTGTCGTTACACGAAGCGCCCATTCAGTGTCCCCGCCCTGTGTTAGAGAACAGTCAGCCGTCGGATTGTTAACGACCTCACCCGGTCTAGATTTGAAGTTTTCGTGACTGCAGGAATCCATCCTCTTTGGTGCTTTCGGTAAAGTCACGTAGGTAGAAAATATATAAAATCACGACGTTTCGGGCGCAACACAAGTGCCCGTCATCAAGTGGAAACAACCACAGCAATAAACAATTGCTGAAGTTGTTGCTGGGGTTGTTTCCACTTGATGACGGGCACTTGTGTTGCGCCCGAAACGTCGTGATTTAATTTATTTTGTATCTACGTGACTTTACCGAAAGAACCAAAGAGTATGGACCTCACCCGGTATACGGGAGGTCGTGGGTTCGATCCCAACCCTGGCGCCTGTTGTGTTTTTGAAGTTTGCATGTCTCTCTCTCTCCCCGTGGTAGCGTGGATTTGTCTCCGAGTGCTCCAGTTTTTCCCTCCACATATTTGGCTGATGTACATTTCCACGTAATAAGCCACTTCGTTGAGCTATCATTTGTAATAACCAGGTCCCTTTTGAAAAAGAGAAATTAAGATTAAGTGGGCCTTACCTGGTAAAATAAAAAAATATTATTTTATTTAAGACTACACCGTGATAGCAATTACAATCATAACTTTTAACCGGCACATAATTAAGGGGTTTGCACTTTTCCAGACACCCTGCTAAACAGCAGCGTTCATCACGTGGCAATATAATCAACATTTATTGTAATCCTCAGAGGTGGAATTTAGCTGTTTAAAGCTTTTGTGACTGCAGGGATTCATATTCTTGTTTTTTTCGGTAAAGTCACGTATAGAAGGGAAATAATAAAATAATAATAACATAAAAAAAAAATTCTCACGACGTTTCTTTTTTCAAAATTTCTTGCTGTGGATTTCACACCTGATGACGATTGCTTGTGTTGCAGTCGAAACGTCGTGCGAATTTTTATTGTTTTATATTTTCATTATTTTATTATTTCCCTTCTACGTGACTTTACCGAAAGAACCAAGAACACTCTGAACATGATTGTTGTTTTGTTGCAGTCATTGGCGACGTGACCCGAGGCCAACATCGTGAACTCCATATACCTTGACAACCCGGTTTCATCACAGCCGGGCTTCAACTCAGGGTCGCTTTAGTGGTGTCGCCTCTGTGACCAGCACCTTCCGACATTAAGAAGCCACTGCAGTTGTGCACTTTTGAAATCTCGATTGAAAACTCGTTTCTTTGCAACTGCTTTTTGTGTTTATAATAAACGTTTTTTGGGTTTAGATCGCGTTATTTATAAATGTGTCGTAACCCTCCACCACCCGACACGGCCAATCAGCAAAAAAAGTGTCACGTTGACAAAAGGCAAATAGTTCACTGCTTTAGCCCACCGGTGTGTTGGAAAGAGTGAAACCAGAACATTTACAATTTTTGTCTTTTGTCAACGTGACACTTATTTGCTGATTGGCCGTGTCGGGTGGTGGAGGGTTACGACACATTTATAAATAACGCGATCTAACCCAAACACATTTATTATGAATAATATTGGTCGCGAAAGCCTGCTACGTGTTACACTTTTTGTGTTTAGACTGTTGTCCTCCCCCCCAGCCCCGCACCTCCGATTGCACGGTTGGCTACGTACGGTGCGAAAGAAGTTCAACATACACACACGTGAACAAAAAAACAGACGTTAAGATGCCACTGGGGAAAACCCACGCCTGTGAAGAGATGATAACATTGAAATAAATGTCCTGCCTTCCCTTCTGTTAGTTGGAGGCGTCTTATGGACACTGCAATCCCTGCAAACCCCATCAACCCCACGTTCAAGGCACTCCAGGATCACGGGTGGTTATACTTCACCGCAGTGCACGTGCTGGACGTGCGCGTGTCTACGTGTTGAGGAACGTCCACCACCGAAAGCGACCGTGCGCTCCATTTGCAAGAGTCGAGTTGTTGGTTTAAACAAATACCTGCATGGCCGAAGTGCTTCGCTCGCGATGCCTGTGTGGATTACACGCACACGCGCGCGTGCGTGCCTGCGCGTGTATCCGCGTGATGAATTATGTTATGCTGCATGGAGTGCCAGAGATTAAAGCGTTTGTTTTGTAAGTAATGGCCATTCAAGAGCCTGTATCTTTAGTCTACAGAGGCTTGGCAAATTGGCTTGCGAACCTCAAAGCTGAATTGTTTGTGTTTGTGTCACAATATTTCAATGAAAACTTTGGAGTTTATAGTTAACGATTGCTGCTCTTTAATTGCATTTCGGTTTTTTTTCTTCCACCGTTTCCATTCCAAGCGCGTTGTTGTCCTCGCTTTCCTAGGCTGATAATCGAGTCATACTCCTCGGTTTCTTCTGGCTGATGTGGCTCGCAATGGCCAATTCGCAACATTGAGTCCATCACCTCTCATAATTACATGGAGCACCTTAGCTGAAGGTGCTCCATGTGGCGTGGTTTAGAAGCGGTAGCAAACGTAGAGTGTGGTCTTCGGTGGCGAGGGGCGTGCAGAGGGGCCGATGAATGAGTGACCCTAACAGAGGGCACGCGGTTTAACCACGGAGGCTTTCGCGACCAACTTGTAAATGTCGCGGGGTTGACTTCCCACCACGCGGCCGGTGTGCTGAAGTAGTAACAACTAACTGGCACGTTTTGTTTACGTGATAAACCTTAGCGGTTGGCTGTGTCGGGTGGTGGTGGTGGTGGTGTGTTAACTACACATTTATATCGACGCGATGTAACCCAAAAGAAACCTTTACGATGGAGAGGGCACGCAGGGGTCACGAGAGGTCTACAGGGGAGGGACGGGACGGAGTGGAGGGGCGAAGGGCGAGGGAAGAGGAAGGGAATGGGCGATGGGGGAGAGGTGGTGAGGCTTTTAAGAGAGCAGCGACAGGAGGTCACGGAGGGGGACTGCTTCATGTACAGGGGGAGTTGATACCAGTGGGAGGGTGCAGGGAGGGAGAAAGATCCTTTGGTTGAACACAAGCAGCGCCACCCACCTGTGCTTAGACCAAGCACTCAACGTATGCGTTCATAATTCTTCGGCGTTAAAATGACGAATATGTAATAGGTGGGAGTTTTGGGCGATGGCCCCGCTTCGTGATTGAACCCAGAGGGTTCTCCAGCGTCGTGCCGGGTTGATGGTTTCAAGCCGCTCACCATCGACGACATTCCGACTCAACCACCGCTCTCTCCTCCGCCGTGGTGTCCACAAGTGCCGCGTCTTCAAACTCCGAATCATCCAAAATGCCTAAGCCACCAGACTCTTGTCCCGCGGCGCATGAAGGAGACCACCTCGTTCCCAGTGCTCATTCCCCTCCCATGGCTCCAAATCCAATTCCAGGTCAATTTTAAGATCACACTTTTACTAAAGCCTGCCTGCCTCTCCCCTCTCATCTCACTCTACTCCCCTCCACGCACTCTACTACCTCTCCCCTCTCATCTCACTCTACTCCCCTCCACGCACTCTCCTACCTCTCCTCTCTCATCTCACTCTACTCCCCTCCACGCACTCTCCTGCCTCTCCCCTCTCATCTCACTCTACTCCCCTCCACGCACTCTCCTACCTCTCCCCTCTCATCTCACTCGACTCCCCTCCACGCACTCTCCTACCTCTCCCCTCTCATCTCACTCTACTCCCCTCCACGCACTCTCCTACCTCTCCCCTCTCATCTCACTCTACTTCCCTACACGCACTCTCCTACCTTTCCCCTCTCATCTCACTCTACTCCCCGACACGCACTCTCCTACCTCTCCCCTCTCATCTCACTCTACTCCCCTCCACGCACTCTCCTACCTCTCCCCTCTCATCTTACTCTACTCCCCTCCACGCACTCTCCTACCTCTCCCCTCTCATCTCACTCTACTCCCCTCCACGCACTCTCCTGCCTCTCCCCTCTCATCTCACTCTACTCCCCTCCACGCACTCTCCTACCTCTCCCCTCTAATCTCACTCTACTCCCCTCCACGCACTCTCCTACGTCTCCCCTCTCATCTCACTCTACTCCCCTCCACGCACTCTCCTACCTCTCCCCTCTCATCTCACTCTACTTCCCTACACGCACTCTCCTACCTCTCCCCTCTCATCTCACTCTACTCCCCTACACGCACTCTCCTACCTCTCCCCTCTCATCTCACTCTACTCCCCTCCACGCACTCTCCTACCTCTCCCCTCTCATCTTACTCTACTCGCCTCCACGCACTCTCCTACCTCTCCCCTCTCATCTCACTCTACTCCCCTCCACGCACTCTCCTGCCTCTCCCCTCTCATCTCACTCTACTCCCCTCCACGCACTCTCCTACCTCTCCCCTCTCATCTCACTCGACTCCCCTCCACGCACTCTCCTACCTCTCCTCTCTCATCTCACTCTACTCCCCTCCACGCACTCTCCTACCTCTCCCCTCTCATCTCACTCGACTCCCCTCCACGCACTCTCCTACCTCTCCCCTCTCATCTCACTCTACTCCCCTCCACGCACTCTCCTACCTCTCCCCTCTCATCTCACTCTACTCCCCTCCACGCACTCTCCTACCTCTCCCCTCTCATCTCACTCTACTCCCCTACACGCACTCTCCTACCTCTCCCCTCTCATCTCACTCTACTCCTCTACAAGCACTCTCCTACCTCTCCCCTTTCATCTCACTCTACTCCCCTCCACGCACTCTCCTACCTCTCCCCTCTCATCTCACTCTACTCCCCTCCACGCACTCTCCTGCCTCTCCCCTCTCATCTCACTCTACTCCCGTCCACGCACTTTCCTACCTCTCCCCTCTCATCTCACTCTACTCTCCTCAAAGCCCTCACATATCTCTCCCCTCTCATCTCACTCTACTCCCCTCCACGCACTCTCCTACCTCTCCCCTCTCATCTCACTCTACTCCCCTACACGCACTCTCCTACCTCTCCCTTCTCATCTCACTCTACTCCCCTACACGCACTCTCCT
Source organism: Lampetra fluviatilis (assembly GCF_964198595.1). Lineage (NCBI taxonomy): Eukaryota > Metazoa > Chordata > Hyperoartia > Petromyzontiformes > Petromyzontidae > Lampetra > Lampetra fluviatilis. The sequence goes on from NC_136298.1 coordinate 3,244,422, forward strand.
ACCTCTCCCCTCTCATCTCACTCTACTCCCCTCCACGCACTCTCCTGCCTCTCCCCACTCATCTACCCTCTACTCCCCTCCAGTAACCAAGGTTGTCTGTCGAAGTCCCCAGTCAACATTGACTTAAACAAAACAAAAACTCCCCAACGAATTATTTTTTATTTTACCAAGTAAGGCTTTACTGGACGCTTGCCGTTTCTCCGCTGCTGCTCCACTAATCTAAAATCCCTTTCCCCCAACCATCTGTGCTGTTGACTCCCTGTTCAAATCCACACTCAAGACCTCCCTCTTTGCCTCTGCCATGACCGGCTTGCCTGCCCCTAACTCTCTCTCTCTATAAAAATCAATGCGCCCACTGTTTGTGTACAGCGTCCGGAGATGAGCTTGCATTTAGACTCTGTATAAATCCACTTGTCTTTTTTTTTGTTCTACTTGAATTCAACCGAGTCCATCTCCGAAGGCTCAAACGTATACATATAAATCAGTTGCTTGACAGGCGGGCAAACCACTCCGCAGCACAGGGCATGGTGACTACAGAAGTCGCGATAAGGGGGTTTGAGGATACGGATTTTCATTTATCTGCTTCGATTGCTGGCACGGCATCTCGAGCGCGCCTTTCGTCGCAATCTCGTCTCGGTCATTTCATTCCGCCAATGCCCGCCTGTGGGTTTCTTCATGTTTAGCCCTAGGGGGAGCCCCTGGAGACATCTGTCCCTGTGCTGCTTGCACAAGGTGACGGCAACACGTGGCCTGCTCGTGGACATTCGTCCGTCAGTTGCAGGCAACGCTGCGAGTTCAGTAATTTGGGAATTTTTTCGTCTTCCTTTCAAATTTGGAGTACTTCTTCTTTCGTGTCTTCTACCCAACCTATGTAGTCTCTTCCCAATATTCACCGCTTCTGGTGTTGTCATTGCCAAATCTGGAGCGGTGCATTGTGGTGCTGCAGGCGATCTCAGGAGACGATACACGTAGTTGGCTTCTCCTGACAAGCACGCACACACACACGTTGTTCCAACCATGTTTGGACCACGACAACAGCACACGTGACCCAACTCTTCATCGGAATATCGCCGCGATCGCTTCGAGGGTCCACACCTGCAGCTGACGGGGAGCGGGGTGGGGGGGGGGCGTGCTCGTGGTTCAATTATCCCGCAGCATGATCCGGCGTGCGTGAAACAGGGGGCCTCGAAACCGGCCGAGTTCTGCGACGAGCTGAACGCGCTGCCGGCCACGCCAGCCGCCCGCCAGTGGTGCTGTGTGGATTGTCTCGTACGGACGTTGCATATCAGGCGATGAGCCTGATGACGGCCGTCACCCGATGATGATGCTGGTTGTAATTACTGGGCGAAACGTCGGACTCGAATCGTAAATGTCGTGGGTTTACTCTCCAGCGCACCGCGATGTGCTGTACTAGGAACGAATTGGCTGTGTCTGGTGGCGGCGGGTTTAACGACACGTTTATCTTTACGCGATCTGACCCAAAAACCTCTATTGTGTATAATATTGGTCGCGAAAGCCTCCTACGTGTTAAAGTGTATGCTGTGTGTAGGTTAGACTTCTTTCACACCGTTCGTAGCCAACCGTGCTAATCGGAGGTGCGGGGGGGGGGAGAAAAGCAAGCTAAGCACTTAACAGCGGTCATCAAGAAATGAGTTTTCAATCTACGTGATTTAAAAGTGCATAGCTCCAGTGGCTTCCTAATATCGGCAGGAGGATGGTTCCAGACGGCCGCAGAAGCGCATCTGTTGTGCCACGATATCATTCGTGTATAAAATCCAAAGTGGTCTCCAAGACTGGGAAACAGCCTTTGTATTGACGAGGCTCGAAACGTCTGATGCGTCGTCTGATTGCGTCGCTTCTGAGAATAACCGGTTTACTTGGCGACGCGTTTGCGATCTCCTCCTTCTCGTCGTCAGATGCGGAGCAACAACTGCCACGTCACATTCAGGTGGTCAAGACAGCAGACAGCCGCGTCCGGAGTGAGCCGAGTCGCGTCTGATCATCATCATCGCCGTGACGTCTCCGTGTGAGTGGAGTGGCGCGTTTGCGTCGTCACACGTGGTCCGGGCTGTTCTGGATGACCGCAGTCACACGCACGCCGCTGGAGAGTTCTTCATTTCCCACGTGTGCGTCAGCTATCCACATCTACTGCCATGCTTCGTGCAGTGGATGCGGCTTAGGGTGGACCGTGAAGCAGCTTCGTCGAAGATCAAACCCCCGGGGGGCATCTCCGCGTCGCGTCTTTCACGACAAAGCGTTCGTCGAGCTCTGATGAAGCGCTGTTGGCGCTTACTTGTGTAGTAGGCCCTCCCGTAACACCCCTACACTTGTGCGCAAATCACTTTTCTTTTTGCGATCGCGTGAGCACCGCAGTCACCTGACCTACCCCTGGACGAGCGAGGAGCAGCTGCGGCTAGCGACAGAGCCCCGGCGCGGCGCTGCGGGGAACGTTCCAGGCGGGCGCCGTTAATCCGCCACTTCGGATTGAGCCACCCGCGGGATCATTTGAGTAAATGGAGTTGACCGCGCATAGTCCGTGTCGACTGATCCCCCCTTCTATTGATGTTTGACTCGCCGCCCTCCCACAGCCATTAGATTGTGGCTCGGAGAGAAGGCTGCCCATGTAGAGTTCAATGAAAGGGAAGGAAAAAAAGTGCATCGGCGGGGTGTCCAATTTCCACGGGTTTGCAGTTCTGTGAGCAAAATGCATTGAATGATCAGAAGAAGCAAAACCTCCCCCCCCCTCCTCCTCCATAGTAGAGATTACTTTGGTCTCATTGTGAGCAGCACTCGCAGCACACGACACACGCGCACAGCACGCGCACGCACGTGGTGCACACACGGGGAGAGAGAGAGAAAGGAGCTGCACGGCAGACACCGTTAATCGATAAGTGAGAGTTGCCTCTAATTGTGCGTAAATAAGGCGGAGTATTTATTTATTTATTTGTACTTCTCGCGCCCCCCACCCCCCCCGGCGTCCATCCCGCGGTGCCCTGTGACAACGCCTCTGCGTGCGCGCGCCAAATAGAGCGTGCGAGGAGGCGAGGTCACGCCGCGCGTGGCTTTGTGTCTGCGCGCGTGCCTTACTGCTGTGGATGTGCGCGTCTGTGTGCTTCGGGGTTGGTATGTGTTGTAAGTACACGTGTGTGTGCGTGCGGTGTGTGGGGAGCGCTAGTGTGGCATTTAAGCGCTCCGCGCTACGAACAGGGCGGCCCGAGTTCGATTCCCGCTCACGGTCAACACCGGTGACGATCTGAACCGGTCCTGGGCCTCCCCTAGGTCGACTCAGCCTAAAATGAGTTCCTGGTGCGGTGCGTAAAACATCGCCACTGGGGAGACAAAGGCGGCCGGGCGTGGTGCTGGACACCCACCCCCCGTGCGCCGTGGCGGCCTTCATAGGTGCTCCTCGCAAAGAGCACTTGCCCCAACAGTCTGATCAGACTGTACGGGGGATCTTTTTTTTTTTCCACAGGATGGGTTTCGCAGGTTTGGAAGTGTGCCCTGGTGGTCCGACTTTTTTGTTTACGGTCGGCCGCACTGATTGCAACAACTACCGGGGCATCTTTCCGTGTATGTGTGTGTTTATTTGTCTTTGTGTATCCAGGTATAGCGTTTCCATATATAGCTAGGGCAGTGTGCTCATCGCCAGCTCTGGTTTGTCAGCAGAGGTCTCGCTCCAAATCGGTCGAGCAGCATAATCTTTTCATCGGCTGTGTAACGCTGTGTGGAAGCTGCCTGGCCTTTCACTCCACACGAAGCTCCGAGTTTTCTCGGCCGCAATCCATGCCCTCCCCTCTCCGTGCTTACAGGAACACCTGCGCCGGCTTCAGACAGCCCAGCCTCGCCTGCCTATGATCCCTCTCGGATTCAGCCTGGCTGGATTTGCGTGCGGAGCTCAAAGATAAAACGTCTGAGCATAGCCCCATCAGAAAGGCTCCTGGGGGCAGACGAGATTGCGTTGGCCGTTTCAAGCAGCTTCTGTTTGTGGCAGAAGGAGGGCCTGAATGGGCAGACGCACAGGATGGAGATGAGATGAGCTGATGTGTTGGTAGAAAAATATTTCGGGCTGAGTGGACTTGCAGTCGGCTGATACCCCGTGGTGTCAGGATCACCCCACGTGGAGGAGGCTCGTGAATTATTCTCCTGGGGCAGTGAGCGGCAGTAACCTCCAGCTACAAAAGGAGGAGCGACGCTCACAACAACGAGCAGAGCGCCGCGTGGCTCAGGCGTAGTAGTGGTAGGATGACAACAGTGGGGAGCTAAGGTGGTCTTTCTCAGTCAACCCGTAATGCAGCAATTGGGCCTGCCGCATGATCTGCCAGCAAGCTTTTGACAATGCTCCTAGCATAACAATAGTGAGCATCGCATGGCACAAATGCCGTAGTCTCATCACTGCCATTTCGAGATAAATGCCGGCTGTTGTTCCTGTAGCATCCGTGTGTGGTGGAGTGGTTCGCACATTTTGCTATCATCTCGGTGACCTGGATTTATCTGTGGCTCATGGTGTCTGAAGCCTGTCTTGTTGCGTCGCTTGTGTCAACTCGGCCAAAACTGAGTACCCTAAGTGATGCGATGTGTGAACATCAGCACCGGGGAGACGAGGATGTCCCGACGTCGTATTAGTCACTCCAGTCCATCTTGTGTGATGCCAGCCGTCATAGGTGCTCGCTAACGCACCTGCCTCAACAATAAAACAAACAAAAAAACAGACTGAGCGGGAGGCCACAGTCTCACGAATGGCGGGTGTGGTGTGCCTGGCGCGCAGACATTTTCCTGGTCGCTAAAACTAAACAAGTTTCGTTTTATTTTACAAGGCAAGGCCCACTGAGCTGTTTGGTTTTTTTCAGAAGCAACCTGGCCACAATTGATAGCTCAACGAAGTGGCTTATTCCGTGGAAATTTAAATTTGGAGGGATAAAGCCAGAGGACCCGTAGAAGAATCCACGCGACCATGGGGAAAGTGACACGCAAACTCCAAATATACAGCAGGCTTCAGGGTCGGGATCGGACCCACGACCTCCTTCATACCAGGCGAGGTAGTTAACATCTCGCCATCGCGTTTTGTTCCTGGGTATGCGTACTTCCATTCCACGAAACAATCCCTGGCGAGACGACCACCTCCATTGCCTCTCTCCCCTCTGTTTCGTGCGCAACCGAGAAGGGGCCACGCGAGCTGCAGCGCCACGTGGACCACGAATCACAACAAACGCGACGGCGCCGTTCCTCGTTCTCTGTCTGGCGGCTTGGCAGGAATATAAACACACGGGCGAGCCGTGCGGTAGCCTCAAGAATTGGCTTATCGACGCTCGTTCGCCATCGCGCCTCCGAGTGGTCAGCTTCCCACTCGATATGTAATTACCCCGGAGCGATTTCTGCGGTGCCGTGGCGTGCGGTCGATTGCCTGGCCAGTGAGCCTCTGGTTTCAGATAACATAACCGCGCGCTCGCTCTCTCTCTCTGTCTCTCTCGCTATGAACGCCGCGACGCACCGCTGCCTGATCGGAGCAACTGGAACCCGCAGCTTGCGACCGGGAGCGGGTGGGAGTGGGGCGGGGGGGAGTGGGGCGGGGGGGAGTGGGGCGGGGGGGGGTCAATGCTAGGTCGGGGCTGACTGAATGCGAGAATTGTTTTGATTGTTTTTGGTTCCCGGGATGATTTCGTGGGAAGTCGTCGGCCGGTCATCTATGGAGAGGTCACAGGAACGTGGAGTTTCCATCTCCGGGGTGAATTGCAGCTGGGTCCGTCCCGTGTTTGAGTGTCGCGGTGGCGAGATGTTAACTACCTCGCCTGGTATACAAGAGGTCGTGGGTCCGATCCCGACCCTGACGCCTGCTGTGTGTTTGGAGTTTTGCGTGTCTCTCTCCCCGTGGTCGCGTGCATTTTTCTTCTCTGCGAGTCCCTCCACGTACACACCACGCACACAACACGCCCACAACACGTCACAACATGTCACAACACGAACACAACACGTCACAACACGTCACATCACACACGTCACAACACGTCACAACACTTACACTACACGTACACTACACGCACACAACACGTCCCCCTCTGTGCGCCGTCGTTGCCAACAGTAAAGTGCCAGGGGCGTAGTGACCACGACGTTAACAGCTCAGGGGGTGCGGCAATCGGTCACGTGGGTGGCCCCCCGACATTGCGATTTGTCTCGCACGGTGGCACCCAGAGGCCATCACGTACCGCGACTCCTCTCTTGCCCGAGTCGCATCGTCGTCACGCTCACGGTGTCGAACATTTAACGCTGCAGGGGCGCTCCGTCTACCGGCTCCGTAATGGTGCCTCTTTGCAATAAATTTAACGCCGATCAAATGAGGTACATATCAAAGAAGCGGAGTTCTGTGTCCAATGCGCTTCAACTCAAGTTCCCGTCGTTCAAAGCAAATGACGTGACATTACGTTTCGTCACGGTTGACGAGATCACTTCCAATGCTAAACTGCTGAGAACATATCTCGTTTAACACGTAGGCTTTCGCGACCAACATTATTCATAATAAACGTTTTTGGGTTAGATCGCGTTATTTATAAATGTGTCGTAACCCTCCACCACCCGAAACGGCCAATCAGCAAAGAAGTGTCACGTTGACAAAAGACAAAAATTGTAAATGTTGTGGTTTCACTCTTTCCAACACACCGGTGGGCTAAAGCAGTGAACTATTTGTCTTTTGTCAACGTGACACTTTTTTGCTGATTGGCCGTGTCGGGTGGTGGAGGGTTATGACGCATTTATAAATAACGCGATCTAACCCAAAAACGTTTTTTATGAACATATCTCGTGCTCGTTGTCAAAGGGGCCCCAACTCGTAGCTTTGCCTACCGGGGTGAGAGAGGAGGGGGGGGGGGCGGTGGTTGTGGGCAAGGCACCCCCCTGCCTGCCCCACGCTCGTGACCACGCTCCCGGTAAGGGCTTTACCACGAACGCTCACGCGTCCCTTCGACTGCCCCGGGGCCAGGCCGAGCCCATCGACTGCAGCTCGGACCCCCTCGGTGCGAGGGAACCGCCTCCACCCTCTGGAGCGGTCGCGCTGGTGGACCACGTGGAGGACTCTCCGCCGCACCGGGGATCGGAATCTTGATTTAGACTGGAGGAATCCGATGAGGAATTAAGCTCTTTTGTTTTTTTAAAGACACGCTACTGGATGGGCGTGTGTATCATCATCATCATCTCCATATATATAAAAGGGAAAGTTGTGATCATGTGTGTCTGTTCAAAATGTTTAGCGTTCTTCCCGACATGCAACAAACTAGAAATTTGCCATGTGGGTACTTTCCAGACTGTACACCATGCAAACATTATAAAAATAGGCTTTAGGATTTTTGTTGATGGGGGGGCGCAATAATGCATATATTTTGCACGGCAAATAAGCTGTGACGTCACATCTGTAATGTGACCCGTGTGCGGAAGCGTAACGGAGTGTGCCTGCTGATCGCGGATAAAGTGAAATACAAATGTGTTGCAGGTCTAAGGCGTTTGCTAGTCATATATATACATGTGTGTGGGTTTGTATGCGTGGTCAGTGTCATCTCAGTCAGTCGAGCCATGGCACCTGCTGGGTCTGTCTCGTGACCTTCCTGCCAGCGGCCGTTCGACACTTTGCGTTACCTTAAAGTAGTGCACCTAGCCTGGCACATGCGCCTTGGTGACGTCGCCGCCGCCTAGTGGCGAATGGCGGTTGTTACTGCCGTGTGTGCAATTGTGCTTGTGTGTGCCGGCCTTCACAGGTGCTCGCAAATAGAACTTGCCCCAGCAGTCTGTTAAGGCTATACTGGGTTATCGTTGTCCTTGCACCCGTGTGCATGCATGCGTATCTGTGGGTGTATATCAGTGACGTGCGGTGAGGTCAATGGCTGGGGAGGCACTGGGCTCGTGTTAGAGCCAGATTCACACACTGAGGGGGCGTGGCCTCACTGAGGGGGGCGTGTTAGACACGTCCCCCTCAGTGAGGCAGATGTGACAGCTGCCTCCCCTGGTGCTGTTTCATTGCGGTTTCATGACGAGACCAGCGAGCCTAAATATTTTTATACAGGTACGTGAAATAAGTTACCTGGGGTATGGAAGGCGAGGGCTTGAAATGAAGGGGTCTACAAACATTACATTGGTGACATACTGAGATAGTAACAGGCACGCGCTTATTAAACGCGCTCCATCCAGCTACTGAGGGGTTGCGCAATCAGAGGGGAGGCTTAGCGCGTCGCTGCCTCACCTCTCGTCTCTTCCTGTATTTGCAGCGGAGCTCCGCAAATTTGGCGATTTTGACTATAAAAATGATTGGAATCGTACAGAAACGACATTTATAACACAGATCAATGGCAAAATCTTAATATTTATTTTATACTTTTTTTTTACTTTTCGTAACAGCTATTTTCATTGGAGTATGGCAGGTGAGGCTCTGCCTCCCCTGCCTCCCCTGACCGCACGTCCCTGGTGTGTGTGTATTCAGGTATTTGCAAGTGTGTATGCAGGTGTGTAGTGGAACGGTCAGCGCGCTGCGCTACCAACCCGGGCCTGGACCTCTCCTAGGTCGACTCACCCTCAAATGAGTAGCTGGTGCGGTGTGTAGTCATCGCCGCTGGGGAGACAAAGGCGGCCGGGCATAGTGTCGGGTGGTGGCGGGGTTTAACGACGCATTTATATTTACGCGATCTAACCTAACAAAAGAAAAAAACCCCACCGATATTAATGGGTGGATCTTCGTCTCTGCGTGCACACGTGGATGCACACAGTGCATCCACGTGCGCACACAGTGCATCCACCGCCGCTGTGCACGTGGGGTGTGCGCTCTTGCGGTGATGGCGGTGTGCACGGACACTGCCGTCCCCAGAGGAGGCGCGCGACTTCGCAGCGATGATTTGCCGCGCTGTTGCGGCTCTCTCGTGATGCGTAACTCTGCCGCTGCTGCTGCTGCTGATGCTGCTGCTGCTGAGTGGGCAGAACGCAAGCGGGAGACGGCGCGCGCCCTCGCAACCGTGCAAGCGGCATCGGTAAATGGGCCGTTTAATTAGGCCACTTTAAGTGGAAGCGCATTATCATCATCATCATCATGCAGCTCCACTCACGGAGCCATAAACCCTGATGATTCCGACTCGAGCACCTCTTTGTGCTCTCGTCCACGCGAACGTCGCATCGCGATCATCATCATCATCAGTGTTGTCGCAGGCATCACCACCACCACCACCACTTTGCGTGAGATGGGAAATGTAAATTGTTCATTTGAAGTTCCCCCAGTGGTGTTCGTGCTCACTGCGTACGTGGGTACCGGGTGAGTGGTCAGTGGTGTGGGGTGAGTGGTGAGTGGTGTGGGGTGAGTGGTGAGTGGTGTGGGGTGAGTGGTGAGTGGTATGGGGTGAGTGGTGAGTGTCGGGTGAGTGGTGAGTGGTGTGGGGTGAGTGGTGAGTGGTGTGGGGTTAGTGGTGAGTGTCTAGTGAGTGGTGTGGGGTGAGTGGTGAGTGGTGTGGGGTGAGTGGTGAGTGGTATGGGGTGAGTGGTGAGTATCTAGTGAGTGGTGTGGGGTGAGTGGTGAGTGGTGTGGGGTGAGTGGTGAGTGGTGTGGGGTGAGTGGTGTGGGGTGAGTGGTGTGGGGTGAGTGGTGTGGGGTGAGTGGTGTGGAGTGTGTGGTGAGTGATGAGTGGTGTGGCGTGAGTGATGAGTAGTGTGGGGGTGAGTGGTGAGTGTGATCCCCAGATGAGCGGTGAGTTTTTCGGCGATGTGGCACGGAACTTCCCCAAAAAACATTTTCAAACTTTATTTGAAGCTTTCGTGACTACAGGAATCCATACTCTGGTTATTACAAATGATAGCTCAACGAAGTGGCTTATCACGTGGAAATGTACATCAGCCAAATATGTGGAGGGAAGAACTGGAGCACTCGGAGACAAATCCAGGTACCACGGGGAGACATGCAAACTTCAAAAACACAACAGGCGTCAGGGTTGGGACCGAACCCACGACCTCCTGTATACCGGGTGAGGTCCATACTCTTTGGTTCGTTCGGTAAAGCCACGTAGGTATAAAATAAAATAAATCACGTGATTTATTTTATACCGCCGTGACTTTACCGAAAGAACCAACAACTATAAGTTCCTATGTTAACATCCTCATCGTCATAGCCACCGGCCCTCGCTTGAAGAAACCGCGAGGGCATGTACGTACGTCCTGAAGTGTTGAACTTCTTTCGCGCCGTACGTAGCCAACCGTGCTCACCGGAGGCGCGTGAGAGGCACGCGCGGCGCAGGCTTGGAGCGAGACCGAGCGCCGTGCGGCCACGTGACCCGCAACGAGACGCGTGGCCCTGCCGCTCCGATAGGACTCCCGCCCCCCCCGCGCCCCCTCCGCCCCCCCCCCCCTGAACCCCCCCCCCCTGAACCAGGGCTCGGTAACCTGCGACTCGTGAGGCCGCACGCGGCTCTGTTTAAGGAACCCGCCTCGTGAGAGTTCATCACGAAGGAACCCGTCCGTCTCGTGTTCGCCACCGCGGTGCAGCGCGCCTCTTGAAATATTGAGGGAGGGGGAGGGTGGGGTTTGTTGTTATTGTTGTTGTTATCTAATTAGAAAATAAGAAAATGACTCATTTTGCTATTTGGTTGCTAACCACGCCTCCACCCCCCCGAGCGCCTGGGGGCTGAACTCACCTCGCTCGTCACGGACGGTGGTGATGGTGGTGGAGGAGGTTCCACGTCGATTTTATCAACGGCCCAAATTTAGCCACTTCATTTGAAAATGCACGCCCCCGTACACCCCCCCCCCTCCCCCATTTGTATTAATTACCAAGCCGATGCGCGTTACCCACTTCTGTCTCCATTGAGAGATGGGTGGGGGGGGGGCTTCGGTGGTGGTGGTAGTTGTGGTTGTTGTTGGGTTTTTTTGTGTTACGTTTTTTTTTGGAGAGCAGTTTGAAAACATCGCCGGCGTAATTGTTCCATTATCAGCGCGAGGCACCACGCTGCTGTAATTGGCCGAACCATTAAGAGTGTGAGCGATTGCTTTGTGGGGTAGAGTAATTTATCTGGCTGTGCACCTCCCACTCCCTTTCCTCCACCCCCCCCCTGCCCCCCCCCCCCCCATTCAGCCAGCAGCCCTTAATTGTTTTAAACGCAGGGCAATTTTGATTTGATGGCTTTGTGGGCCCTGCTGAAGACGAGACATCTCAGAGATTCGGTGGTTCACTCGCCGTTTGTGTTCGGCAGGAGAGGATGCAGAGTGGTGTCGTGTGTGAGACATGAGGCTGGGAGAGTGTGACTTTTAATGAGAGAGAGAGAGAGAACTGTTAGGTAATTAGACAGCACAAGAGGCATTATCATAGAACAATGTCCATGGAACGTTGTCGGTTTAGGGTCAATGGCAATTGCTGGCCTGGGTCACATGTTCATTATCAACAACACGAACACCATCATCATCACAGTCACCATCTTCATAATCATCACCGCCACAACATTACTCATCATCATCATAACCACCAGCACTACTGCTGCCAATAATCATTATTATCACCACTGCAACATTATTCTTCATAACCAACCACCACCACTAAAATAACGATCATTATCATCCCTCTCGACCATCTTCATAAACACCACTGATACCTCCACCACCATCATCACCGTCACGACCACCATCTTCATAGCCGCAGCCTTTACAACCATCATCATAATCCCATCTCTCTCATCGTTTCATCGCCCTCATCATCCCTGACCATGGATGATTTACCCACTCAATTATATTTCAACAGCACGTATATATATTTTTTAAAATACATCGTTTAAACTTTTCAACTATTCTGATCATTCGTTGTTGTTGTTGTTGCTGTCGCCATGAACCCAGGCAGCCAGTTTGTGAGTTCAAATCCCACTCGAGGGTCAACGCAGCCCTGCATCCCATTGGCGGTGGACGCCCGATGGATCGAATGAGGCCGCCCCATGCGAGTGTGGGGGCGTTTCTCTACCGCCGGGCTCAGCGCTGTCATCGGACACAATGCCCACCCCACCGCGCTCGTCTGAGCAGCGAGACGACCGTCTGTTTAATTGCGATCGGCCATCACTGCTGGATGAAGGCCTCCTTTGAAGAAGCCACCACCACCGCCGCCACCGCCGTTGCCGCCACCTCTCGCGATGTGTTAATCCACCAGACGCGGGCGCACGGGATGATTCCGTCGCTCCATCTCCAACCGCAGCTGACCTCTCGAATGAATGCGTCCCGTTCCTTTTGGCTGCCACTCTGCCGCTAATATTCTCGATCTTTGGCGATCGTCCATGGCAGGGAGGTGTCCTGCTCAAGCCCTCTGTCTTTAAGAGTTTAAACGAAGTCATTCACTTATTTACGCCACGGTCGCGAGATGTTAACGACCTCGCCTGGTATACAGGTGCTCGTGGGTTCGAACCCGACCCTGACGCCTGCTGCTGTATATTGGAGTTTTTGTCTCTCTCCCGATGGTCGCGTGGATTTTTCTCCGGGTCCTCCGGTTTTTTCTCTCCAAATTTTGAATCAACGTCACGCGTTTCAAATATTTGGCTGCTATACATTTCCACGTAATGATTAGCCACTTCGTAGACCTATCATCCATGACAGCCATGCCGCTACTCAACATACAGCTATATAGCTCAGTGGGCCTTACCTGGTAAAATTAAAATAGTAAATTTATTTTTTATCCGTGCATTTATTTACCCGGGCAAAGTCTTACCGAGTCTCAAGACTCACCGACGAGGGAGGGTCCTGCCAGGTTTCGCAGGAAGGGGAGCGATGTTGCTGCTGCTGCTGCGTGTTTGTATTCCAATTGAGTACCACCTTGCTGGTAGTTTTTCAAATTTGTCAACTTTGAACCACCAGCATTGGCATGCGTGGCCAATGGAATCTCTCAAGTCCACTGTGAAACCAGGTGGTGCGTTCTTACAGCCGCTGCAGATGGTGATGATGATGTGGATAGGTGATGGTGATGATGATGTGGATGGTGATGATGATGTGGATAGGTGATGGTGATGATGCTGCAGATGGTGATGATGATGTGGATAGGTGATGGTGATGATGCTGCAGATGGTGATGATGATGTGGATAGGTGATGGTGATGATGCTGCAGATGGTGATGATGATGTGGATAGGTGATGGTGATGATGCTGCAGATGGTGATGATGATGTGGATAGGTGATGGTGATGATGCTGCAGATGGTGATGATGATGTGGATAGGTGATGGTGATGATGCTACAGATGGTGATGATGATGTGGATAGGTGATGGTGATGATGCTGCAGATGGTGATGATGATGTGGATAGGTGATGGTGATGATGATGTGGATGGTGATGATGATGTGGATAGGTGATGGTGATGATGCTGCAGATGGTGATGATGATGTGGATAGGTGATGGTGATGATGCTACAGATGGTGATGATGATGTGGATAGGTGATGGTGATGATGCTGCAGATGGTGATGATGATGTGGATAGGTGATGGTGATGATGATGTGGATGGTGATGATGATGTGGATAGGTGATGGTGATGATGCTACAGATGGTGATGATGATGTGGATAGGTGATGGTGATGATGCTGCAGATGGTGATGATGATGTGGATAGGTGATGGTGATGATGATGTGGATGGTGATGATGATGTGGATAGGTGATGGTGATGATGCTACAGATGGTGATGATGATGTGGATAGGTGATGGTGATGATGATGTGGATAGGTGATGGTGATGATGCTACAGATGGTGATGATGCTGTGGATGGTGATGATGCTGCAGATGGTGATGATGATGTGGATAGGTGATGGTGATGATGATGTGGATGGTGATGATGATGTGGATAGGTGATGGTGATGATGCTACAGATGGTGATGATGATGTGGATAGGTGATGGTGATGATGATGTGGATGGTGATGGTGATGATGCTACAGATGGTGATGATGCTGTGGATGGTGATGATGCTGCAGATGGTGATGATGATGTGGATGGTGATGGTGATGATGCTGTAGATGGTGATGGTGATGACGATGCTGTTGGTAATCATGCTGGCAGCTGCGGTATGAACCCTTTAAAACATAAATTCCCTCTCGCAATCACAACAGACAAACACACAACAACAACAAACACACAACAAACACGCAGTAATCAGCCGGGGTAGTAACTCCACTTAATTGTGTTAAGGTCTTGATTTCCTTTATTAAGATACTGAACATGAAAAAGTACAAATTTCTCCAACACAACAAGTTTATGAAAACATTTACAGCCAACGAGTCACAATAAATTAACCGATAGTCTATCAATTATTATTATTATTATTATTTTCCTCTCGAAAGAACTCGCCGTTGTACATACCCGAACTTAAGAAACATTACTACGAGAGCCTCGGTGTAAAGAGGAAGTAGATACAGAAACATCTCAATAATAGATTATAACTAAAGAACGAGGATAATATAGGTTTTTTTTTAAGATCAATTCTGACCCGACCCACACCCACACAGCTAAGTCCACCCCCCGGCCACCCCCCCCCCTCCTCCGCCCCCTCCCCGCCAGCCCCTCGTCAAGATTGGGTCATTGTTTTATTATTCTCTTTGTTCAATGCGCTCTAAATAATAACAACAACGGCGACGGTAATTATAACGAAGCCACGAAACGATGTGCCGATGATTGTGTGCCTGTCAATCATTGGTCACCTTCGGCTGCTGGCAGGCTCGGCGAGTCGACGGGTTTGTCGGCCCGTTTTTCTGTTCCCATTCTTTATTTTAGTAAAAAATATTTTGCTTTCTTTTGAAATCTGCACGCGACATGAACCGCGATGAAATTCGTGGACAAAACGCGACGCGGCCCGTTGATCCGACGAGCCCGGCAGCCGATTCCAACCGAAGGTGTCCCGTCAAAAACCGAACGCGGCTGCGCAAAACCGGCGCCCGGTCCAAGGGACGCGTTTCCACGTAGGGTCACGCGCGTGTGCACGCGTGCGCGTGTGTGCGTCATAGTCATCGGACAAAGACGGTCACCGCATCGCGCGCCTTCAGACGCGCTTCTGCGGCCGTCTGGAACGCTCTTCCTTCCGATATTAGGAAGTCACTGGGAGCTAAGCACTTTTAAATCATCATCATCGAGATTGACGAACTATTTCTTTGAGGCCGTTTTTGTTGAGTTTGTTGTCCTCCGATGAGCATTGTTGGCCACGTACGGTGCGAAAGAAGTTCAAAATACATACATCGGTGCTCGCTAACAGCCCTTGCACCCAGCAGCCTGTAAAGGCTACACCGGGGGATCTTTGTCTTTGTGTCGTCACAAGGGCCCGTGTGCTGTGTCACGTGACTACACTCGTGCAAGAAGGCACGAGGAAAAGATCCCCCGTATAGCCTCAGCAGACTGTTAGGGCAAGTGCTGTTAGCGAGCACCTATGAAGGCCTGCACGGTACACGTGGGGGTGGGTGGCCAGCACCACGCCCGGCCGCCTTTGTCTCCCCAGTGGCGATGTTTACACACCGCACCGGTGTACGCATTTCAATCGAGGGGCGGGCCCAGGACCGGTTCAGATAATCGTCACCGGCGTCGGCCGTGATCGGGAATCGGACTCGGGTCGCCTTAACAGACTGTTGGGGGCAAATGGCGTGAGCGAGCACCTATGAATGCCACAAGAAGACACGCGCACACACGCGCGTGTCCGGCAACACGCGTCCCAGGATAAAAGTGGACCGCTCCCCGCCGCGTTAAGGGGTTTCCCCACGGTGGCACGTCTCCTCGCTCCCCGCCCGTTTGCGTCTGCGGGGGTTTGCGCCACGCTCACGCGCGCAGGCGTGAAGCGGGGGGGGGGGGGGACATGGAGCACGATTCTGAAGTTGGCCCCGCAGTGCGTCGTGCCGGGCGACGGCGGTGATGGCGCGCGGTGAACGATCCGGCGAGAGTAGCGCCGATTTACACCGTCGGCACGTTTTCCGCTGCCCAAATACAATTTCGTGTTTAACAACAACAACAAAGAAAAAAAACCCGCCCCAAAGGTAACCACGGCAAACGGTCGCCAAAAGCCATCGGGCTGAGAAGTTTGTCGGCGGAAATGCTTTCGGCACTTGCGCGGAGGGATGAAACAGGTAAAATTTGTGGGGGGGGAGGGGGACAGAGGGGGTTCGCAGGGATGATCGGAGCCCACAAATACTGGCGCTGTTTGGCTGAGCAGTATCCTTGCAAAAGGGGATCGACTGGTGGCTTTGGCGACGCTTGCTTCTGTTTTTTGCACAGGCGACGCACGGGAGAAGTCGTTGCACGTGGACTAAAAACGTGCGCCACCCCCCCCCCCCCCCCCCATCGGCGTTTAATCGTCGAGCAGAATTAACGATGTATTTATAATCAGCGCGCTTTGCCTCGTCGCTGATGATCGTTTGGCAGTAGCGTTTGTTTTTTACTTTTTTGAACGAGCCGACGTTTGGGATTGGTGCGCGGCTTCCACTTCACCAGGTGTCGTCAACGACGCGCGGCCGCCGTTCGCCCATTCATCCGCGTCGCCTTCGCGATATTTGCGCTCGGTGTGCCGGGGAAAGTTACCCAGCAAGCCTCCGCGGCCAAACTAAACCGATGTATCCGCCACCGGCTGCGGAATACGTAGCCACCCGCGGATCGATATTGTAGCCAAAAGGGATATTTATCAGCGGCGGTGCACGTGTATGCGTACAGGTACGTGTGTGGCACGCGTACACACACACACACGTGTGTATATGCCCGCACACACACATGCGCGCACGCACGCGCGCGCGAAGGAG
This sequence comes from Lampetra fluviatilis, assembly GCF_964198595.1. Classification (NCBI taxonomy): domain Eukaryota; kingdom Metazoa; phylum Chordata; class Hyperoartia; order Petromyzontiformes; family Petromyzontidae; genus Lampetra; species Lampetra fluviatilis. The sequence goes on from NC_136298.1 coordinate 3,261,154, forward strand.
GTGCGATCGCGCGGGGGGGAGGGGTGGCTCACAGCTGTGTTGGGCGAGAGTGCGGGTCAATAAACTCAGCGTTACAATATTAAATATACTTACACGGACTGATAAATAGCAATCAGAAAATGTACGACAAAGAGAAGACAAAAGCAATTCTAATTCACTACAAAGAGCTATTGTTATGCATAGCAAGTTATATCGCAGATTCTCTAGGTGTTTAATACAAGGAAGAGCACAGGAAAATTTTTAACTTTTTTTAGTGACTTTTTATTTTTCGATGTTTATTTTTATTTTTTTAAAATTTTCGTGTAAAGTTTTTTCTTTTCTCTTAAATCATCTTTTTTACGAACCACAGAATTTTGAACTTCAGTGCATGTGGATAAAGTTAGGCGTCCTTTAAGACAGCTCCCTCTTATAAGAATAATTCTATGCATCTATTACCACTCGTCTGAAAATAGAAAAGAATTTATCTTGGTTTTTTTTTTAAGCACAATAATATTATCTTTAACTTCTTCATCATCGTCGTATTTTTTTGTAGGTTTTCCTTTTTTTTCTGCTTAATTCGTTTTTTGTGGTGGTGTGAAAACTATTACGTGAACGTTCGCACCCGCAGCAGCTTAGCGCGGTATATCGTGATATTAATGGTCATTTGGAAATGTCTTGTCACTCGGATTTACAATTAAGCCGTTGTCTTCAGCCGACCCTTCTCCAGCTTGTTTGCGTGCGACGTCGTGTGTGTGTGTGTGTCTGTTTATTTCGCAAGAAGATTCAGGAACCATCGCTTGCTTTGCGCCCGAGCGTCTTAACAAAACGCGCGCTTGCTGTAATAGCCTGGCGGAAAATGATATAGCCCCCCCGCCCTACACCCCCCCCCCCCCTGGATCATATCGTACAATCAATTATTCTCTCTAACCCCCCCCTTCCCAATCCCATATGTCCGCCCCGTCGGGTTAGATACCCAGACTCGATCTCCCTCCTCGGCACCGATCGTTTGCGGTGTGATGTTCACAGGATTCTCGTCTGGAAAGCTTCACAGGTTAATGTTTGTATCGTCATCGTTACTTGTTGTTGTTGTTGTTGTTCATTTTTTTTCCACATTTCTTTAAAATGCTTTGTTCGTTTTGTTTCTTTGCATCATCCGGTGGGAATTTGTCTGGCTCGCTAACTGAGTAAAAATCGTGCGTGCTGTATAAGGTAAGACGTTTACACACACACACTCGCTAAACGCCCGAGACATGGATTAGGGGATCTCAATGATTGCATTCAGTCTGCGAAAATGACCTGCAAACGTTCCATTCATAATAAGTTTAACCAAGCTGACTCGTAAATAGGATACGCAAGATAAGCAAGATAAGTATAAAGTCATAACTAAACGCAGCCACAACGAAAAGACAAGTACAGCAAAAATACACCAAGATATGCACTACGAGACAGAGTTGTGTCATTATAATGTCGCGATTATTTTTTTTTAGTCGTTTTATATTCCGTTTGTCGTTTTTCAGAACTGCTTTTTTTTGTTCTCTCTCTCTCCTTTCCTCCTCCTGTCTGTAGTGTTCCATGACGATGGTGACGGCGATGATGGTGATGATGGCGGCGATGATGATGATGGTGACGAGGATGACGAGAGTGATGCCAGTGATATATTCGCCTCCGATTAGCCCTCCGGCTGATATGATTGTGTTTTGACACAAAGCAATTGCACATATGCACACCCTGACAATTGCAGCTCGTCACTGCGCAAACAAATTTGTTCTCACCTAGCACGTGATATGGCCTGTGTGTGTTGTGAAGGACCTAAATTATCTCTCTCTAAGCCTCTCTCTCTCTCTCTGTCCCTCTTTCTGTCGCTCTCCGTCTTTCTCTTTCTCGCTCTCTACATCTCTCTCTGTCTCTCTCTCTGTCTCTCTCGGCCCACCTATGGCATGTGCAAGTTTGCCCAGCACCTCCCGTCACCTTTGATCATCGACCGCCGCACATGAAGCACTTAGAGAGAGAGACTGTCCTCTTTCCCCGCACTACGGCGTAAGGTGGCGAGCGCAGGCCCAATGGAATTCAGCGTTGTGTCACCGCTTGTCTGTTTGGAAGAGATGGACAGCGCGTAGCTGCGTGCGTTGCGGGCGTGTTTGTGCGCGCGTGTGCGCTTGCGTTTGGCCTTTAAAATGTGCCCGTTAAGAGCACTTTTGCCCCACAACAGTCCGTCGAGGCTGACCGGAGAATCTTTGATTACTGTGTGTTTGGCAAGTGTGCATATATTTAAGTACAATTAACATAATAATAATAATCGTCGTTATCCTTAATAACGTTACAACGTTAAGAGCCTGTGCGTGGCGCGCAAGCTGGCGGGCTGGGTTTGCGTTTGTGCACCGCTCTGCGGAGTTGATATTTTAGCGTTATTGCTTTTTTTCATTGTTGCAAAAACACTTTGTGGTGCCGAGATACGGTTGAGAGCACAGATGCAGGTGCCGATGCGAGCGCATCGGCTCCACTTTTCGACTCGTACCTTCAACACGCGGTGAGTGTCGCACTCGACGACAGGTTGATCTTTCCTTTCTGTTTTTTTTGTTCGAACGTTTTGTTTCCGATAGCTCTGGAAGGAATGGGTTTCCGGACGTCGTAACTTGGAGGTGGCTTTCGAGGCAAAATTTAACGAGGGGGGGGAACAAAAGTCGGGCGCGCGATCAACAGATTTCATTTTTTTACTTTAAAAACTCTGGGAAAGAAAATAAAACGAAACGCAAAAAAAATAGCAAACCGTTCGGTAAGTAATGGAGCGAACGTTTCGCGTGCGCGCGTCCACGTGAGCACGCGCGGGGCACCGCTCGGGATCACACCACTCGGGGTCACACCGCTCAGGGTCACAACACTCGGGGTCACACACCACTCGAGGTCACACACCACTCGGGGTCACACCACTCGGGGTGGGGTCACACCACTCGGGGTCACACACCGCTCGGGGTCACACACCACTCGGGGTCACACACCACTCGGGGTCACACCGGTCGGGGTCACACACCACTCGGGGTCACACCACTTGGGGTCACACACCACTCGGGGTCACACACCGCTCGGGGTCACACCGCTCGGGGTCACACACCACTCGGGGTCACACACCACTCGGGGTCACACACCACTCGGGGTCACACACCACTCGGGGTCACACACCGCTCGGGGTCACACACCACTCGGGGTCACACACCGCTCGGGGTCACACACCACTCGGGGTCACACACCACTCGGGGTCACACACCGCTCGGGGTCACACCGCTCGGGGTCACACACCACTCGGGGTCACACACCACTCGGGGTCACACACCACTCGGGGTCACACACCACTCGGGGTCACACACCGCTCGGGGTCACACACCACTCGGGGTCACACACCACTCGGGGTCACACACCGCTCGGGGTCACACACTACTCGGGGTCACACACCACTCGGGGTCACACCGCTCGCGCTGAGCAAATACCCAATGCAAGTGTAACAACACGCGGCCACGGTCCGTTCACTACGCGGAGTTTGAGTTTAAGTTCTGCTGCGGCTGCCTTATAACCCCACTAATCCCCTCCACCCACCCCTCCCGCCCCCCCCCCCCCCAGCAACCCCCCCCCCCCCCCCGCCAAATCGAGGCTCAAATGCTTTCAGCCTCCGGGCGTCGTCACTCATTGTTCATCAGCTTCCACCCACCCCCTCACTGATATATATATAATGTGTAGATTATTTAGAGATTTTGAGTTAAATACGTCGCACGGCCCACGCCGCATGGCGGGGCAGGGCGCTGCGACGTGGGGGGCTTGACGGCGCTCCGGGTGGGTCTGAGCCCCCCCCACGCCTGCCCTCCTCCCCGCCGTCAATGCCCCCCACCGTCGCCGCTCGGAAATTTGAGCATTCGCGTGGCCTGGGTGAGGGCTGGCTGCAGTAGCCTGACACACGCGTGTCTCTCCAACCCCAGTGTTTACCCACGAACCTCGCCCCCCCCAGCCCCCCCAAACCCCCCCTCCCCAGCCCCCCGTCTGTCTAAATAGTTATGATATCCCAGCCTGTAAAAATGTCCACCCGGCAAATTTCTTTATAAAAATAGACGCTTTTTTATTTTTCATTTTTTGGAAACCTATAAGTTCGCGAATGCTCTCTTTGGCAAGTAGTTTTATTATTATTAATATTATTGTTGTTTGTTGGTTATTCCTATGATCGTAATCGTCATCATTATTATTACCGATGTAGTAATTGGCTCGAGTGTAATTATTTTTACAAGTAAGCTCGTTGCGATTTTAACGATTCTACTTGTATTTCCTCCGTGGTAAATAGATGCCCCCTGCTCTTCATCCCCAGGGTTTAGGGTTTAAATGTTTACGCGACGATTTAGGCCCGACCTTGTTTGTCTCATCAATTTGTAATCTCCGCCGTCCGGCTATAAGTACTTGCGTGAAAAAGCAACTCGCGTTGAAACATCAATTGCAGAGTAACAATAAATAAGTAATAAATAGATTAATAAACAACACCAATAAATATGATAATAAATAACGGATCGATAAATTATTTATTTGATTATTAAAGACCCTTTTGCATTGGTGACAAGACGGAACTAGGAAACGTGTACAATAATAATAGCAACAACAATAACAACAGTGATGCACAATGGGGATCGGTGTTTTGAACGATCGCACAGGGCGACTCAACTGAAGCCTCACGACATGGGCCAGAGAAACAAATAGAATGGAGAGGAGCACTGGCTCAGAGAGATAAATAACTACGGTGCCACGGGGGTGATGAACACAAACGAACACAAAAAACTACGAAAATTAAGAGTTCGGGAGAAAAAAAGACATTAAAAATTGAAGGTTCACATTCAAGATTAAAGTTATTATATATTACGTTATATAATAACTGCATCGTTTTTTGTTTTTGTTTCAGCTGAGGCTACGTAAATGTCCCTTGTTTCCTGCTTCAACGTCTCTCGCCTCGTGACAAGAGTTCAGCTTAGCGGCACGGCTCTAAAGCAATGCGCGATAATTTATTTTCGTAAATATTTATTTTTTTATCCGTCGCACGTAGCCGATGCCAACTTGGGTTTCATAGCCATAGAAAATGATTCCACAAACGCTCATTCGCATTACCAAGTCGGTGATATAATAAGTCGGCGATTTGTCTACTTCGTTTCAAAAAGTATTCATCTTTTCAAATTGCCGCACGGAAGTCAACACCAATGTACAAAGGGCATTCATATCTTTACGCGCCATACAAATCTACCTGTCGTCATTTGTTCCAGTACCTGTGCGCACAAAAGTCTCCAACTGTTCCACTGGCGATGTCGTCAGAGTGACATCGTCGCAGAGTCACTGAACTCACGAGAAGAAAATCATTGCAATTTGTTCTCTGTTATGAATAAGCACACAAGCTCCTTATTAGCAAAAAAAAAAATCAGTTTGTGAGATAATTTTACTTTCGGAAGAGAAAAAAAAACGAACGATAACCGCATTGTCGTCCGCATGCCTAGAAAAGGCCGCGCTCGCACGCCTCCACGCGCCTACGGCTCTCCCCCTCCCGATGAAAGATCAAGCCGCAGCGAGGAAGCAAATAAATAACAAGCAGGCGTGCCAACAAATAAATAAATAAGTTACGTCAATTAATAAATAGCGACCTCGGATTAATGGCGACGGGATGTCCTCGAGGTCGGTGGACGGGTGACCTTTGCCGTTTTTGAAAAGAAAAAAGAGAACCTGAAGGAAACCGCCCCCCCTCCCTTCCCACCCCCCCCCCCCCAAACAAAAACCCACACAAGTCAAAACGGAACCAAGTCGTGGGTAATCGTGTTTCACCCTCTCTCACGCAAATCGGTGCCGCCACGTTAACCGCGGCGGCGTCCGATCCGAGTCGGGAGCGGGACGCCCGCCCGGCTTCCTCCCCGCACCAGCCCCACAACTCATCCCCCACCCGCCCTCCCTCTCTCTCTCTCTCCCCCGCTCACCCGCTCACCCACACACCCACCCCACCGCACTACGCCTTGTGAGCTTTGCTCGTCTTGAAGGAGACCTGGAGGACACGGTCACCGAGTCGGTAGCCGTTGAGGCTGGCGATGGCCATGGCGGCCTCGTCGTAGTTGGTCATGGTCACGAAGCCGAAGCCCTTGCACTTGTTGGTGGCGAAGTCGCGGATCACCTTCACGTTGGTCACCGCTCCGAAGGGGCCGAACATCTGCCACAGGATGCCCTCGTCGGCCTCGGGCGACAGGTTGTACACGAAGATGCACCAGCCTGTGCCCGTGTGGCCGGGGATTGCCACGCCGGCCAGGCTGGTCACGCTGTCGATGGTGAGCGGGGAGAACCTGCGGAGCAGAGGGGCGGAGGGGGGGGGGGGGCAGCAGATGCGGCGCTCCGTCAGGCACGGGAGCCGCGTCCTTCGCTGCCCGTAAAGTCGAGCCGCGCCACGCCCGGCCTACCTGCCTCCCGGTACAACCGCGTCTATTATACCTCCTCTCGCTACGGCTTGCAGTCACGTGCCACCTACTCCGGTGTACCCACCGACAACACGGATTCGGCCAGTGCGGAACGGCTCGAGTTCCGAGGCCCGTCGCCCGCTCCGAGCGCGTGACCCCCCCTCTCCACGACTCGGCGCCGCGGCCTTCCAGTCAGCTTCTGTCTCCGGCGCAACGTGGAGATCTTTTGCCGAGTAAGCCGAGCACGGCCTTGGACCTATTACCTACATATAGATCTAGGGGCCCGCTTGGTCCCTCGTGCCACTGGGGCCCACGTGCTGTGCCAGCTCGGAACAGGGCTCAACTCGCCCAGACACGGAGCCTGCGCCCGACGCCACCACCGGGTGGCGGGGGTCTCCTCGAGCACCGCTCCTAGCGCCAGCGAGGCCTCGCTGCCTGGGGCGCCACGGTGGCAAGATGTTAACTCCCTCGCCTGGTACACAGGGAGTCATGAGTTTCATCCCATCCCTGACGCCTGTTGTATATTTGGACTTTTAAGTGTTCTCTCTCCTTGTGGTCGCGTTAATTTTTCTCCGGGTCCTCCGGTTTTTCCGTCGACGTTGAGAATCAACGTGCGCTTAGAGTATTTGTCTGCTATAAATGTCAATGTGATGAGCCACTCCGTTGAGCTATCGTTTGTGATGGCCAGGTCGCTTCTGAAAACGAGCGACATGGCTCAGTGGGCCCTTACCTGCGTAAAATAACAAATAGTTCCAGTTCAACATTTTGTTTGGTTCAGGAGGGAATGAGGGACTCTGCTGCCTCATTGCTTTCTGTTAAGCGTCCTATAGGGTTGGGAATTTTACCCGATTTTATCTTGGAACGTGTTCGTGCAATGTTTTGGTGCGTCCCGTTGAGCGGGGGCGACATGGCATTTCGAATTAAACCCTTAAACCTTTTACGTCAGATTAGAGGCAGGGGGATTTTGTGTCGGATGCCATTCCGAGCGCCTTGTTTCGCATCAACACGGCTCATTTTTACAATCGTTTCGTCAAAAAATATATAATATAAAAATTACCGTGCCACGGTGCGTGCTCGCGGTTTTAATGGCCGAATTACCGTGCTCGCGCACGCGTCGAGTATGCAAACACCAATTATTAGCAGCACATCTGACTTTAATAAGATTAAGCGTGTTTAAGAAAAAATGTTAATGCCTCTCCCGCAAGGGAACGGTGAAATGTAGGCAAAGCAAGAGGCAAGAGATGAATAATAATAATGTTCCAATAACATCCATTATTTACCCAGGAAAGCCTCGCGGAGTATCAGGACTCCTTTACAGGGGGGAGGGGTCCCGCTACACTGGGAACGCTCGGGGCGAACGAGCGATTCGACGGACGTCCTCACGTGCGCAGCGGACTCAAACTATTTAGGTCGACGAAAACCCACAACTCGCTGCGCCGCCTTCTACCGGTCACAATACTCCCGCTCCGAGTGCCGGGCGTGCGTCTGGATGTCACGGAGTGCGCTGCTGCGAGCGTGATCGCGGGGGGGGGGGCCGCGCGAACGCGACGGTTGCGCAATTTTTCACACCGCTTCAAGTGAGGGTTTACGTGGGAAACAAGGCGAAGGGCTCGTGTTTAATTGCCAACGTGTACATCTCAATGTGTGAGCCAAGGAGCACCGGTAAAATTACTGTCACTATGATTATACGCGCCAACGGGAGTCATTTCCGACCGACTTCATGTACGGTCTGCACGTACAATTTTTTTTATTTTACCATCAATAATTTCCGGCACTTTGCCAATCCGCTGCTGAATAAAGGCTCTCCCCCATGCGTGTCGGTCCTGCGAGTTGTTTGACCGTACTTCACCACGCTGGTCATATACAGAATATTATATGGTCCGCCCGAGTGCTGTGGTGAAATCGCTCGACCCACGTCGCGCTTAAACCCTAGGGCCGGGGTGGGGAGACTAAGTACCTACTTCACGGGATATCAACAGTTGCTTGTCCGCTGGAGCGACTGGCCCCTGTCATAGGAATGTGGAATTTCCACCACTGGCGCAGGGCTGCCACACGGAGGTGAGCATCACCTGTAGCTCGCTTGTGCGGAGAGACACTGGGGTAAGCAAATGATAGCGGTACAGAGGCGGCTCGACGTAGCGTCTTTAAGTGTCAGCGTGTCTCTGGATGCTGCCTGCGAGCATTGGAGGGGTGGGGGGGGGACGGGGGCTCTGTTGATCGTACAGAGAGAAGGGGGCACTCAGCCAACCAGGGCAAGAGGGAATCTAGACTTGTAAATGCTCATTTATTGGCTGAAACCACCTTGACCCTTTCCCATTCCGATGACGTACGTGTCTCTTATTCCGTTCCGATGAATCGGAAGAAAACAAACTGGTGAAGAACTTTATCAGAAGGAAAAGTGAAAAAATGTAGACAAAGAACTTTGTCGGTAATCTTCAGGTCGGGAGATACACCGAGGCTCCCACAAGGCCATGCGGGGTGAGGGGCGTGTGGCGCAGTTTGGCGCCAGCTATCGTAGAGTGCGGTCGTGTCGCTACGGTTCTCTGCGGTGAGTGCAACATATAAAATTAATGCCGAGCTGCTTGCGCGTCCGGAGATTCCGTGGTGAACGAGACCCCCCCCCCCACCCTGCAACTTGCAGAAGTATCGGAACGGGAAAGGGTTCATTGGCCAATAACTTTTCAGTATATATATAGAGGACCGCAGAGCGTGGGCAATTGTTGGCGCCGGCTCACCGACCCGCTTGTCTGTGATTCCTCCTCCTGGCGCCTCTCGAGTCGTTAAGAGTTGGCATCATTATTGTTATTACTGATTATTATTATTTAAACAGGGGCAGTGAGTTGACTGCACGGAGGGCTGGACGATAGGGGGTGTTTATATTTTTTGAATCCATAACGTGTTGTTTCAGCGACTCGTAAATATAAGAAACAACACTAACCAACTGATGAATGACCTGCCCATTGTGTAATCGCGGGCAATGTATCATCGCCCCCGCAGCTGCTGAGGTTGCTAATGGGCCCAGCGGTCCTGTGCCGTGTACAATTCCACATGCAAATGAGTTCGCGTGCACCGCTCCGCGCCCACGAACCCCGCGGAGGTCACGCGCCCATGTCCGCTGGGGACGGCGTTAACGCCGCTGTCACCCACCGTCCGTCTCAGGGGGGCAGTTGTTCTGTACCAGGGGCGACCACTGTGTGAGACCGGAGCCCCCCACCAAAGCCCCCACTGATGGATGTCGCCGCCCCCCATCCAGGATCTCTGTCGTCTCCCACAATGAGAATTAGGGTTTGGTTTGCGGAGTGAAAACAAATTCAAAAGTGTTTCCCCCCCCCCCCCCAGCCGTTCAAGCGAGCATCCGTCGGGAAGCCCTATGGCTTGGTGGTGGAAATTCCACATTACCGTGACGAGGTCCAGTTACTGCTTATTAACATATTATTCACCGGTGACTTCCTGCTCAGCGGTGCTGCAGCATCATTAATGATGATAGTGATCCCGCTTATGGTGATGACGATGATGACAGTGATACCGATGACGACGATGATGGCAATGATAATGGGATTCAGTACGCTGAGGCCAGGAATTCGACTCTCCATTCGCATAACTGGGAGCTCCGTTGCTTTACAATCTAATCTGCAATTACAACGGAACGATCACGGTTTGGATGTGTAAAGTGTATGAATGCAAGGAGGGGGGCGGGTGTCAGGATTCGCACAACGAGGGGAGGGGCGAGAGGACATGGAAAGAATGAACGATTTTGGTTCCTTTTAGCACAGACGTAATAAAAAGAAATAAGCAGACTTGAATGTGGAATCGCCACGACGCGCCTGCTTGTCCCCGTGCGGCGGCGGCTACCCGGGGTGCGCGCAGGAGGGCAAAAAAACCGAATGCCGTGAATATCAAAGGGGAGCCATCGATCGGTGGAAAATGTTGAAAGCCGGTTTTGTTTACGACGGCTCCGTTGACGCCCCAACCTCGCCTCTGTGTCTGCCCGCGTCTGGAGAATATCTGACCTCTTGACCCATCATCTCCCACCCTGCTCGCCCGCCCACCCCCCCCTACCAATCGCCGACAATTCCCCCCAACAGCCCCTCCCCAGCCTAGAAAGCCGCCACCCTCCGCCCCACGCCCATCGCCTTCATCCCTCCCAGGTTCAACGCGACCAAACCGAGTCACACTTTACGACGGGCAGAATTAACATTGATCGCCAACGAGGGGGGAGAGGAGGAGAGGGAGAGAGCTCAGCTAAACAACAAAAAAATGCGTAAAAACGGCAATGACGGCTTGGTGAGAAACGACCCGGCTTGAAAAAAGTCTATCGCCTCCTCCCTTCAGGAATTTCACGGCCGTTTTAATGATAAATTGAGTCGTAAATAAAGCAAATGGTTTTTATTGCTTTTTCTATATTTCCTTCCCCCCACCACCCACCCGCCCGCCCACCCGCCCGCTCCGTTCTTCCCCACCACTGGTGCGTTGTCAGTGGGTTTTTTTTTCCCCGCGAAGCTAACTTCTCATTTCCCCACGACAAAAAATTACCGTTCCCCCCCCCCCCACCAGGCCGGCGGAGGCCAAAGGAATTTCTACCGTGGGCGCAATCGCCGATGGTGGACGTGGGTTCGCACCCCCCCCCCCCCCCGATTCTCTCGGTGAATTCCTATCTCTCTCTCGCGCACGCCGCGTCGCGGATTGGCAGCGCATCGCCGGCTCACAGCGGCGCGGGACGGGACGACGGGGGCTGGGGGTTAAAATGACACCCAGCATTTTGTAACCGTCGATTAAACGGCGATGTTTCTTTTTTTGGGGGTGGGGTGGGGGAAGGGGGATTTGTTTCGGAACAAAAATTGTCATTATATTTGTGGGTGCGCGCGCGCGTCGGGGAAGCGTTGTGTCGTTTGCGGTTGACCGAGGCACGCACGACGCTTCTTTCTGGCTTGCGCGTACGCGAGAGAGGGGGGGGGGGTAATGCCATCAAAAAGCAATCCGAGCGGCGGGAAGAGAAATTAAATGAAAGAGGAACGCAGGCGTGTGGATGAGGAATATGAGAGGCTTTTGCAGGAAATGCGAGCGGAAATTCCATGCCGAGACGCGGCGATCGCGTCGTTGTAATCATTCAATATGCAAACAAACAAAAAGAGCAAAATGCAAAGCTTCCTCGTTCTAAAAAGAAAAACAAACAGAAAATGAACATTAGCTGTCGGCGTTGGGAAGAAGTGGCCATGAAGGTTGGGGGGGGGGTGCTTAACCTAGAAATTGAAAGCAAAGAGTGTGGGAAAAAATATAAAATGTATGACAAAGAGCAACCGCAGGTGTAGGACAGGGTCCTGGGGGGTGGGGGTTGGGGGCCCGGGGGGAGGGGGACAGGGGGCGGGGCCGTGGGGGGGGGGAAGAAATTACCTCTTTACTCCGTAAGCCATGTTTAGGAGATTGTCCAGCCTAAAGGTGTGAAGGCATGATGAGAGAGAGGGAGAGAGGGAGGAAGACGGGGAGGTTGGGGAGAGAGGGATAGGGGAAGGCAGTGTCAAGGTTGGAGGAGAGCAGCAATGGACAGAGTGAGAGACGAGGAGAGGTAAAGGGAGATAGAGAGAGAGAGATATGGGCAGGGAAATAGAGAAAGAGACGGGAGAGAGAGAGACACACACAACGTTAGAGGTGTCTGCTTCAATCTGCCGACCTGAGCAAAGGCATAAACAGTCAACCGGCGGATCAGCTCAGTAAGTTTAGAACTGGTAATCTGCACAGATCGGTGAGGGAATCGGAGAGCGGTCCGTTAATTTTTCATCGTAAGGGAATTATTGCATCGGCTGCATAATTTACCTTTTTTATTATTATTGAAAACAAAGTTTTAAGCAATTAGCGTAAGCACAAGTGTAGGCCATTGCGCACCGATGCCGCTGCTCCAACTTTGCATTTATCAACTTAATATTGCAAAACATTATTATAAATGCAGTTACACAAGTCTCGGATTTTAAATGAGCTAATCAAGACGAATATCTCTCAAATTTAATCAAAAACAATTACGGTTGTTGTTGTTGTGAAGTATTTTTAGTCAGAAAACTTTTCCAAATTCTCGATCATCACGAGACAATGGAATGGCGTTGTGGCCTTCACCACACCCAACCACCTTTGTCTCCCAGGTACCGATGTTTATGCAGAACTTGAGGTAACCATTTGAGGGCTGGATAAACCTCAGGGAGGGCCCGGAACTGGTTGCGACTGGTTCAGATATTACGGGCCACTGATGTTGGTCGTGACCGGAAGTCGAACCCAGGTCACCAGGGTTCGTAGTGCAATGCTCTAACCACCGTGCCACTGCTCCCCACAAAGACAAATTAAAAGATCCCCCGTGTAGCCTTTAGCAGACTGTTGGGGCTCGTACTGTGAGCGAGTAGCAGCTATGAAGGTCGGCAAGGCACACGCATCACTCGTGTAAGACGAAGGATGGTGATTCTGTTTAACCACCATTGCTTGGCACAGCAACAAGGAGCACCGTTGTAGATGTCAGCAGATGAGATTGCATTGGGCCGACTTCCTCTAAGAAACCTGCCTCCTGCCTCGCCCGCAAGCCGTGTGGGTCGCGTGGGCGACTCGCCCCACGGTGGGGACATCTCTCCCGCCGGGCTCCGCGGGGTCACTGCCCCCCCCCCCCCCTCGTGCCGGGCTCCTCGGGGTCACTGCCCCACCCCCCCTCGTGCCGACCGCGTGCTAACAGCCACGACCGGCCCTGGGCCACTCGGCCACCACTACTTGCGCCGAGGGATTCCGGCAGAGCTGAGCAGGCGAGCGCAGCGGATTTTATTTCAATCACGCGGGGTCGGCACGGCCGGGAGACGGGGGGGGGGGAGCAGGTAGGGGGGCGCTCCCAGTCGAGCCCGTGGGGTGGGGGCTCCGCGCCCCGTCCCCACCCCCCAGAAAATCGAGCGCGTGCCTCGACAGCCCCGTCGCCACTCCGGGTTCATATTTGCTGGGGCTTGACCTCCTCCACACGAGGGATTTTTCAAATAAATATATATAAATATATATATAAAGCTCTTTAAAGAAAAAAACACACACACACAAGCTCCTCGCACTGCCGCCGCCACGGCCGCTATGCATCCCGTCGGCCAACGTGCGCCCCCTTGCCCCCCCCTCCCAACTCCCCCACTGCTCAAGAGGCCTGACAAACTGTAGCGGGCCGGCCTCCGAATGTAATCTCCCTGGTGCACGGCAGGCGATTGCACGGCTCTGTCCGGGCTGCCTTTCTCCCCCCCTCTCCCATCTCGCTGTGATGGTGACTAAATTGCCTCTCTCACTTCTCCTCCGCCTTCCCCCCCCCCCCGCTCGAAGTAACGTGGAATAAAAGTTTTCCCGTTCTCCGTTCCTCATTTGTCTCCCCGCGTCTCGCTTGTCTCTTGCGATCAGCACCGCAAACTTTGCGCTAGTTTCTGTGTCTGTAGTTGTTGTTGTTGTTGTTCTAATAGGGAGGTACCGGACAGCAGTGTTGCTTTTTTTATTCTTTTCACAGGCGGGCATGAGCTTTTTCTCTTTTTGGCAACACGCAAATGTACCGGGATTGTAGCGGCATCAACACGGACTTAGACGTCGCTGACGGTATCGTCGCATGATTTCTATTTGGCTCGGGGTAATGGAAATAGCAAGAGCGTTCCATTCCAGCCTCCTGTTCCACCCCCACCCCTCACCCTTGGTTTATCTCAACTCTGCTATCGGCACCGTGTTTTGCGATGAAGAATCCATTTGGAAATCTCTCAGCAGTCGGTGATTGTCTTTTGTTTGTCGCAGGACTCCGCAACCTGACGCGTCCTTCCTGCGCATCGTTATGCAATCGCGAGGGAATGCGAGCCGCAGTAAAGCCGCTGCGCTGCGTCAACGAAGGAGGAGGAACAACAGAACAACACGAACTCTCTCTCTCTGTGTCTGCCCTGATGCCCCTCTCGCCGTGCCCAGCAGCAGACCTCGACATTGCCACCGAGCTCCTGAACCACAGTGCTGCTGCCGCCACCACCACCACGCACGCTCTAGGCCAGGATTACCTGGCTAGGATTAGATTACTCAAACAAGTACCTGTCAACATCAGCAGCGTGCCTTCATAGGTACTCGCTAACAGCACTTGCCCCACGGTGGTGGGGGGGGGGGAGATAGTAACCTAAGTCGTTTTCTATATACCGTACTACAGAAGCGTAAATACTCTCGCAATCAATACCCCGGGCTATAAATAGTCGCGGGCGGGCGCGACTTCGCTTTGGGCTGATCGTAATTTGTGGCAACAGGAGGGGTCAAAGTGGCTGGGATTGCGAAGCGACGGCTCCTCCACTCGCTCTAATGACCGTCTGGAGCGATCGGTGGGGGGGGGGCTCAGCAAGACATGGGGGTGGGGGGGGCGTCTCGCAAACACGGGAGTCGCACCTGCACCCCCACTCTCTTACCCCCTGCCCCCCACCCTCCCTTCCAACCACCAACCCCCCCACCCAGCCCCCCATACACATTCGAGGGCCTTATTAGCGGCAGCCGGCTGCACACGGCACCGTTTGCCGACAAAGCAAACATCGCCGACCACAACACCCCCCACCTCTCTCCCTAATTAATGAGTCGGCGCTTAATGCAGCCACCGCAGTGTGCGAGCGCGCGGCGTGTGAGCGCGCGTGTGTGTCAGTGTGTGTGTGGTTGTGTGTGTGTGTCAGTGTGTGGGTGTGTGTGAGGTTGTGTGTGTGTGTCAGTGTCTGTGTGTGTCAGTGTGTATGGTTGTGACTGGAAGGATGCCCTGGTGGTCCCCCTCTTTAAGAAGGGGACCGCACAGACTGTAACAACTACAGGGGCATCTCACTCCTCAGTGTGCCGGGAAAGGTCCTGGCAAGGATTATTCAACATCGCCTTGCTAGGCACGCTGAGGAGAGGCTTGCGGAGCCTCAATGTGGTTTCAGGAAAGGACGGTCCTGCACGGATGCCATGTTTTCTGTCCGTCTGCTACAGCAGAGGTGTAGGGAATTCCAACAAGACCTACATCTCTGCTTTATTGACCTGGTCAAGGCCTATGATACCATCAGTAGGCTTGGGCTCTGGGTTGTTTTTCGTGCTTTCGGAGTCCCTGACCCTCTGCTCACGATCATTAAGGACCTTCATGATGGTGAGCGGGCCTGGGTAAAACTACGTGGCCGGGAGTCAGAGCCATTCCTTGTACACCTTGGGGTGCGACAGGGATGTCCTCTGGCTCCCACATTATTTAACATCTATTTTGACCACGTAGTTCGTGAGGCCTTCAATAGCTGCACCAGAGGAATTTCCATCTAGTACAGATATAATGGGAGGCTAATCGATGCCCGGGTGCGGTCAAGGGATGGCTCCCTATTGCTCAACCATGTTATGTATGCCGATGATCTGGTAATCGCTGCTCACTCAGAGGAGGAGTTGGAGACGCTGCTGCTAAACCTGGAGCTTGCCACTAAGAGGTGGGGCCTTACCATCAGCCCCACCAAAACTAAGCACCTGCCAGGGTATTTTGTACCATCGGACACTCCACCCCCACAACTCCCAATTGGTGATAGGGCAGTTGTTGGAGAGAGTGGAGAGTTTCCCATATCTGGGCAGTGTGCTTATGACCGGCTCCGGTTTAACAGCAGATGTGTCACTCCGAATCAGTCGAGTGGCATTATCTTTTCATCGCCTGCGTAACGCTGTGTGGAAGTTACCTGGTCTTTCGAACCGCACGAAGCTTCAGGTCTTCTTTGTCACAGTCATTCCATCCCTTCTCTATGCTTGCGAAACGTGGACCCCTCTAATGGAACATCTTCGCTGGTTGGAAACATTTAGGCTGGCCTGCCTACTATCCATCCTGGGTTTAACCAGGCTGGATTGTGTGAGGAGCTCACAAATCCTTGAAAGATCTGGACAAAGTCCCATCGATGAGCTCCTCCGACAGACAAGGCTGCGTTGGCTGGGTCATGTAGCCCGCATGCCCAGCCACCGCATGCCCAAACAGCTTTTGTTCGGCCGGATCGAGGGGGCTAAACGGGCGCGGCACGGGCTAGAGAAGAGATGGAGTGATGTGGTACAGGAGGACGTGGAGCTGAGTGGACTTGCCGATGACCGGTACCAGCGGTGTCAAGATCGGCCTCTGTGGAGGAGGCTCGTGAAGGACGCTACTGGGCAGTTGGAGGCAGTCACCCTCCAACAACAACAGAGGGCGGAGGAGCGACGCTCACAACAACGAGTGGAGTGCTGGGTGACTAAAGCACAGCAAGTTGGCACAGTAGGGGGCACTGGTGGTGCATCAGCCAGTCGTCTCAGTCATCTCAGTCAGTCGACCCGTGGCACCTTGGTCTGCCCCGTGACCTCCTGCCAGCAGGCGTTCGACACTTCACGTGGCCTCAAGGTGTACATAGCCTGGCACAAGCGTCGTGGTGACGTCACCGCCACTAAGTGACGAATGGCGGTTGTTGTTGTTGTGGTTGTGCAGCAGTTGTTAGCGCGATGCGCGATGCGCTAACAACCGCATGCCGAGTTCGATTTCCGGACAATATCAATGACGAATATTTGAAACTGGTGCTGGGCCTTCCCTAGGTCGACTTCGGCGTCAATTTAGTCCCCGGTGCTGTGTGTAAAGCATCATTACCGGGCGTTGGGCATGGTGTTGGCCACCCAACCCCTTCGACTGTGCCGTGCCGGCCTTCATCGACAGCACTTGCCCCAACAGTGGGTTCACGGGGCTGGGGTCTTTGTGTGCAGCACTGGTGCACTGGGTAGCGCAGCGGTCTCGCATAGGTGGCGAGCCTCTTCTTGGTCGACTCCGCCTTAAATGAGCACGCCGTGCCACGTTAAACTATCCACACTCTGGAGACACATTCTGGTGAGGTTGCGTGCGGGCCACGACCACCAACATCTCTACACCGAGCAGCACTCTTAGAGGCCCCGCCTCCTGTTCGAGGCCCCCTCCCTACGCCGTCGCAACAACGGGAACAAAATGCCTCACAATTCCCGACACGTCTGCTCTGGTTTCCCCAGGAATGCTGTCTCCCTGTCGACTGTCGCAGTTTAAATGTCTCACTCTGGTCGATAAATATCTCCAATAGTCTTGCACTACCCGATTTCACGCCTCTCAAATCTTACTTCTCTGTCCCACCACGTCCTCTACATTCCCAATCTCTAATGGCCCATCTCTCTGACTCCCTCGCCCTGTGCCCAGTCTCGCTCTCGCGTTCCTTCTACCTTCTTGATTCCCTTCACTGGAAACAACTCCCACTGCACCGCATCAAACAATCATCTTCACGATAGCCTGCAGCTTCCCCTCCTTCCTTAAAGCAACCACCATCTCTTCTACTGAGCCCATCCTGCCACTGCTACTCCCTGTACTCGCCCCCCAGCTACGACCAGACCTACCCCAACCCCTATCACTCCCACTACCCCAACCCCTATCACTACCCCAGCCCCTATCACTCCCACTATCACTACCCCTATCACTAGCCCCATCACTACCACTATCACTACCCCTATAAACATAACTACCCCAAACCCTATAACGAGGCCCAACCCCTATCACTACACCAGCTCCATCACTACCCCAGCCCCTATCACCACCCCAACCCCTATCACTACCCCAACCCCGATCACTACCCCAACCCCTATCACTACCCCAACCCCGAACACTACCCCAACCCCGATCACTACCCCAACCCCTATCACTACCCCAACCTCTCCTCAACCACTCCCACGTGTCCTCGAGTCACCATAACTACACCACCATTTTAATAACAACCCCACTCTTTATTTAAACCACTATCATCTATATACAATGCTATAATTATTGTAAAGTCCTTTGTATTAAGGCGCTGCTGTGTAAATCTAGATGTGATAAGATTAACAAGACCACACGAGATCTCTCGTCACGGCCAGCAGACCTCGACATCTGAATTTAGCTCCTGAACGTGACGCCACTGCCATCATACGCGACAGTAGAATTGGCAAACTTTTGTATGATTAGTTACCGTACATGATGAATTAATATATAAAAAAAATAAGCCAAACATTACACTGGGATAGATAGATATTTTTTAGAATGTCATTCTCATTTTATGTTTTTTAGTGCCCGTATTATTTTTTCTCTCCCCTGTGCAATCATCCGCACACGAAGTCGCGCGGGGATAAATCATTTTAGTGCCCTGCTAATTCCCATGCAAATGGCGTGCGGCGGCGATGATTTAAATTTGGCGAAGGCTCGCTGCCCACACTCTGGGCGATAAACCTGTTAGCGTGGGACAGACTTATGGAGCGTGGCATACAGGAAAGATTTTCCTAATCAGTAATAAATGGGATTTACGGCGCCGGTGACACCTCGGGAGCTCGGCGAAGGCGGCCGCCCCGCTTGTCCGCCAAAACCTGCTCACAAGCTCCCCCTCCGATCGCGGCGATGTATTTATCGCACGGGCCCCGCGCCGTATTAACCTTCCGCTAAATCTTGTTTGTAAACGAGTGCCCGGGGAAATATCTCGGGAGTAACAAAAAGTTTTACTCGGAAATTTACGACGGAATGTTCCTTTAAGGCACACGCTGGCAACCCGCCGCGGAGGCTTCAACAAAGCTGCACTGCGAGCGCCGGTCTGCTCCCGCGTGGCCACACGAGGTGGTGGTGGTGGTGTGGCCGGCACCACGCCTTTGCCTCCCCGTGGCGCCGCTGTTTACGCTCGTTCGAGTGCCCGATGGGGTGCGTGCAGGGGAAGGGGCGGGGGGGGCGGAGGGGTGGGTAGGAGCGTGGAGGGAGCGTGAAGAAGAGGAGCTGTGGAATAGGGATGGGAGTGTGGTGATGTGACGAGAAGGATGAGGTAAGGTGTGGTAAGGGGACAAGGAGGATGAGGAGGCCTAGGGGAGTCCCAGGACTGGTTTAGACAGGCTGCTTTGTTGAGTTTCAGCAACCCGGACACCACCCGTGCCTCAATCCTTCGCCTCTTGACCCTGCCGTGATCTCCGAACCCTTCCAAAGTGACTGCCCGAGCGATGTAATGGAGCCAATCAATTTCGCTGCTCTGCAAACACAACGCATCTCTTGAATCCATCTCTTGACCTACCCCTCTCGTCATGGCAAATCATCATCAGCCATGTGGTGCATCCACTGCTGGATGAAGGCCTCCCCAAGCTGTCGTCGTCTCTCACTGCCCCGCGACGTAACAATCGATCAGCGCGCGAGCCCATTTCATCGCTCCATCTCTGCGGCGGACGCTCCCTCCCGCCAGAGTTGTGTTCTGCTGAAGCCAACTGTGAAGAATCGCGATTATTATGCGTCGTTATTCTCGCCGTGCACCGCTGAGAAAGCAATCTACCAGAGTGTACGTGGAGCTTCTTTCGTAATTGCCCTTTGATTTGTTGCCCATTGTCCGCCGGCTTAATTGCATTTGACTCACTTCGTTTTAGTGGCCGCATTTATCAATCGTCCCAAAGCAAGGGCTCTGTCATACGACGACGCGCCCTCCAGCACACGTCCATCAAACACTCCCTGTATGTGTGTGTGTATATAAAGCACGTGCGTGCGCGTGTGTGTCTGTCTCTATCGGGAGCGGTAGTGTAGTGGTTAGCGCGCCGCGCTACAAACCCTGAAGACCCGAATTCGATGCCCGCTCACGGCCACTACCACCAGTGATTATTATCTGAACTGGTCCTGGGCCTCCCCTAGGTCGACTCAGCCTCAAATGAATACCTGGCACGGTGTGCGAACATCGCCACTGGGGAGACAAAGGCGGCCGGGCGTGGTGCTGGCCACCCACGCCCTCGTGTGCCATGCCGGCCTTCATAGGTGCTCGCTAACAGCACTTGGCTCAACAGTCTGTTAAGGCTATATGGAGGATCTTTGTCTTTGTTGCATTGGTTAATGTGTGCAGAAACACACTGCACATACACGCCGTACACACGCGTACACACGCGTGCACACACAAAACTAAAACTGCGTGCATCATCAACACCGTTGGGACAGGCCGTGGGTTTGGTGTCAAGGCGGTTTTTTAAGGCCACCCAGTTTTTGTGCCAAATTTATTCGGAGAGAGCGTGTGAGAGAGTGAGTGGATGAGTGAGTGCGTGAGCGCGCGTGTGGGCGTGCGTGCGAGTGAGCGAGTGCATGTGTGAGCACATGTGTACGAGTGATCGAGTGCACACATGAGCGAGCGGGTCAGAGAGTGCGCGGGTGAGCGAGTTCGTGGGTGTGTGGGTGCATAGGTGTGTGGGTGTGTGGCTACGTGGGTGTGTCGATGCGTGGGTGTGTGGGTACGTCAGTGCGTGGGTACATGAGTACATGGGTTTGCCGGTGCGTTGATAAGTGGGTGTGTGGGTACATGGGTGTGTTGGTGTGTCAACACGTGGGTCCGTGGGTGCTCAGGTGCGCGGGTGCGTACGTGGTGCGTGGGGTGCGCGGGTGTGCGGGTGTGTCGGTACGTGGGTGTATGTATGGATGGGCGCGTTGGTGGTCATGTGGGTGCTTGGGCACCAGTGAGAGCGTTTGGTCGAGAACGTCTCAAACACCTGAGCCCGAGTGGCAGTGGCTATTATTAGGCAGAGGCTGCCTGGGTCACCTAACGTCAGTGTGGGCAGTCGGCCGGAAAGAGCCGATCCGCGTGGCTGTGCGCAAAGGGGGGAGGAGGAGGAGCGATTGGTGGGGGGAGATTGCGGGTGGGGAGAGCCAGTGGCGGTGGTGGCCGCTAGCTGGTGCAGCAAAACATAACCACGAGGCCCAGTTCGGGACCAATCACGAGTCGTGGACTCGGGAGGACTCGCATTTTGGGTGTCGCGACCTGGAAAATATTTCCTCACTCGGCACACCACATCCAGTATACCTCCAGATATGGCTGTGGCTACTGGTCACGCGCCACCTATTTTGGCCTACCGGGCAAAAGCCACATGCAACATTTTTTTCGGGTGAGAAATATAAGCCCCCGCGTTGAGTCATCGTTGCCGTACGAATCTGAACGCCATTTCCCAGTGCCGCACAATAACGCGCGTAATTACCCGGTTGCTGCCGTGTTAAAATATAACGGAGTCCCATCACAGCCGAGCGTGGTCGTACTCGGAATAATAATAATACGAGTACTCTGTGTTAATGCGTAGACAGCCTTAGATTAATGTGGCAGCATTGGGTTCCTGTGATAGCAAGCAATTAGTGTTAATCTACAGACAACCACAAGCTGAACATGACAGTGCTCAGCAATTGCCGCCAAGCATCTCATGTTTGACTTAGTGGAAAATTCTTCGTCTTTTTTTTCCCCCTCAGATGGTTTTGCCGCTTGTTTTTTTCTTTTCTTAAAAACCCGAATGAGGCCAGAGAGAACGGATTTCCCTCTATCCCCACCGCAAGTATCTTCTTTTGTTTGACCATACTTCACCATCTGGGTCAGTGTGGCTCGGTGAACAGTGAGGCCCCGTGACGCGTTCAGATATCGCTCGCCACTGATGTCAGACGTGGCCGAGATTCACTGCGACACTGTTCCACCCACTCTTTTCTGATTGCTCTTTTAAAAAAATTACAACTGCATACATCATTGTATCAACCCACTGTTAGATTAAGCCTTCACCCAACTCTGGAGTTCATGACCATACTTCACCACAATGGTCAATGTCGGTTGGTAAAAGGGTTAACTGCTGTCTTGCTCGGATATCCTCCGTACATAATTTGACCCCCTCCCCCCCCCCAGATTCACTGTATCACAGGAGAGGTGAGTATCATAATGCATAATACAGTAGTAACGCATCCTTTCTATCCGACAAAATGTCAACACTGTCAAAAGCCCCCCCCTCCCCAACAAAATCTATCACAAGAATCAGGACTCATGGCCTGAATCAAGCCTGATGACCAGAATCAGGCCTGTTGACCAGAATAACACATGAGGGCCAGCTACTTACACTTTATTGTGTCTGAGGCCATAACCATATTTATTCCCATCTATATCTCATCCCGTCTGTCCCCCACCAATAAAGCTGCAACATTTTCCGGGAGGCTCAATCGGCACGTGGTGAGCTGGCAGCCCTCTCCTCCCTCTCGCCTCCAATATCACACAAACAGCTCTGCCCACTCAACAACCATCCCCGCTCACACAGCAAGTATTTTACACAAGTGCGCCGTGAACACTCCTGGCACGCGAATTTGCACAGCCAGTTGCGATCGACCTAAAGTGCGCTAATTCCAGGGGTTGTCATCGCGTGTTCAGCGCTTCCACGCCGCTGGTAGGGGGAGGTGGGGGTGGATCCTCCCCGCTGAGGGAGGCCCCCCGTGAGGGCTAGCCCCTAGCGGACGTCTCCACCCCGCCGTCGCTGCGAGCGCAGGACGGCGACATCTTCCCGAGGAGAGAAACGCTTGGCGGTTGGCCCGACCCCCGGGAGAAGCGCGCCCTTGGGATTGTCCTCAACCCTCCTCGTTGGCGCAGGCCACTTGCGTCCGACGCGGCCCAGCGTCCAGGAAGCTCACCTGAACCTCTGCGCCTGGTGGTGCAGGGGCCCCGGGTAGCGGCGGATTGGCGACTGGTAGAGCTGGGCCAGCAGGGCCTGGCTGGTCTTCTGACTCGGGTTGTTGGCGAACTTGACGGTGACGGGCTCGGCGGCCCCCGGCGGCTTCTGCCCGTTGAGGCCCTTGATGGCCTCCTCGGCCTCGACGCGCTTGTCGAAGCGGATGAAGCCCACGCCGCGCGACATGCCTGCTGGGGCCACGACGAAGACGGGGCGGCGAAGGCGACGGTGGCGGCGATGGCGACGTGGAGCGCCGGGGGGTGAGGGAGGAGGTGGGGAGTTGGGGGGGGATTGGAAGGTGGATGT
This sequence comes from Lampetra fluviatilis, assembly GCF_964198595.1. Lineage (NCBI taxonomy): Eukaryota > Metazoa > Chordata > Hyperoartia > Petromyzontiformes > Petromyzontidae > Lampetra > Lampetra fluviatilis. Next base: position 3,284,349 of record NC_136298.1, read on the forward strand.
AGTGCGTGGTGACCGGAGGAAGATCAGGAGGGATGTGGTAGGATGAGGGGAAGGAAGAACGGAAGAGAAGCACAGGAGGGGAAGGGGAGGGGAGGGGGGGAGAGAGAAACAAGACGCAGCTAAAAACCTCGCTCGCGCAGGAAGAGCCGATTTGTGTCCTGAGACTACGCGAGGGTTCTCTGCGTCAGCAGGTGTGACGAGGATATCGCTCGCCACTGATGTTAGTCGTGCCGGGAACTGAACCAAGGACACTGCGTGAACCACTGCGTCACTGTTTCCCATCACGTATAAATGAGCATACCTTAGGTTGTTTTAACTTCAAAAATAACACAGCGCTATTGATTGCAAGCTTTGTAGCGTCATATGTATGCATCGGCTGCTGCCCTTCGTGCGTTAACCCGAGCTCGCTGATATGCTAATTTCCCCGTGTCAATAGATTTTGAAATCATAATATATATACACACGTAAGCAATCGTGCGACTGGCGCATGCTGGAGAGTGACTGTAATCTGCCTAAAGTAAAACAATAACTCTCGCAACGAGACACGTTTGGCTGAGCAGATGTGCGCGGTTCATGTGGTGGCAGAGTGGCGGCGCAGAGGTTAGCGCACCATGCCCAGAGCTACATGAAGAGTGGGTGGAGATACATGAACAGTGGGTGGAGATGCATGAGCAGTGGGTGGAGATGCATGAGCAGTGGGTGGAGATACATGAGCAGTGGGTGGAGCTACATGAACAGTGGGTGGAGCTACATGAACAGTGGGTGGAGCCACATGAGCAGTGGGTGGAGATGCATGAACAGTGGGTGGAGCTACATGAACAGTGGGTGGAGCTACATGAGCAGTGGGTGGAGATACATGAACAGTGGGTGGAGATACATGAACAGTGGGTGGAGCTACATGAACAGTGGGTGGAGCTACATGAACAGTGGGTGGAGCTACATGAGCAGTGGGTGGAGCTACATGAACAGTGGGTGGAGCTACTTGAACAGTGGGTGTAGCTACATGAAGAGTGGGTGGAGCTACATGAGCAGTGGGTGGAGCTACATGAACAGTGGGTGGAGCTACATGAACAGTGGGTGGAGCTACATGAGCAGTGGGTGGAACTACATGAGCAGTGGGTGGAGCTACATGAACAGTGGGTGGAGCTACATGAACAGTGGGTGGAGCTACATGAACAGTGGGTGGAGCTACATGAGCAGTGGGTGGAGCTACATGAACAGTGGGTGGAGATACATGAGCAGTGGGTGGAGCTACATGAACAGTTGGTGGAGCTACATGAACAGTGGGTGGAGATACATGAACAGTGGGTGGAGCTCCATGAACAGTGGGTGGAGCTACATGAACAGTGGGTGGAGATACATGAACAGTGGGTGGAGCTCCATGAACAGTGGGTGGAGCTACATGAACAGTGGGTGGAGATACATGAACAGTGGGTGGAGCTACCTGAACAGTGGGTGGAGATACATGAACAGTGGGTGGAGCTACATGAAGAGTGGGTGGAGCTACATGAACAGTGGGTGGAGCTACATGAACAGTGGGTGGAGCTACATGAACAGGGGGTGGAGCTACATGAACAGTGGGTGGAGCTACATGAACAGTGGGTGGAGCTACCTGAACAGTGGGTGGAGATACATGAACAGTGGGTGGAGCTACATGAAGAGTGGGTGGAGCTACATGAACAGTGGGTGGAGATACATGAACAGTGGGTGGAGCTACATGAACAGTGGGTGGAGCTACATGAACAGTGGGTGGAGCTACATGAACAGTGGGTGGAGAAACATGAACAGTGGGTGGAGATACATGAACAGTGGGTGGAGCTACATGAACAGTGGGTGGAGCTAAATGAACAGTGGGTGGAGCTACATGAGCAGTGTGTGGAGATACATGAACAGTGGGTGGAGCTACATGAGCAGTGGGTGGAGATACATGAACAGTGGGTGGAGCTACATGAGCAGTGGGTGGGGCTGCATGAACAGTGGGTGGAGATACATGAACAGTGGGTGGAGATACATGAACAGTGGGTGGAGATACATGAACAGTGGGTGGAGATACATGAGCAGTGGGTGGAGATACATGAACAGTGGGTGGAGATACATGAACAGTGGGTGGAGCTACATGAGCAGTGGGTGGGGCTGCATGAACAGTGGGTGGAGATACATGAACAGTGGGTGGAGATACATGAACAGTGGGTGGAGATACATGAACAGTGGGTGGAGATACATGAACAGTGGGTGGAGATACATGAACAGTGGGTGGAGATACATGAACAGTGGGTGGAGCTACATGAACAGTGGGTGGAGATACATGAACAGTGGGTGGAGATACATGAACAGTGGGTGGAGCTACATGAGCAGTGGGTGGGGCTGCATGAACAGTGGGTGGAGATACATGAACAGTGGGTGGAGCTACATGAACAGTGGGTGGAGCTACATGAGCAGTGGGTGGAGATACATGAACAGTGGGTGGAGATACATGAACAGTGGGTGGAGCTACATGAGCAGTGGGTGGGGCTGCATGAACAGTGGGTGGAGATACATGAACAGTGGGTGGAGATACATGAACAGTGGGTGGAGATACATGAACAGTGGGTGGAGATACATGAACAGTGGGTGGAGATACATGAACAGTGGGTGGAGATACATGAACAGTGGGTGGAGCTACATGAACAGTGGGTGGAGATACATGAACAGTGGGTGGAGATACATGAACAGTGGGTGGAGATACATGAACAGTGGGTGGAGATACATGAACAGTGGGTGGAGCTACATGAGCAGTGGGTGGAGCTACATGAGCAGTGGGTGGAGATACATGAACAGTGGGTGGAGATACATGAACAGTGGGTGGAGATACATGAACAGTGGGTGGAGCTACATGAACAGTGGGTGGAGATACATGAACAGTGGATGGAGATACATGAACAGTGGGTGGAGCTACATGAGCAGTGGGTGGAGATACATGAACAGTGGGTGGAGATACATGAACAGTGGGTGGAGCTACATGAACAGTGGGTGGAGATACATGAACAGTGGGTGGAGCTACATGAACAGTGGGTGGAGATACATGAACAGTGGGTGGAGATACATGAACAGTGGGTGGAGATACATGAACAGTGGGTGGAGATACATGAACAGTGGGTGGAGCTACATGAGCAGTGGGTGGAGATAAATGAGCAGTGGGTGGAGATACATGAACAGTGGGTGGAGATACATGAGCAGTGGGTGGAGCTACATGAACAGTGGGTGGAGCTACATGACTAGTGGGTGGAGCTACATGAACAGTGGGTGGAGCTACATGAGCAGTGGGTGGAGATACATGAGCAGTGGGTGGAGATACATGAGCAGTGGGTGGAGATACATGAGCAGTGGATGGAGATACATGAACAGTGGGTGGAGCTACATGAGCAGTGGGTGGAGCTACATGAGCAGTGGGTGGAGCTACATGAGCAGTGGATGGAGCTACATGAACAGTGGGTGGAGCTACATGAGCAGTGGGTGGAGATACATGAGCCGTGGGTGGAGATACATGAACAGTGGGTGGAGATACATGAGCAGTGGGTGGAGATACATGAACAGTGGGTGGAGCTACATGAACAGTGGGTGGAGCTACATGAGCAGTGGGTGGAGATACATGAACAGTGGGTGGAGATACATGAGCAGTGGATGGAGCTACATGAACAGTGGGTGGAGCTACATGAGCAGTGGGTGGAGATACATGAACAGTGGGTGGAGCTACATGAGCAGTGGGTGGAGCTATATGAGCAGTGGATGGAGCTACATGAACAGTGGGTGGAGCTACATGAGCAGTGGGTGGGGCTACATGAGCAGTGGGTGGAGCTACATGAACAGTGGGTGGGGCTACATGAGCAGTGGGTGGGGCTACATGAACAGTGGGTGGAGCTACATGAGCAATGGGTGGGGCTACATGAACAGTGGGTGGAGCTACATGAACAGTGGGTGGGGCTACATGAGCAGTGGGTGGGGCTACATGAACAGTGGATGGAGCTACATGAACAGTGGGTGGAGCTACATGAGCAGTGGGTGGGGCTACATGAGCAGTGGGTGGAGCTACATGAACAGTGGGTGGGGCTACATGAGCAGTGGGTGGGGCTACATGAGCAGTGGGTGGAGCTACATGAGCAATGGGTGGGGCTACATGAGCAGTGGCTGGAGCTACATGAGCAGTGGGTGGAGCTACATGAGCAGTGGATGGAGCTACATGAACAGTGGGTGGAGCTACATGAACAGTGGGTGGAGCTACATGAGCAGTGGGTGGAGCTACATGAGCAGTGGGTGGGGCTACATGAGCAGTGGGTGGAGCTACATGAGCAGTGGGTGGAGCTACATGAGCAGTGGGTGGGGATACATGAACAGTGGGTGGGGCTACATGAGCAGTGGGTGGAGCTACATGAGCAGTGGATGGAGATACATGAACAGTGGGTGGAGCTACATGAGCAGTGGATGGAGCTACATGAACAGTGAGTGGAGATACATGAACAGTGAGTGGAGCTACATGAGCAGTGGGTGGAGATACATGAGCAGTGGATGGAGCTACATGAACAGTGGGTGGAGCTACATGAGCAGTGGGTGGAGATACATGAACAGTGAGTGGAGATACATGAACAGTGGGTGGAGCTACATGAGCAGTGGATGGAGCTACATGAACAGTGGGTGGAGATACATGAACAGTGGGTGGGGCTACATGAGCAGTGGATGGAGATACATGAACAGTGGGTGGAGATACATGAACAGTGGGTGGGGCTACATGAACAGTGAGTGGAGATACATGAACAGTGAGTGGAGCTACATGAGCAGTGGATGGAGATACATGAACAGTGGGTGGAGATACATGAACAGTGGGTGGGGCTACATGAACAGTGGGTGGGGCTACATGAACAGTGGGTGGAGATACATGAACAGTGGGTGGAGCTACATGAGCAGTGGATGGAGATACATGAACAGTGGGTGGAGATACATGAACAGTGGGTGGGGCTACATGAACAGTGGGTGGGGCTACATGAACAGTGGGTGGAGATACATGAACAGTGGGTGGAGATACATGAACAGTGGGTGGAGATACATGAACAGTGGGTGGAGATACATGAGCAGTGGGTGGAGATACATGAGCAGTGGGTGGAGATGAACAGTGGGTGGAGATACATGAACAGTGGGTGGAGATACATGAGCAGTGGGTGGAGATACATGAACAGTGGGTGGAGATACATGAACAGTGGGTGGAGCTACATGAACAGTGGGTGGAGATACATGAGCAGTGGGTGGAGATACATGAACAGTGGGTGGAGATACATGAACAGTGGGTGGAGATACATGAGCAGTGGGTGGAGCTACATGAGCAGTGGGTGGAGATACATGAACAGTGGGTGGAGATACATGAGCAGTGGGTGGAGATACATGAGCAGTGGGTGGAGCTACATGAGCAGTGGGTGCAGATACATGAACAGTGGGTGGAGATACATGAACAGTGGGTGGAGATACATGAACAGTGGGTGGAGATACATGAGCAGTGGGTGGAGATACATGAGCAGTGGGTGGAGATACATGAGCAGTGGGTGGAGCTACATGAGCAGTGGGTGGAGATACATGAACAGTGGGTGGAGATACATGAACAGTGGGTGGAGATACATGAACAGTGGGTGGAGATACATGAACAGTGGGTGGAGATACATGAGCAGTGGGTGGAGATACATGAACAGTGGGTGGAGCTACATGAACAGTGGGTGGAGATACATGAACAGTGGGTGGAGATACATGAACAGTGGGTGGAGATACATGAACAGTGGGTGGAGATACATGAGCAGTGGGTGGAGATATATGAACAGTGGGTGGAGCTACATGAACAGTGGGTGGAGATACATGAGCAGTGGGTGGAGATACATGAACTGTGGGTGGAGATACATGAACAGTGGGTGGAGCTACATGAGCAGTGGGTGGGGCTGCATGAACAGTGGGTGGAGATACATGAACAGTGGGTGGAGATACATGAACAGTGGGTGGAGATACATGAACAGTGGGTGGAGATACATGAACAGTGGGTGGAGATACATGAACAGTGGGTGGAGATACATGAACAGTGGGTGGAGCTACATGAACAGTGGGTGGAGATACATGAACAGTGGGTGGAGATACATGAACAGTGGGTGGAGATACATGAACAGTGGGTGGAGATACATGAACAGTGGGTGGAGCTACATGAGCAGTGGGTGGAGCTACATGAGCAGTGGGTGGAGATACATGAACAGTGGGTGGAGATACATGAACAGTGGGTGGAGATACATGAACAGTGGGTGGAGCTACATGAACAGTGGGTGGAGATACATGAACAGTGGATGGAGATACATGAACAGTGGGTGGAGATACATGAACAGTGGGTGGAGATACATGAATAGTGGGTGGAGATACATGAACAGTGGGTGGAGCTACATGAGCAGTGGGTGGAGATAAATGAGCAGTGGGTGGAGATACATGAACAGTGGGTGGAGATACATGAGCAGTGGGTGGAGCTACATGAACAGTGGGTGGAGCTACATGACTAGTGGGTGGAGCTACATGAACAGTGGGTGGAGCTACATGAGCAGTTGGTGGAGATACATGAGCAGTGGGTGGAGATACATGAGCAGTGGGTGGAGATACATGAGCAGTGGATGGAGATACATGAACAGTGGGTGGAGCTACATGAGCAGTGGGTGGAGCTACATGAGCAGTGGGTGGAGCTACATGAGCAGTGGATGGAGCTACATGAACAGTGGGTGGAGCTACATGAGCAGTGGGTGGAGATACATGAGCCGTGGGTGGAGATACATGAACAGTGGGTGGAGATACATGAGCAGTGGGTGGAGATACATGAACAATGGGTGGAGCTACATGAGCAGTGGGTGGAGCTATATGAGCAGTGGATGGAGCTACATGAACAGTGGGTGGAGCTACATGAGCAGTGGGTGGGGCTACATGAGCAGTGGGTGGAGCTACATGAACAGTGGGTGGGGCTACATGAGCAGTGGGTGGGGCTACATGAACAGTGGGTGGAGCTACATGAGCAGTGGATGGAGCTACATGAGCAGTGGGTGGGGATACATGAACAGTGGGTGGAGATACATGAACAGTGGGTGGAGCTACATGAGCAGTGGGTGGAGCTACATGAGCAATGGGTGGGGCTACATGAGCAGTGGCTGGAGCTACATGAGCAGTGGGTGGAGCTACATGAGCAGTGGATGGAGCTACATGAACAGTGGGTGGAGCTACATGAACAGTGGGTGGAGCTACATGAGCAGTGGGTGGAGCTACATGAGCAGTGGGTGGGGCTACATGAGCAGTGGGTGGAGCTACATGAGCAGTGGGTGGAGCTACATGAGCAGTGGGTGGGGATACATGAACAGTGGGTGGGGCTACATGAGCAGTGGGTGGAGCTACATGAGCAGTGGATGGAGATACATGAACAGTGGGTGGAGCTACATGAGCAGTGGATGGAGCTACATGAACAGTGAGTGGAGATACATGAACAGTGAGTGGAGCTACATGAGCAGTGGGTGGAGATACATGAGCAGTGGATGGAGCTACATGAACAGTGGGTGGAGCTACATGAGCAGTGGGTGGAGATACATGAACAGTGAGTGGAGATACATGAACAGTGGGTGGAGCTACATGAGCAGTGGATGGAGCTACATGAACAGTGGGTGGAGATACATGAACAGTGGGTGGGGCTACATGAGCAGTGGATGGAGATACATGAACAGTGGGTGGAGATACATGAACAGTGGGTGGGGCTACATGAACAGTGAGTGGAGATACATGAACAGTGAGTGGAGCTACATGAGCAGTGGATGGAGATACATGAACAGTGGGTGGAGATACATGAACAGTGGGTGGGGCTACATGAACAGTGGGTGGGGCTACATGAACAGTGGGTGGAGATACATGAACAGTGGGTGGAGCTACATGAGCAGTGGATGGAGATACATGAACAGTGGGTGGAGATACATGAACAGTGGGTGGAGATACATGAACAGTGGGTGGAGATACATGAACAGTGGGTGGAGATACATGAACAGTGGGTGGAGCTACATGAACAGTGGGTGGAGATACATGAACAGTGGGTGGAGATACATGAACAGTGGGTGGAGATACATGAACAGTGGGTGGAGATACATGAACAGTGGGTGGAGCTACATGAGCAGTGGGTGGAGCTACATGAGCAGTGGGTGGAGATACATGAACAGTGGGTGGAGATACATGAACAGTGGGTGGAGATACATGAACAGTGGGTGGAGCAACATGAACAGTGGGTGGAGATACATGAACAGTGGATGGAGATACATGAACAGTGGGTGGAGATACATGAACAGTGGGTGGAGATACATGAACAGTGGGTGGAGATACATGAACAGTGGGTGGAGCTACATGAGCAGTGGGTGGAGATAAATGAGCAGTGGGTGGAGATACATGAACAGTGGGTGGAGATACATGAGCAGTGGGTGGAGCTACATGAACAGTGGGTGGAGCTACATGACTAGTGGGTGGAGCTACATGAACAGTGGGTGGAGCTACATGACCAGTGGGTGGAGATACATGAACAGTGGGTGGAGATACATGAACAGTGGGTGGAGATACATGAGCAGTGGGTGGAGATACATGAACAGTGGGTGGAGATACATGAACAGTGGGTTTAGATACATGAACAGTGGGTGGAGATACATGAACAGTGGGTGGAGATACATGAACAGTGGGTGGAGATACATGAGCAGTGGGTGGAGATACATGAACAGTGGGTGGAGCTACATGAACAGTGGGTGGAGATACATGAACAGTGGGTGGAGATACATGAGCAGTGGGTGGAGATACATGAGCAGTGGGTGGAGATACATGAGCAGTGGGTGGAGATACATGAACAGTGGGTGGAGATACATGAGCAGTGGGTGGAGATACATGAACAGTGGGTGGAGATACATGAGCAGTGGGTGGAGCTACATGAACAGTGGGTGGAGCTACATGAGCAGTGGGTGGAGCTACATGAGCAGTGGATGGAGCTACATGAACAGTGGGTGGAGCTACATGAGCAGTGGGTGGCGCTACATGAGCAGTGGATGGAGCTACATGAACAGTGGGTGGAGCTACATGAACAGTGGGTGGAGCTACATGAGCAGTGGGTGGAGCTACATGAGCAGTGGATGGAGCTACATGAACAGTGGGTGGAGCTACATGAACAGTGGGTGGAGCTACATGAACAGTGGGTGGAGCTACATGAACAGTGGGTGGAGATACATGAACAGTGGGTAGAGATACATGAACAGTGGGTGGAGATACATGAACAGTGGGTGGAGCTACATGAACAGTGGGTGGAGCTACATGAGCAGTGGGTGGAGCTACATGAGCAGTGGGTGGAGATACATGAACAGTGGGTGGAGCTACATGAGCAGTGGGTGGAGCTACATGAACAGTGGGTGGGGCTACATGAGCAGTGGGTGGAGATACATGAACAGTGGGTGGAGATACATGAACAGTGGGTGGAGATACATGAGCAGTGGGTGGAGCTACATGAGCAGTGGGTGGAGATACATGAACAGTGGGTGGAGATACATGAACAGTGGGTGGAGATACATGAACAGTGGGTGGAGATACATGAGCAGTGGGTGGAGCTACATGAACAGTGGGTGGAGCTACATGAGCAGTGGGTGGAGATACATGAACAGTGGGTGGAGATACATGAACAGTGGGTGGAGATACATGAACAGTGGGTGGAGATACATGAGCAGTGGGTGGAGCTACATGAGCAGTGGGTGGAGATACATGAGCAGTGGGTGGAGATACATGAACAGTGGGTGGAGATACATGAACAGTGGGTGGAGATACATGAGCAGTGGGTGGAGCTACATGAGCAGTGGGTGGAGATACATGAACAGTGGGTGGAGATACATGAACAGTGGGTGGAGATACATGAACAGTGGGTGGAGATACATGAGCAGTGGGTGGAGCTACATGAACAGTGGGTGGAGCTACATGAGCAGTGGGTGGAGATACATGAACAGTGGGTGGAGATACATGAACAGTGGGTGGAGATACATGAACAGTGGGTGGAGATACATGAGCAGTGGGTGGAGCTACATGAGCAGTGGGTGGAGATACATGAACAGTGGGTGGAGATACATGAACAGTGGGTGGAGATACATGAACAGTGGGTGGAGATACATGAGCAGTGGGTGGAGCTACATGAACAGTGGGTGGAGCTACATGAGCAGTGGGTGGAGCTACATGAACAGTGGGTGGGGCTACATGAGCAGTGGGTGGAGATACATGAACAGTGGGTGGAGATACATGAACAGTGGGTGGAGATACATGAGCAGTGGGTGGAGCTACATGAGCAGTGGGTGGAGATACATGAACAGTGGGTGGAGATACATGAACAGTGGGTGGAGATACATGAACAGTGGGTGGAGATACATGAGCAGTGGGTGGAGCTACATGAACAGTGGGTGGAGCTACATGAGCAGTGGGTGGAGATACATGAACAGTGGGTGGAGATACATGAACAGTGGGTGGAGATACATGAACAGTGGGTGGAGATACATGAGCAGTGGGTGGAGCTACATGAGCAGTGGGTGGAGATACATGAGCAGTGGGTGGAGATACATGAACAGTGGGTGGAGATACATGAACAGTGGGTGGAGATACATGAGCAGTGGGTGGAGCTACATGAGCAGTGGGTGGAGATACATGAACAGTGGGTGGAGATACATGAACAGTGGGTGGAGATACATGAACAGTGGGTGGAGATACATGAGCAGTGGGTGGAGCTACATGAACAGTGGGTGGAGCTACATGAGCAGTGGGTGGAGATACATGAACAGTGGGTGGAGATACATGAACAGTGGGTGGAGATACATGAACAGTGGGTGGAGATACATGAACAGTGGGTAGAGATCAGAGGTGGGACAAAGTCATTGTTATGCAAGTCCAAGTCGAGTCGCAAGTCCTCAAATTCATGACTCGAGTCTGACTCGAGTCCAAGTCACATGACTCGAGTCCACACCTCTGGTAGAGATACATGAACAGTGGGTGGAGATACATGAACAGTGGGTGGAGCTACATGAACAGTGGGTGGAGATACATGAACAGTGGGTGGAGCTACATGAACAGTGGGTGGAGATACATGAGCAGTGGGTGGAGATACATGAGCAGTGGGTGGAGATACATGAACAGTGGGTGGAGCTACATGAGCAGTGGGTGGAGATACATGAGTAGTGGGTGGAGATACATGAGTAGTGGGTGGAGATACATGAGCAGTGGGTGGAGATACATGAGCAGTGGGTGGAGATACATGAGTAGTGGGTGGAGATACATGAACAGTGGGTGGAGCTACATGAGCAGTGGGTGGAGATACATGAGTAGTGGGTGGAGATACATGAACAGTGGGTGGAGATACATGAACAGTGGGTGGAGATACATGAACAGTGGGTGGAGATAAATGAACAGTGGGTGGAGATACATGAACAGTGGGTGGAGATACATGAGTAGTGGGTGGAGATACAGCAACAGTGGGTGGAGCTACATGAACAGTGGGTGGAGCTACATGAGTAGTGGGTGGAGATACATGAGTAGTGGGTGGAGATACATGAGCAGTGGGTGGAGATACATGAGCAGTGGGTGGAGATACATGAGCAGTGGGTGGAGCTACATGAGCAGTGGGTGGAGCTACATGAGCAGTGGGTGGAGCTACATGAGCAGTGGGTGGAGATACATGAGCAGTGGGTGGAGATACATGAGCAGTGGGTGGAGCTACATGAACAGTGGGTGGAGCTACATGAGCAGTGGGTGGAGCTACATGAACAGTGGGTGGAGCTACATGAACAGTGGGTGGAGATACATGAGCAGTGGGTGGAGCTACATGAGCAGTGGGTGGAGCTACATGAGCAGTGGGTGGAGCTACATGAACAGTGGGTGGAGATACATGAGCAGTGGGTGGAGCTACATGAACAGTGGGTGGAGATACATGAGCAGTGGGTGGAGCTACATGAGCAGTGGGTGGAGCTACATGAGCAGTGGGTGGAGATACATGAGCAGTGGGTGGAGCTACATGAACAGTGGGTGGAGCTACATGAACAGTGGGTGGAGATACATGAGCAGTGGGTGGAGCTACATGAACAGTGGGTGGAGATACATGAGCAGTGGGTGGAGATACATGAGCAGTGGGTGGAGCTACATGAACAGTGGGTGGAGATACATGAGCAGTGGGTGGAGATACATGAGCAGTGGGTGGAGCTACATGAACAGTGGGTGGAGCTACATGAACAGTGGGTGGAGATACATGAGCAGTGGGTGGAGCTACATGAGCAGTGGGTGGAGCTACATGAGCAGTGGGTGGAGATACATGAGCCGTGGGTCGAGCTACATGAGCAGTGGGTGGAGCTACATGAACAGTGGGTGGAGATACATGAGCAGTGGGTGGAGCTACATGAGCAGTGGGTGGAGATACATGAGCAGTGGGTGGAACTACATGAACAGTGGGTGGAGCTACATGAACAGTGGGTGGAGCTACATGAGCAGTGGGTGGAGCTACATGAGCAGTGGGTGGAGATACATGAACAGTGGGTGGAGATACATGAACAGTGGATGGAGCTACATGAACAGTGGGTGGAGCTACATGAACAGTGGGTGGAGATACATGAACAGTGGGTGGAGCTACATGAGCAGTGGATGGAGCTACATGAACAGTGGGTGGAGATACATGAACAGTGGGTGGATATACATGAACAGTGGGTGGAGCTACATGAGCAGTGGGTGGAGCTACATGAGCAGTGGGTGGAGATACATGAACAGTGGGTGGAGCTACATGAACAGTGGGTGGAGCTACATGAACAGTAGGTGGAGCTACATGAACAGTGGGTGGAGCTACATGAACAGTGGGTGGAGATACATGAACAGTGGGTGGAGCTACATGAACAGTGGGTGGAGCTACATGAACAGTGGGTGGAGATACATGAACAGTGGGTGGAGATACATGAACAGTGGGTGGAGCTACATGAACAGTGGGTGGAGGTATATGAACAGTGGGTGGAGATATATGAACAGTGGGTGGAGCTACATGAACAGTGGGTGGAGCTACATGAACAGTGGGTGGAGCTACATGAGCAGTGGGTGGAGATACATGAACAGTGGGTGGAGCTACATGAACAGTGGGTGGAGCTACATGAGCAGTGGGTGGAGATACATGAACAGTGGGTGGAGCTACATGAACAGTGGGTGGAGCTACATGAACAGTGGGTGGAGCTACATGAGCAGTGGGTGGAGCTACATGAGCAGTGGGTGCAGCTACATGACAAGTGGGTGGAGCTACATGAACAGTGGGTGGAGCTACATGAACAGTGAGTGGAGCTACATGAACAGTGGGTGGGGCTACATGAACGGTGGGTGGAGCTACATGAGCAGTGGGTGGAGCTACATGAGCAGTGGGTGGGGCTACATGAACGGTGGGTGGAGCTACATGAGCAGTGGGTGGAGCTACATGAGCAGTGGGTGGAGCTACATGAACAGTGGGTGGGGCTACATGAACAGTGGGTGGGGCTACATGAACAGTGGGTGGAGCTACATGAGCAGTGGGTGGAGCTACATGAGCAGTGGGTGGAACTCATGAGCAGTGGGTGGAGCTTCATGAACAGTGGGTGGAGCTACATGAACAGTGTGTGGAGCTGCATGAGCAGTGGGTGGAGCTACATGAGCAGTGGGTGGAGCTACATGAGCAGTGGGTGGAACTCATGAACAGTGGGTGGAGCTACATGAGCAGTGGGTGGAGCTACATGAACAGTGGGTGGAGCTCATGAACAGTGGGTGGAGCTACATGAACAGTGGGTGGAGCTACATGAACAGTGGGTGGAGCTACATGAACAGTGGGTGGAGCTACATGAACAGTGGGTGGAGCTACATGAACAGTGGGTGGAGCTACACGAACAGTGTGTGGAGCTACACGAGCAGTGGGTGGAGCTACATGAGCAGTGGGTGGAGCTACATGAACAGTGGGTGGAGCTATATGAGCAGTGGGTAGAGCTACATGAGCAGTGGGTGGAGCTACATGAGCAGTGGATGGAGCTACATGAGCAGTGGGTGGAGCTACATGAACAGTGGGTGGAGCTCATGAACAGTGGGTGGAGCTACATGAACAGTGGGTGGAGCTACATGAACAGTGGGTGGAGCTACATGAACAGTGGGTGGAGCTACATGAACAGTGGGTGGAGCTACATGAACAGTGGGTGGAGCTACATGAACAGTGTGTGGAGCTACACGAGCAGTGGGTGGAGCTACATGAACAGTGGGTGGAGCTACATGAGCAGTGGGTAGAGCTACATGAGCAGTGGGTGGAAATACATGACCAGTGGGTGGAGCTACATGAACAGTGGGTGGAGCTACATGAACAGTGTGTGGAGCTACACGAGCAGTGGGTGGAGCTACATGAACAGTGGGTGGAGCTACATGAGCAGTGGGTGGAGCTGCATGAGCAGTGGGTGGAGCTACATGAGCAGTGGGTAGAGCTACATGAGCAGTGGGTGGAGCTACATGAGCAGTGGGTAGAGCTACATGAGCAGTGGGTGGAGCTACATGAGCAGTGGGTGGAGCTAGCCCACGGCACACGCCGGTTGTGCGGCGTCTCGCCTTGTCCCTCACCGGTGACCTGGTCGACGAGGATGCGCGAGGTGATGATGCGCCCGTACTGCGAGAAGAGCTGCTCCAGCTCCTTCTGGCTCATGTTCTTGGGCAGGCCGCTCACGTAGAGGTTGGCGTCGCGGATGGATGCCGAACTGGGGCGCGCGTAGGACACCTGCGCGGGACACGGCACGACACGGTGGGAGGGGGGGGGGCACAGGTGAGGACGTGTCGATATCTGGAATCCAGGGAGCCCTGGTGGTAAGGAATATCAGATACTGGAGGAATGCCAAATTCTCTCGTGATGTCAATTTCTAAACGTGGCGGGAAAAACCGGAGGACCCAGTGAAAAATCACGATTAGAGCACGCATTTAGAGTACACATTCTACAGCAGCATTATCAGGTGCTGTTGGCACAAATGACGCTATATACAATTAAAAAAATGCATATCAATACAGTAAAACCTTGTATTGCGAGCATAATTTGTTCCGGAAACGTGTTTGTAATCCAAAGCACTCGTACATCAGTTGTGATCACGTGACGCTCGGCAGACAAAGCGTGATCACGTACTGCTCGTATTGCAAGAGCTCGCTCGTTTATCAAATTAATATTTATTTTAAAAAATTGCTCGTCTTGCAAAACACTCGCAGACCAAGTTACTCGCAATCCAAGGTTTCACTGTATTGTAATAACAACATTAACATGGTGATAATGGTAAAGGATTTTCAGCTACTGCCCCAACTATCAGGGACAGTTTAACGCAGTCCCGGCTTTAGGCGCTGCGACCGCGAACCATGAGCACCCAGCCCCCTTCCCGACCCCCACCCACTGCCCACAAAAATACATACAGCCTCAGAGCGGTTGGTACACAATACTGTGGCCACAATGGTAAATCCTATGGGTAATTTGCTAAGTAAAGGCATTGCATTACAATGCGTTTGTAATAAGTGGCACATGCCAAAATTTAAGTGGTTTTGTTCGTTTTAACTCCGATTTAGCGCTTAAAGCCCAGAACTGAAATAGCCCAGGTGAATAACAATGGTACTTTTGGCATCGTCGGGCTCTGGTGGCGGTGGCGATGGTGGTAAAACAGTCGAGTGAAGGAATTGAAGAGACAAAGAAAGGGCAACCTAAATCGATCGCAGCCCTCCTCAAACGTAATACAGCTCTGCCTAAGCCAAACGCAGCACCTCCGTGACGAAAACGGAAGCGGCAAAGTTCGCCACGATCGGCGCGGCGCTCCGCTTATGCGCGGAGGTCTCATGACGGCGACAACAGAGGCGAGAGTTTGACAACAGAGGCGAGAGATCTCATGACGGCGGCGACAGAGGCGAGAGTTCGACGCGAGCCGGTGGGGAGCCAGCGTGGAACAGCCGAGGCGGCGCTCATTGGAACGGGCAGACGGGCGTGCAGTGAAGTTGCTGTGCATCACTGGAGCTGCCGCCGATTAACTCCCGCCCGCCGATCAACAACTCCCGCCGTTCAACAACTCCCGCTGATCAACAACTCCCGCTGATCAACAACTCCCGTGGATCAACTCCTGCTGATCAACAACTCCCACTGATCAACAACTCCCGTGGATCAACTTCTGCCGATCAACAACTCCCGCGGATCGACTGCCGCTGATCTGACGTCACGTTCCTTTTGCACGCAACATTGTGTTCCAGTGTAAAGCCAAGGTCCTCTGATTTTATTTCTTCCTTCTCGGTGTCCGCCCTGCTATCCAGCTTGGGTGGAGCACACACACCATGCTGTGAATTCGACGATCCGAGTTTCACTTCCTGGCCACAGCCAACTCGTCAGTGGCGAGCGATGTTATCCGAACCGACCGCATCCTGGGCCACCCCCGCTTCCACCAGCCGGCGAAAGTCCAACAAAGTGAAGGGCGCTAAAAACGACGACCCTCAATCGACATTGGGCTAGGGACAGGTCCTAATCCAGCGAGTGGATTGACAAATGGCTGTAAATTATTTTATCTCCGCGGGTCGCGTTCGGTTGCAAATAAAGAATTTGGCTGCGAGTATCGATTTCCACGTAATAAGCCGCTTCATTTGGGCTATCGTTAGTGGCCGGGTCGCTTCTCCAAAAGAGCTATGTAGCCGAGCGGGGCCTTACCTGGTAAAAATATAAAAAATATATATTTTTAGAGCTCGTAAAACCCCGACCCACGGCAGAGATCGTCGAACGCGAACTGCCGTCCAGGAACTCCGCACGCGGTCCGGAGTCGAACCCGGACTTCGGGGCTCCAAAGGCTTGGCAGACGAGACAAAGCGGCGGTGTCACTCGGCCGCCCGTGGGCGCTTCGCCCGCCCCGTTTGCACCGCCGGCTTTTATCGCGGCCGGCTGAAGCAATCACTCAGGGCCACGCAATCCATCATACGCGGGACAAACGCATTCATAACCACGCCTCGCCCGCCATCGATCTCCCGGCTTTGTGGGTATTCGTCAATAAAACCTTAATAGAACAACGGCCAAACGATGGCAAGGCTTTCTTCATATTTGAAATAATTGGGTATTTTACAACGCAAACAAAAAGTCTTATTTTGAAATATATATATCCGCTCGCGTTTTTTTTTCTCTCTCTACAGTTAGTTTTTTTGTTGCTGAGGAATTTGTGTACTTCTACACTTCGTTTATACGTATTTATTTATAGCGACTTACTTACATGTTCTCACGTTTGCCCCTGTATCGTTTTTGTTCGTATTGTTTGTTCATGTAACATGCTGACCCGCCCCTACTGGGCATCTGTGTAACAAGAGATTTGTAGCTCGTCGGAGATTGTGCGTCTCGTGACAGTCACACTCATGCTGGCTACGTACGGTGCGAAAGAAGTTCAAAATACATACAAGAGCAAAACAAACTGGAAGATTACGCATTTTCGTGGAGCTATTGGTGACAACAGTGAGGTCATTCAACTCATTACACTTGACACCCACGGTCAATCACAACCCAGTCTATGTAAGTCTATGGATCTCTATGTAAGTCTGTGGATCTCTATGTAAGTCTGTGGGTCTCTATGTAAGTTTATGGATCTCTATGTAAGTCGATGTATCTCTATGTTAATTTTTGGTACTCTATGCTAGTCCATGGATCTCTGTGTAAGTCATTGGGTGGATAAGCTGGTGACCTTCAATTCGCCACCCTTGAGAGCCACATCGAATCGCAGGCGGCTGAAACGTGGACTCAAACCCAGCGTCTCAGCCGTACCGGCTGAGCGGCTGTGACCGCTAATGCCACCCAGCCATCTCTGAAAAGCGTTACTGAGAAGTGCGTGAAGAACTATACAAGTCACCTGCCCACGCTTGTGAACTAGAAGACGGCCCCCCAGGCAGCCCTGTGCCTAGAGTGGCTTACCCTCGATTGGGTTGAGGGTGACGGTTGGACTCCTGTTTTGGGTCGATGAAGCCAACTACCATCGCTCCAGCGGGGTTGATAGCCCATCGCGACGTGGCTTGCCGCTGGCATGTATAACAAATCGGCTCCTGCCACGGGAAGGTGGAATTTCCACTGCAGCCTTAAGCCCTGCCAAACGAATGTAAGCACTGACTCACAACGGTTTGAGCAGAGGCTGGCCATTTGTGACTAAAATAGAGAGCTCATTCTTTGAAAATGTTTTTGTATTTTCGTTTGTTTTACCCCTCTGAACATTACAACTAAAAGTGCTTCCAAAATATCGACACAATTAGCCACCACGGAGCTTCTTACTTCTTTATTGTCTTTGGGCAGAAGCTGCCATGAAAAAAATCCTAAGGAGACGAGTGGTCTCTGATGAGTGATTTAGACGAAATATCTGGCAGCGTCTGTGTAGATATACGGGGCAAACTTTTAGAACAACAAAAACAACCCTTAACACATCCGTCAAGAACAATATATAAAAGTTATATATAAATATATATAACAGGCGACGTTTTTTCTTCATGGCGCGTGTGATGAGTTCTGGTTTTTTACTTGTGCTTGTGCACCTCTGCAAATGCAGCAGTGGCAGTGGCAGCATCGTCAACTAATGATCTGTCTGTCCACCTCACCGCGTGTTTCAACGGTGAGCGCACCGCGCCGCGCACGCCGGCGACCCGAGTTCGATTCCCGCTCACGACCAATGACAGGAGAGGATATTTAAAACTGATCTTGGGCATCACCTAGGTCGACTCAGCCTTAAATTATGACTTGGTGTATAGTTTAAGTATCAGCACGGGGGGGGGGGGGGATCTTTGCCTTTATCTGTTTACGTGTCTGTGTGTTTATCTATGTGCTTTATGCTCAGTGTTTCACGTACATATTGTGTGCTTTATATAATTATGCACATTCTAGACGTATGAAATACCAATGAAAATGACCAGACACACAGGCGCACGAACACAGATGGACAGGAAGACAGTCAGACACATACACGGACGACACGCACCACACACAAAGACTAAGACCGGCCCGCGTAGCCATAACAGAATTTAGAGGCTAATGTTTCACAACGGGCTGGGTGCTCAGCACCATGCCCAGCCGCCCCTGTCTGAGTCGACCTAGGGGAGGCCCAGCACGGGTGTTGGTCGTGAGCGGAAATCGAACTCGGGTCACCGGGTTCGTAGCGCAGCACGTTAACCGTTGCAGTATCGCTCCCCAAAGACACAGACACACACGGACAGACAGGTGGACAGACACACAGACAGACAGTACAGGAGATAAAGAGACAGCCTGAGAGGAAGAGGCAGAGATAGAGGAAATGTTCTCGACAACCCCATGAACTGCGGCACAATAACCCCGGCTGCTATCGCGACTTTACTGGTGATGTACAATCAGATCTGTCAGAGGTGTGCGCGTACATTGTGGCGTGTGCGTGAAGGTCCAGCTTGAGATCATGAATGGCAATCTTGTCGCGGGCAGGGAACCGAGCGCGGTGTCCACCCGCTCAGTCAGTCGCTCCCCCGACCACTTTACTAACGAACACTTTTACTCACGAACGCTTTACTAATGAACGCTTAACTCGAGAACACTTTACTCACGAACTCTTTACTCGTGAACAATTTACTAATGAACACTTTACTAATGAACGTTTAACTCGAGAAAACTTTACTAACGAACACTTTACAAATGAACGCTTTACTCGAGAACACTTTACTGACGAACACGGGGTACAGCTCAGCTACGACATCACCCTCCCTGTACTCGAGATCCTCCACGGACTCGCCGTGCCTCTTCCCCTCTCATCTCACTCTACGACCTTTCCACGTGTCACTTATAATTATGAATGTAATTCGTAAATGTAATTAAACATTCAATTGTTATTAATTCATGTAACGTTCTCCACTACATCAAGAAAACCCGATTTTTTTTTTGTCGTGAATGAGAATAATTAATAAAGTAATCACATTAACGATTGACAATGTCAGTGATAATATCTTTGTCACCTGGCCTTAACCCTGACCTAGGCCGTAACTCTGGCCCTGGTGCTAACCCCGGCCCATAAATCCTGGGCGCCACGGTGGCGAGATGTTAACTACCTCGCCTGGTATACAAGAGGTCTCGGGTTCAATCCTGACCCTGACGCCCGCTGTATATTTGGAGTTTGCATGTTTTCCCCACAGTCGCGTGGATTTTTCTCCGGGTCCTCCGGTTTTTCCCTCCACATTTCGAAACACGTGTTCAGAGTATTTGGCCGCTGTTATAAATTTCCACACAATGCTGAGCCCCTTCCTTGAGCCATAATTTGTGTCCAGGTCGCTTCTGATAAAGAGCTACGTCGATCAGTGGGCTTTACCTGGTCAAATAAAAACAAATTTAGCTTCGACCCTGTCTGTGTCCCTGACCCTAGCATTGGCCCTCGCCCTTCCTCTCGGCTTAAGTAGCCCGCTGCTCCAAACTGCAGATCAAATTGAGAATGACCTCTACCCTCTTTCACAATCTCCCAAGATAAGCAGCCGCACCCATCCCCCCGCTCCCCCCCAATCTTTTTGCGGCCGCCTTGAGATCACGGTGGCAATTGCTCGTTTAAAATGCAGATTGCTCTCAAGTGCATTTCTCACAATCCGACAACAGTGGGTAGTGGTGGTGGTGGGCGGCTGGCGGTGGGGTGGGGCGTGGGACACCAAGGGTAAGCGATCGACAGAGACGCACAGATTTATTATTTTCAAAACTGAGAAGTTCAAACTTCTCGGCAACAACAGCACCAGCTCGCCCGCTCGCCCACGCGTTGGCCGCAGCCGAGTGGCGGTGGGGCGGTCGCCAGACAGCGGCGCCGTGGTCACCACGCCGCTCAGCGGCCGCGGATGACTCACTCCCGGAGCCACCGCGAGCCCAGCGCGGCTGGCGAGGGTCGCTTTAAAGCCGCAGTGGCGGCGGACAACCCAAGCCACCTGGAGGTGGCGACAGCTCCACGATCCCTCGCACTCCCTCCCTCTCCCTCCCTCTTTTCTTCCCTCCTTCGCCCTCCTTCACCCACCCTTGCCTTTCTTCGCCCTCCCTTGCCCTTCATCCCTGGCCCCTTGCCCTCCCTCCCTCGCACTCCCCCTCCCTGGCCCCGCTCGCCGGCTCGGCGCGACGGAGCAGCGCGGCTCCTGCGCAGCGGCGCGGTTCCGGATTTTGTTTCCTCGCGGTGGGCGAATGGTTTTGACGCCGCGGCTGCGGTGGGATGACGGCACGGCGAGTTCTCGCAGCGAGAAGGAGACTGAGGGGTTTGTGTCCGCGGCGGTCGCCCCGTTGCCGTGGCGGCATCGATCGTGCAACAAAAAACGCCCGCGCTGAAAACGCGGAAACGAGAAGTGTGAGGATGGCGCTATGAAGAAGGGTCATTGCTCGAAACGTTGTCTATCACTGTCTATATTTGCATTTCAGTTTAAGGCCGCGCTCACACAGTGACGGATGTGCTGCGTTGTGTCCCCCGAGCGAGTGGTGGAGAGAGCCAGCAGTGGCTAGACCCTGGCTGGTCAGGATGATTGATCTAAACGTGCAAAGGGACTACGTTGAGGTTTCTGAGCTAAAATATGTTACCCAGTACAAAGACAAAGACCCCCTGCATAGCCTTAACACTACTTTTGGGGCAAGTGCTGTTCGCGAAAACCTATGAAGGCCGGCACGGCACATGAGGGGGTGGGTGGCCAGCACCACGCCCGGCCGCCTTTGTCTCCCCAGTGGCGATGTTTACACACCGCACCAGGTACTTATTTGAAGCTGAGTCGACCCAGAGGAGGCCCAGGACCTGGTTCAGATAATCGTCACTGGTGTTGGCCGTAAGTCAGATTCGAACCAGGGTCCACGGGTTCGTAGCGCAGTGCGCTAACCGCTACACTATACACACTCACGCGTACACGTGCGTGTGTGTGCGGGCACACGCGAGAGACCTTTAAATACACGCGTGTGCGTGCGTGCATGCGAGAGAGAGTGAAGGGAGAGGGGCTGGAGGAGGAGGAGGAGGCGGGGAGAGATACACACAGCTCGCTCTCCCACTCGCTCTCTCTCTCCCCTGCCTGCAGAGCACCGATAAAGGGGGGAGAGGAGTGGGGTGGTGGGGGGGGGGCGCTATCTGGAGCGAGGAGATAAGCGGCTGCTGGAATCGCTCGGAGTTGTGACCGGAAACCACCGGGCATCACAAACCTCCTCACCCCCATTTATCTGCCTTTTATTTATTTACTTAACTGCGCACCAAATGCTCGCGTGACATTCGAGGCTGTAAAGGACATCTGATATAAATACACACGCGCGCACACGCGTGTGTACGTGCGTGTGTATCGGTGAGCTGTGGGTTTCGAGCTATATTTGGAAGGCGGATGCGTTCGTCGATGTGAACGCGCGCGCGCGTGCGTGTATGTAGCAAAGTCAAATTGCACCTCCGATGTGCACGGTTGGCTACGTACGATGCGAAAGAAGTTCAAGGTAGATTTGAAGTTTCCGTGACTGCAAGGATCCATACTCTTTGGTTCTTTCGGTAAAGTCACGTAGGTGAAAATAAAAAAAATAATACTAATAAAAAAGGAAAATAACGTTTCGGAAGCAACACAAGCCTCCGTCATCAGGTAGGACAGCCACACCAAGAAATCATTATTTATTGCTGTGATTTAATTTAGTTATTTTCATTTTTTTTCATTATTATTATTTTTTTTCACCTACGTGACTTTACCGAAAAACCCAAAGAGTAAGTTCAAGGTACTTGCTTACGTAAGGGCAAATATTCCCCTCACCCCACCATTGAGCTCGATAGACCACGGTTTGACGCGTATTACAGATTGCGAAGATTTATTTCTTTTGAAACCTAGAAATAAAAAATATCTGCCGTGGTGGCGAGATGTTAACTACATCGCCTAGTATAAGGAGGTCTTTGGGTTAGATCGCGTAAGTGTAAATGCGTCGTAACCCTCCACCACCCAACACAGCCCATTAGTAAGGGATTTGTCGCGTGAACAAAACGCGCAAATGAGTTACTACTTCAGCCCACTGGTGTGTGTTGGAAAGTAAATCCTCAACATTTACAATTTGACTACGACGGAGGCCGTGGGTTCGATCCCGACCCTGACGCTTGTATATTTGGAGTTTGCGTGTCTGTCTCCCCGTGGTCGTGTGGATTTTTACCCGGGTCCTCCCATTTTTTCCCCCAACACATTTATTTATAATCAACATCACGCGTTTATAATAATATTTGGCTGCAATACATTTCCACGTGATAAGCTGCTTCGTTGGAGCTATCATTTGTGGCGAGGTCGCTTCTGAAAAACGGCGATATAGCTCAGTGGGCCTTACCTGGTAAAATATAAAAATGTTTAAGTTAAAATTGTCAGCGAGCGCCTATTAAGTGCGGCACGGCGCTTACATCTGCGGTGACGTGCTCGCGCCAATTCTGATAAATGCTAGCCATGCACAGATCCGCTGGATACTCATACTTGTTTTGGCTGAGTCAACCTAGTGGAGGCCCAAAATGTGGCTGACGTTGCGCAACTTGCCGAGATTTCCGGGGCCGAAGCTCTTCTGCACGCTGCAGCATTTCGGACAAACAGAAGCGCGCATCCCTCGTCTATTTGCGAGCGCCTATTAAGGCCAACGTGGTACGTACAGCGGTTGAGGTGGACAGATTCCACACATACCCACCCATGGCTATGTTTTGGCCGAGTCAACCTAGGGGAGGGCCCTACGCGTTTTCAATATGCAAATTGACACTGGTGTGCGTGTGAGCGCATGAGCACTGGCCAGCGCTAAAATCTGGGTCACAAGGATTGTAGCGGCTGCTGGAATCGCTAACCGCATTCAAGACAGAACCAAGATTAGCCTTTAACAGATTAGCCCCCACATAGCCTTTAACAGGCGATTGTAAGCGAGCACCAATGAAGGACAACAGTGGGCCGCCACCACCAAGCCCTCTAGCTCTTTTTTTTCTTTCTGCTCAATGCCGATGTTTACGCACCGCACCAGGCACTCATTTAAGCCTGAGTCAACCTAGGGGAGGCCACTGACCGGTACAGATATTCACCGCTGTTATTTTTGGTCGTGAGCACGAATTAAACTCGGGCCGCTGGATTCGGAGCGCAGTGCGCCAACCACGAGATTGCCACTCAAGCACACACACACAAAGACAAAGAGGACGATCCCCCGTATAGCCTTATCAGACTGTTGGGGCAAGTGCTGTTAGCGTACGCCTATGAATGCCGGCACGGCACACGAGGGCGTGGGTGGCCAGCACCACCACAGGCCACCTTTGTCTCCCCAGTGGCGACGTTTACACACGGCACCAACGTACTCATTTTAGGCTGAGTCGACCTAGGGGAGGCCCATGATCCGTATCAAATAATAGTCACTGGCGGTGGCCGTGATCGGGAATCGAACTCGGGTCGCCGGGTTCGTAGCGCAGTTCTAACCACCGTGCCGCCCACACACACACAGGCACAGACCCGCAAATAAACATAAAAAACGCTATTGCCCTGGAAGTTTGAAATATTGAATCCGGCATTCTGAAGGGAGCGCGCCTATCCAGGAGGGATGTCGTATCAGCAGCGAGCACGCAGATGCCGCCCCCCAGAGCTCGCCTCATTTCGCATTTCACGTAAACAAAAAGGAGAAAAAAATACAAAAAAAAGCAGCAGCCATTAAACAAAAAAACAAAGATCAGACCATGCACGGACGCACGCTCACGCTCATGCACGCGCGCAGAGTGCCAATTTTGTTTTATTGCCTTTGTTCTGCCTTTGTCTATCCGCCTCGGTTTTAACTTTCTTTGTGTCTTTGTGGTGTTTTTGTTTCGTCTCGCTCTCTCTTTCCCTCTCTTTGTATGCCCCCCACTCTTCCCTCCCTCCCCTCCACTCTGCCCCCCACCTTCCCCACACCGCCCCCTCCCACCCACCCTCCCTCCCTCCCTCCACCACCTCCTCCCCCGTGTATTTGAAAGGTAGGCAACGTGGCTTTGAAGATGCCTGATAACGCCGCATTAACATCAGAGGCCCATTCCCGGCTCGCTGATGAAATTGAGGCTCGAATGCACGGACGGCACACGCTAAGACGGGCGCGCGCACACACACGTACACACACATACACACATACACGCACACACACGAACACACACACGCACGCGCGCACACACACGTACACACATGCACGCGCACACGCATACGTTAACACACGCACGCGCACACTCACACACACAGGTACACACACATACACACACGCACACACACACGCACACACGCACACACACACGAACACACACGCACACCCACACGCGCACACGCGCACACACACACGAACACACGCACATGCGCACACACACACGCGCACACACACGCGCACACGCGCACACACACACGAACACATGCATATGCGCACACACACATGAACACACACACGCGCACACACGCACGTGCACACACGCACACACACGCATGAACGCACACGCACACACGCATGAACACACACGCACACACACGCACGTGCACACGCGCGCAGCGACGTTGCACACCCACTGTGCTCCGATCCGACTGACCCGCGTTCCATTTCTGGCCGTGGTCGTGCGATGGTGCTCGTGGCGTATTTGTATGAACCTGTCCTGAGCTTCCTCGACGTTCACTTGGCCTTACAAGTGAGTGAAGTGTCTGGTGAAGGTGCGGGTGTGTGACCTTAATTGGGCGAAATGTTAACCACCTCGCCTGAAGCCCGTGGGTTCGATCCCCCGACCCTGACGCCAGCTGCTGTATATTTGGAGTTTTGCGTGATCTCCCCGTGGTCGCGTGGATTTTTCTCCGGGTCCTCCGGGTTTTCCCTCCACATTTAGAATCAACGTGTTGCTGCTATAGCTTTCCACGTGCTAAGCCACTTCGTTGAGCCATCATTTGTGGCCAGGTCGCTTCTGTAAAAGAGCTACAGTATAGCTCTGGTCCTCAACTGGAAAAATATAAAAATAGTGTAGTAAAAAATATATAAGGGGGATCGGGGGAATGTGCTTTGTGTGCCATGCTGCCCTTAACGGGAGCTCGCAAAAAGCACGCGCTCCTTCTGTCAACCATCGTAATATTTATCCGGTCAAAGGCACTCGCTTAAACCACACCGGGTCCCAATTTTAGGCTGAGTCAACCGAGGGGAGGGCTCGGGACCGGTTCACGTGTCGCTGTGCGTTGCGCGTCACAGCTGGAGAGGTGAACCCGGGTCGGCAGCAGCATCACTGCAGCCCTTTGAACCCCAGCACACACAAGTCCCACACACACCATGCGCACACACACTGCACTCACACTGCACACACCGCACACAGCACACACACTACACACACACAGGACACATACTGCACACACACACAACGCATACAATACACTCATACACACACTGCACGCACACACCACAAACACACACCGCACACAGGCACACCACCCACTGCACACACACGGGACACATACTGGACACACACACAATGCACACACTACACACATACACACACTGCACAAACGCCCACACACATACACACACTGCACACCGACACTGCACACACACTACACACACACAGCACACAAACTGGACACACACACAACGCACACACTACACACGCCCACACACATACACACAGGTTCCATCACTTATTCACCGTTCCATTTAAATGTGTGTTGACACCGGCCGGGAATTATTTACCTGCATATCACTATTGATTTCAACGGTCGATACAGACAGTATCAGATGTGTGTGTGTGTGTCGATTTTAGCAGAAAGTCAAAGCCTCTCCTTGTTTGAAATTCGCATTGGGGTGAGCGTTCACTTATGGGGTGAGCGTTAATTTATGGGGTGAGCGTTCACTTATGGGGTGAGCGTTCATTTATGGGGTGAGCGTTCACTTATGGGGTGAGCGTTCACTTAAGGGGTGAGCGTTCACTTATGGGGTGAGCGTTCATCTTTGACGGGGACCCTGAACCAGTCAGTCGGTGGACATTCCACGTTGCTCAAGCGGCAGCCAGCATCTCCACAGGACAACCGCTTGTTTAACTCCCCACTTCTTGTTGTCGTCGTACGGCTGCTGATGTAGATGCAGAGGAACAGCTACAATTTCACATTCAGGTGGGCAAGCCACAGAAAACCGCGTCAGGAGCAGTGGAGTGGTATCGCTATGATGTCCCCTTCGTGTTTGAGGATCGGGGCATTGCCTCGTTGTACGTTGCACTGTGGTCTGTTCTGGATGACCACAGTTGCACATTGCCGGAGAGTTTTTAATCTTCCATTGTGCACCAGGTATCCGCATCTACTGCCAAGGTTTGTGCAATGGAAACGGTTTGGGGTGGACCATGAGCTTCGTGGAAGATCAAATCCAGGGATCTTCTGCGTTGGGCCTTTCACAAGGTGCTTGTTTGCGAGTTATTTTGGACTCCATTCAGCTCTCCAAGCTTCCTACTGAGCGGTGGTAATTTCATTGACGCTGGAGGTACAATGATAATGATGGGGATTTATGATGATGATGATGATATTGATGGTCTGAGTTGACCCTTAACTGGGGGATTCGAACTCACAACCTGAGGATTGTAAGTGGAGTGCTTTGGCCACAGGTGTTAACCAGCTGGGCAATCATTGTCTAAAGTGGCGGGACAATGCCCTTTGTTTACCCAGAAGAGCCTTGACCAGAATGAACATTTCCTTTCAGGAGGGTCCTGCTACATTGAGGTTGATCAGCCAATTCCATTTCTCTTCGAAAGAGGTCACAAACATCTCCCCCCTGAACTTCGATCATCGGCGAAGATTTGTGGGACACAATCCCTGAACCGCATCGATTTCTCACATGAACCGTGGTGGCAGCGGCAGCAGCTGATGCACGAATTAAAACGTTCAACCTCCCCGGCGTGCCCACTGTGGTCACCCAGAACAGAACCACGGAACATAGAATTTGAGACTCCTCAATGCTGGTTCCACAAATACAGAAGAGGCATCATCATCATCATCATGTACGTGTATATATATGTATTCTGAACTTCTTTCGCACCGTATGAAGCCAATCATACTTTTGGAGGTTAAGAAGAAGGACAATAAACTAAACATAAAATTAGTTTTTTATCTAAATGATGCAAAAGTGCTTAGCTCCCAGTGGCTTCCTAATATCGGAAGCAAGAGCGTTCCAGACGGCCGCAGAAGCACATCTGAAAGCGCGCGATGCAGCGATTGTCTTTGTTGGATGGCTACTCTCGCAGTGATGCAACACTCCTGACTCCGCAAGCATCTGGCTCCACCACCTCGGTGTGAAACCACGGCTGTTGCTCTCCTACGTCGGCATCAGCAGCCACGCGAAGAAGAAGAGGAATTCCAAATTAAGGAGCCTTTTGCGAGTGTCAAGAAATCAAAAGTAACCCCGGAAGAAAAAGAAAAATTAAAGCAAACAAATACACACGACTCAAAGGTCCGCGCAAACTGGTACATGAGTGAGCCCCCTTGCTGTACTGCCACCTCCTAGCCACTTTGCTGGCCCCGCGAGATTTGCAGTTTCACAATTCTCTGTGAGCCACCAACCGCCCCCAAATGCCCACAACCCCCCGCCCCCCCCCCCTTCACGCCCTCCCCCCTGCCTACACCCCCCCCCCCTGCACTCTCCCCCAACCACCACCACCACCATCCAAGTGGCACCCAGAATGAGGGTGCTGCTCGAGATGATGGACACATGTCTCCCAGGTCGCCGCTAGACCGGAGGCATAAACCGCAAGGATCAGTAGCCACAGCCATCAGACAGAGGCATCTACTGAATGTGGTGTCCGGAGATATCGTTTTTCGGGATATTCACTCGGATGGACGCGGTTTAAATTGAGAAATGCGTACCGCGCGATCCGGTGTTGGAGTCACTGCCTCCGTCTCGCGGTAGTAAAAAATCAAACCCAGCCCCGGTGCTGATTGGCCACTTTTTTTCCACTGCCACATTCCGAGCCGAGCCAGCGTGGACACGCCCGCGGTACGGGCAGTATTGCACTGGGTAGTTGCCGTTGCGAACTGGAACCTAAGCGTGTGACGCTGGCCTCACGAGACATATAAATCTGGCTCGGGGTCAAGCAGGGCCAGGGCCAGTTATCGCGTTCGCCACACGACATTGACCGGTGACGCTGTTGGGGCGCAGTGTCTCAGTGCCGTACCGACTCTTTTATTGCGTGGTGACGTCGGCGGCGCGGCTCGGGTACTGCAGTAGAAAAGCTTGGCACGGCCCCGGCACGGCTCGGTTGTGCAGTGGAAAAGAGGCAGCGCTTGCTTGGCTGCCGCCCCGAAGTGTGAAGGAGCTGGAATCCCTGGGGAGACTTCACGCCCCCTCTCTCTCTTTGCCTCTCTCTTCCTGCCTCTCCCTCTCTCTCCTCCCTCTTTAACTCCCTCCCTCTCTCTCTCTCTCTCCCTCTCTCTCTGAGCCCTCGTTGAGGTTCGTGTCACGCGCGCACGCAGCCTCGGCACATTTATCACCGCGACCACACTCGGCGGAGCTCATCCCAGCCACCGTGAGCAGAGCTAGACTAAGCTGAGACACACCCAGCTGAGATACACACACCTTCGCTACACCAAGTTGAGCTCAGCTACACCGTGCCAGCAAAAGCAAAGGGGCACTGCCCTCTTCAATGCTCGATTTATCTGCAACGAAGAGGGGCTACTGGCCGAAACGTCGCATGTTGTATCGTTATTTTCAACGTTGTCCCTTTTCCGGCCACGGTGTTATTGTGTTTCTGTTATCTCTGTGCTTGTGCACCACAGCCAACACAGCAGCAGCATCACCAAGTAATGTATTCAAGTGGTCGGATTACCTAACCATATCAAAGCGTGTCTGCGTTAAAGCAAACATTGCGTGGTGGAAATTCCACATTACCTCGATGGGGACGAGCCTCTCTCCGCATTGTACGACCAATTCTTGCCTTGCCACAAAGCGGTTGCGCTGATGTGAAGACAGATGACGGACTGAGCAGAGCTCGCAACCGGGAGTCGAACTCATCGCGCGATAGGGCCGAGGTACAAACGCCACGACGGAGAAATAGATGGGGGGTTGGGGGGGGGGCCTCAGCTAATTGTCCGTACACGCACCTCTATTAACCAAGAGCGTTCACGAAGAAAAAATTACGAGCTGAGAATTGAACACCGGTACGCGGCGGTGCACATTTGCGGCGTAAAGAATGCGGCGCGATGCTAAACGCTGTCGTAGTACGCAAGGAGAGGGGGCGGATTTCAGATCGTGTCGTCCGTCTCGTTTTGTATGTTTCCTCTGGCTCCGCGTTGCCTCTCGTGTCAGCGCAGCTGGAGGTCGCGACGATGCTGCGGGGCAGGACTACGGAGCGTGCCACAACAAATACAAAGATCCCCCGTGTAGCCTTAACAGACTGTTGGGGCGAGTGCTGAGTCGATCTAGGGGAGGCCCAGGACCGGTTCAGATAATCGTCACCGGTGTTGGCCGTGAGCGCCAATTGAATCTCGGATTGCGTGGTTTGTAGCTCGGTGGTGTGCTAACCGCTGCACCACCGCTCCCCATCCACACACACTCATAAACTGGCACAGCGGGGGAACTCAGATAGTTTGTCGTATTTCGACGTAAACTGCACCGCGGGAGCTGTTTGAACACGCATGCTCACACACGCACGCACACAAGTACACGCACACACGCACGCACGTCAACACGATCCATGCGCACCAAGCTTTCTCTCAGCTCTGCTGTCCACTGCCCCAGTCGCGTGTCACACGGGCGGTGCGGTGACAGTCCATCAGTAGGTGTTTCAACCGGTCCTGCGCCTCCCCTAGGTCGAGGTGCCCGTCAACAGCACTTGCCTCAACAGTCCGTTAAAGGCGATACGGGGGGCATCTTTGTCTTTTTGGTCAAACCTCTGGTGGGGAGAGGCTCACCCACTGCACTGGCCCCGCCCAGCTTGCCTCTTTCTATTCAACACCGACCGATACATCGCAAAGTTCGCCCACTATCCCAAACCCTCCAAACTCGGACTCCTCTTATTTTTCGTCATCGCCGCCATCATCTCTCCACAGCTTGCCCGACCGGCTTCTCCTGGCAGCCTCCGGCCTCTGCTCCACCCTCGGCGGTCGCTCATTCTTCTGTGCTGTCCCCAACGTCTAACCCTCTATTGCCCTTGGCCGACCACACGGCGCGTTCCGTCCTCGGGTTTAGATTCAATCTCAGGTGCCGGTCTCATCTCTGCTGCAGACCATGACTCACCTGGGCCCTTCTTAGCTTCTGCACCATCACCTTACCCGCCTGTGTGCTATCGTGGGCTATCGGACCCAACGCTCAGCGCTTCACCCTCCTCGGTTAAGCGATGAGGCTGCTTTCATGACGGGAGCGGTTCATAGCTCGAATGGAAGCCACGTGCTTCGTTGTGAAATAAATGTTAACTTTGGGGTGTCAGCGGTGCAGTGGGTGGGTAGCGTGCGTCGCCGCGAACCGCCGTAAACCTGCCGGCCCGAGTTCGATTTCTGGTTCCACGATTGGTGTCAGTGGTGAGTGAAAGGAACCAGCCTTGAGTCCTTCCCTTCACCAACCGCACTGGCAAAGTACGATCAAGTAACCCCCGTGTCCACCACTTACGTTGGTTTACACAGAGACAAAGCCCGCCCGTATAACCTTGAATAGACTGTTGGGGCAAGTGCTGCTGGCAGTGCGAAGAAAAATGAGTTGCGTGAACCGGGGCTCGTGGTTGATTCGCAAGCGTTTCGACTGAACGACGTCGTTCAGTTACGGCATCGTTGCCTTTCCAGATCGTCCGTGAATGTCATGGCCTTCGTGTCTCCCCGCTACCGTGTCTGTAACCGCCTCTTCCGACTCCGTCTCCCAGTCCAGCACCGCCTCCGAACCCGGCTAAGCAAACCGCCACTTTGCGGAGTTAAGGAGAGTTTAAAATCACTTGTACTTTTATTTTCCTGACTGTAAAGCTTCAAGAAATCACATTTGCCCAGCGTCCTCGGCGCGCTGAGCGATTATCGGCTCCTGATTGGTGGCACCGAAGCGGTGGTGAACAATTCCTCATTACCGTGGCCGGTGCCAGTCCAGCCACAGGACATTTCACCGAGACGTCTTGACGTTTATTGACCCTGAGAGGGCGAAGTCGACCTCTGACAGGTCTTTCAATTTCAATGAAAATAATAACAGAGCCCTTCATAAATTAATCCACTGATGGATGAAGGGCTTCCAATATTGCATCGGCCATGCAGGGTTGTTGGATTTCCCAAAAAATATACAAAGTTGGGAAATCCAACAAAGTTGGGAAATCCAACTCGGACCGCCAGGCTCGTAGCGCGGTGCCCTAACCACCGCGCCACCACTCATCCAAGAGATAATCTAACCGCTGCAACAAGTCTACATTTCTATCTTTCATTCTTTCCTTCCTTCCTCTCTCTCTCTCTCAACCTCAAAGCCCACGACGATAATCATTAAGGAACCCAGATGATAGAGAGAGCGGAATGCGTCTGATTGTTCTGATCAGGGCTCTGCGATGGAGAAGGTGCTGGGTGTAAGAGGATCGATGCTGCGGAATGATTCAGAGCAGCGGCAGCAGCAGCAGCATTGCCATCGTTCCACCCCGTGAGTTCGCTTTCTCATTCATAATGGATGACACTCAGGGGCCACTTTATGTTAAACGCCACCCCGCCTCTCGCATCCCCATCCCATCGCCATCACATCCCATCGCCATCACATCCCATCGCCGTCACATCCACTGCACGTCGGTTACGCTGTGACTCGATAAACTCGCAGCGTCTTCATCTGCACCACTCAGCCCTACTGCTGTGGGTAATAGTTGTAATAATTAGAATAATAGCAATTAATATAATGATCGTAATTCATAGTTATAATAAATAAATAAATAAATATTTATATTTATTACTATGAATTTTAAAATAAGCATCAAATATTCATCATAACAACAGCGGTGGTAGGTGATCGTAATGCGGAGTAGCGGAAGTTTTTGCGCGGGCGTCGGAGGTGGCAGGAGCGTCTTAATTGACATAAATAATTCAGCTGGTGTTGTGTAACGTCTCCGATGGTGATTAATGATGTTGTGCAGGGTGCCGAGTCTCCGACAAGGCGGGCGGATTGGCTTTTGCCGCCGAGTCTCAACGCGGCGGCGGTGTCGCAGACGCAAGCGTGGTGCGCGCACGCTCGCTCGCTCTCTCTCTCCGTAGCCTCGGCACCAGAGCGATCGTTGTTGAGTATAAATAGTGCACGCGCCACCATCAATAAATGAAGAGGCGGACGAGTGAGATGTGTGGCGACGCACGCCGCCGTCCTAGAAGCGCACAGTCGGCGATCCGTTTCGAGGTTGCTGGGGAGTGGTGGTGTAGTAGCGGTTGTTGGGAGTGGTGGTGTAGTAGAGGTTGTTGGAAGTGGTGGGGTAGTAGCGGTTGTTGGGAGTGGTGGTGTGGTAGCGGTTGTTGGGAGTGGTGGTGTAGTAGAGGTTGTTGGGAGTGGTGGTGTGGTAGCGGTTGTTGGGAGTGGTGGTGTAGTAGAGGTTGTTGGGAGTGGTGGTGTGGTAACGGTTGTTGGGAGTGGTGGTGTAGTAGCGGTTGTTGGGAGTGGTGGTGTAGTAGAGGTTGTTGGGAGTGGTGGTGTGGTAGCAGTTGTTGGGAGGGGTGGTGTAGTAGCGGTTGTTGGGAGTGGTGGTGTGGTAGCGGTTGTTGGGAGTGGTGGTGTAGTAGAGGTTGTTGGGAGTGGTGGTGTAGTAGCGGTTGTTGGGAGTGGTGGTGTAGTAGCGGTTGTTGGGAGTGGTGGTGTAGTAGCGGTTGTTGGGAGTGGTGGTGTAGTAGCGGTTGTTGGGAGTGGTGGTGTGGTAGTGGTTGTTGGGAGTGGTGGTGTAGTAGTGGTTGTTGGGAGTGGTGGTGTGGTAGCGGTTGTTGGGAGTGGTGGTGTAGTAGCGGTTGTTGGGAGTGGTGGTGTGGTAGTGGTTGTTGGGAGTGGTGGTGTAGTAGTGGTTGTTGGGAGTGGTGGTGTGGTAACGGTTGTTGGGAGTGGTGGTGTAGTAGTGGTTGTTGGGAGTAGTAGTGTGGTAGTGGTTGTTGGGAGTGGTGGTGTAGTAGCGGTTGTTGGGAGTGGTGGTGTAGTAGTGGAACGTGGAATGGACGTCCGGTGGGCTCGCTGTTACGCCACGGCAGACACCAAAAGCGGGCAGAGACGTTGCTAGGGGTTACACAATCTTTTCGTTAGTTTGCTGTCAGAGATAATAAAAAAGCGCTCATCGCCACGCAGAGGACTTCCAAGTGAAGGT
Source organism: Lampetra fluviatilis (assembly GCF_964198595.1). NCBI lineage: Eukaryota > Metazoa > Chordata > Hyperoartia > Petromyzontiformes > Petromyzontidae > Lampetra > Lampetra fluviatilis. The sequence goes on from NC_136298.1 coordinate 3,318,638, forward strand.
GAGGTCAAAGGGCAGATCGACAAATTAGGCAAGAATGTCACGGGGCAAAACAAATAAATCAAATTAGGCAAAATCATCATAATAATAGTAATTCAAGGCGGGTGTCCTTTTGAAGGGCAGCTACGTCTAGTTTTGTCAACAGCGGACGATTGATGGATAATAAACACTTATTTTTATGAAAAGTATTTCTTTATAACTGCTTTTTTTGTATCTCGTTGTCCTTCCCCCGCCACCCCGATTAGGACGGTTGGCTACGTAAGGTGCGCTAAAAGTTCAACACACACACATACACAAAGACAAAGACCCCCCGTATAGCCTGAACATACTGTTGGGGCAAGTGCTGTTAGCGAGCACCGATGAAGGCCGGCACGGCACACGAGGGGGTGGGTAGCCAACTCCACGCCCGGCCGCCTTTGTCTCCCCCAGTGCCGATGTTTACACACCGCACCAGATACTCATTTGAGGCCGAGTCGACCTAGGGAAGGTCTATGACTGGTTCAAATAATCGTCACTGGTGTTGGCCATGAGCGGTTATCAAACTCGGGTTGCCGGGTTCACAGTGCAGCCCGCTAACCCCCTACACTACCACGTCCATAACACAAACAAAGACAAAGACTCCCCCCCTGTACAGCCTTCAGCACGCTGTTGGGCCAAGTGCTGTTAGCGAGCACCTATGAAGGCCGGCATAGCACACGAGGGCGTGGGTGGCCAGCACCACGCCCGGGCCGCCTTTTTCTCCCGAGTGCCGATGTTTACAAATTGAACTAGGTACTCATTTAAGGCTGAGTCGACCTAGGGATAGGTCCATGACCAGTTCAGATGATCATCACTGGGTGTTGGCAGTGAGCGCGAATCGAACTGAACTGGGGTGGCCGGGTTTGGAGTGCCGCACACTGGCCGCTGCACTACCACTCCCCACTATGACTCACACACAAACAGACACACACACACAGACACACACACACAGACACACACACACAGACACACACACACAGACACACACACACAGACACACACACACAGACACACACACACAGACACACACACACAGACACACACACACACGCAATGCAGCGGTCCGATGCATGCGCAGCGCCGTCGATATTCACCCTCGTCGTCTCGGCGTCACTGGAGGAGCGAGTTCGCCGGGTTCGTCCGACACCGCGGTAATTATTGCCGGCGCGTCTCCCTCCCTCACCGAGAGAGGTCGACACGATCATCGAGATCTGCATCGCGGCCCTAATTGGGTAAACAAATAAAAAGAAGCTACTTCATGATCACGTATCCGAGTTTGCCGCGTGTTTAAAGTGTCTGAAACGAACTTCCAAAATTGTGGGACTGCCCGAAGTTGACTCTTTAGCCCAGACCCACGTTTCGCCGTGGACCCAGGAGTGTGGGTGTCGACTTCACAACAACCACCTCAAGCTCGCATCGTCTCGTGTGCGTCGTCTGCACCGCATTGCCTTTTTCCCCCACGGTGCATTCGCTCTGCAGTCCCTTCCCGTGTAATCATCTGGTACCTCGTTGAGATGTGGTGCGTGGGAGGCCCCATGGCATAAATAATCAATGGTAATGACGATGCATGATGATGATGATGGAGGGTATTGTGAGAGTAATCTGTAATCAAATTACTTTTCGAAGGTCACCGAAAACATTGTTACTGCGCACCATCCTCCCGCACAACGCTTCGTATCCGACTCGCTGGGGAAGGAAGTGTGGGCGGATGTGTACGGAGGAGGTCAGATATAACTTACTATTTTTGTTTCGCCACGTAAGGCCCACTGAGCTATGTAGCTCTTTTTCAGAAGCGACCTGGTCACAAATGATAGCTCAACGAAAGTGGCTTATCGCGTGGTAATTTTTAGCAGCCAAATACTCTGAACGCGTGTTTATGAATGCATAAGAAAAACACGGAGAATCCGGAGAAAAATCCACGTGACCACGGAGAGAGAGACACGCAAACTGCAAACATACAGGCGTCGGGATCAAACCCACCAAACCCATTTACACTAGGCGAGGTATATGTGAACATCTGTAGAAAATCACAGTCGCACACTGCCATGGATAAATTAGGTGAGCGTCAAGACAAAAGCGAGACTTGAAAAACGTGGGGGAAACGCTTGACTTGCGTGAAAAGCTCGATATTTGTGAGCAGTCTCGGCAAAGCGGTGTTAATGCCACCGCGCGCTAATACTCCGCCCGGTACGGTCAATCTGGCTCAAGGGCGGATAACGCGACGGTCGGATACGGGACGTCGACGCTCGGCCTCGCGTGGCAATCGCCGCGGCGAGCCGCCCGTGCTGCCCCGGCCGGCCGACAGCGGCAACGGCCGCTCCTCCTCCTACCTCCGCTCGGCCCTCTCCCAGGATTCCGTGCTGCTCGGGAAAGTGGCCACGGCAGAAGCCTCGTGACATGCACGCAGTGGACGGGTGGCGCGGCGAGGAGGAGGAGGAGATAATGGTCTTCTCCAAGAGTCAGCTTCTGCCTTTGCATCTCATTGGGGGGCGGCTGGTCCAGAACAGACCACATTTTCTCTCACTCAATCTTCTGTTCTCTCTCTTTTGTCTTTTTTTTTGTTCAATGCCCATCCCGTCTAATTCGCTCCCTGCTGCTGATGTACAAGGCAACGGTGCCCAACCGGCGCACGCTTGTGATCTACGCTGAGACAAAACGGATTAAAAAGTTCAATTCACGAATTATTTATCCAGCCATGTGGCTCTGCGATAGGAAGGTTGCGATTGCACATCCCCGGTTGGGGCCCACCACCATCTTTCTTGTGTCCGTGTATGCGCGATTGTACGAACGGCTCGGGGATCCATAAGCAATTTTGGACGCGCGTTATGAACTGAGGGGGAGCGTGATTTTGAATCAATTCGTTATTTGTGTTTCAGAAGTGCATTACCCAGCTGCTACGAGGAGATTGAGATCAATGCCATCGATGCTCCACCTCTCGGCGTGCGCGCATGGTGCCCATCCCTGCCCCGTTAAATTGGCTGCATTTTTGGGGTCAGACTCCGTCCTGCCCTTTTGCAAATGGCATTGGCGTACACGCCACGAGCCCACGTGATGCGGCGAGATGCCCTCGCGCCAGAGACGATTCTGCCCTCGCCTGCGATGGCGAGATTCGTCCGGGAGATTAAGTGCCAACGGCGAGGTCTGCTGCTGGCCACGAGAGGGCTTCAGGAGAGGGAGGGAGTCCGTGTGGTTTTGCTATCCCTCCGTTGAAGGAGCGCAGACGGCCGTGGTCTTTACGCATGCGCGCATGTTGAACTTCTTCTACGTAGCCAAGCGTGCAAATCGGTGACGCGGGGAAAGACAACAAACGGAACACAAACAGCAGTTCTAAAGAAAAGAGCCTTCAATCGAGATTATCTAAAAGTGCATAGCTCCTGTGGCTTCCTAACATCAGACGGCCGCAGAAGTGCATCTGGAAGTGCGCGATGCGGTGTACTGCCTGGTCCCTAGCAGAGATGACGAAGCTTCAGCATGGCCTACCTAGCCCGATGGGGGCAGGTTCCCTTCGCGAGCAACTACTTGAAGGGCACTGACGGAGTTGGGTGGTTAGCACCACAAACGGCACACCTTTGCCTTCCCGGTGGTGACGTGCGTATGTCAGGTACGCATTTAAGGTTCAGTCGACTTAGAAGACGAGGATATGTTGTGATACCACTTGCCACTGATGTTAGCCGTGGCCAGGAATAGAACTCCAGTTGCCAGGTTGGTAGCGATGTGCATGAACTACTCTGACACCGCTACTCACACAGACATGCAAGAGAAAGACAAAGATCCCCTGTATAGCATTTCATAGACTTTTGGGGCAAGCGCTGGTCGAGAGCGCCTATGATAACCGGCACCGCACACGAGGGGGTGCTTGCAGCCAGCACCATGACTCAGTGGCGATGTTTACACAGCGCACCAGGTACTCATTCGAGGCTGAGTTGACCTCGTGGAGGCCCAAGTTTGATACAGATAATCGTCGCTGGTGTTGGCCGTGAGCGAGAATCGAACCCGGGTTACCGGGTTCGTAGCAGAGCGCACTAATCACTGCACTACCGCAAACAGACGTGTGCACACACACAAACACACGCACACACAGACACACGCACACATAGACACACGCACACACAGACACACGCACACACAGACACATGCACACACAGACACACACACGTGCGCACACACGCAGATGCACGCACACACGCAAACTCACGTACACACAGACACACACACAGACACACGCACACACAGACACACACACGCAGACACACGCAGACACACACGTGCGCACACACGCAGACGCACACACAGACTCACACACGTGCGCATACACACAGACACACGCACATACAGACACACACACGTGCGCACACACACAGACACACGCACATACAGACACACACACACGCAGACACACGCACACACAGACACACACACAGACACACACACACGCAGACACACACAGACACACACACGTGCGCGTGCGTCTGCTCGCAGCACACTGAGCCGGCCGAGTGGTTGGAGGGGTGACGGGCGGCCTCTTCTGAATTCCGTCGTGAGAAGCTCGCGCCGGCATTTTCAATTCCGTCACCTCCGTTTGCTGAGAAGCACGAAGGCGACTCCGCTTCCGACCTGAAATTGTCTCCCTCGTCGGCAATAACAGCGGCGGCCCTCCCGCTATTTTCTTTTCCCGGAGTAATTCAGCTCCTCTGACAATTTTCAAACGAGAACCACGCGCCGTCGCTCGCAGGCACGCTGAACGGCTCACCCTCGCTGCGAGCCGTTCAGCGCCGTCGATTGCATTTCAGCCGGGTCTCTGTCCGGATGGGTGACGCAGAAGATGTCTGCGAATCCGGAACACCACATCCAGTATACCGAGAACGATGGCTGTGGTCACTCTGTGTGCGCGCGTCTGCACACGCACGTGGCTGCGTGTGTGCGCATGTCTGTATCCGTGCACGTGTCTGTGTGTGTGCGCGTGTCTGTGTGTGTGCGCGTGTCTGTGTGTGTGCGCGCGCGTCTGCACACGCACGTGTCTGCGTGTGTGCGCGTGTCTGTATCCGTGCACGTGTCTGTGTGTGTGCGCGTGTCTGTGTGTGCGCGTGTCTGTGTGTGTGCGCGCGCGTCTGCACACGCACGTGTCTGCGTGTGTGCGCGTGTCTGTATCCGTGCACGTGTCTGCGTGTGTGCGCGTGTCTGTATCCGTGCACGTGTCTGTGTGTGTGCGCGTGTCTGTGTGTGTGCGCGTGTCTGTGTGTGTGCGCGCGCGTCTGCACACGCACGTGTCTGCGTGTGTGCGCGTGTCTGTATCCGTGCACGTGTCTGTGTGTGTGCGCGTGTCTGTGTGTGTGCGAGTGTCTGTGTGTGTGCGCGCGCGTCTGCACACGCACGGGTCTGCGTGTGTGCGCGTGTCTGTATCCGTGCACGTGTCTGCGTGTGTGCGCGTGTCTGTGTGTGTACGCGTGTCTGTGCGCGTGTCTGTGTGCGTGCGCATGTCTGTGTGCGTGCGCGTGTCTGTGTGCGGCAGGGCAGTGATGAGTGCGCTCCGCTACGAACCCAGTAACCCGAGCTCAATTCCCGCTCACCGCCACCACCAGCGACGATTATCTGAACCAGTGTTATGCGTCCCCTAGGTTGACTTAGCCTAAAATGAGTAGCTGGTGCGGTGTATAAACATCGCCTCTGATTAACAAGGTTGGCTACTTACGATATGAAAAAAGTTCAACGTACTACCATCACAAGCTACCAGCGATCCGGAGAATATTTAGTGAGAAGTTAAGTCCTGTGGATGATGACGAGGCTCGCGTGGGCAATGAATGTACCGCTTGCATTTAGCCGCACTACAGAATAATAATTTCACCTCGTAAAATATCGCCACCGCACGGCATTTGCTCACTCTCGTGGAGAGAGAACGACTCAGAGGTGCGAGGATAAACCACGGACGAGCAGGATGGCAGCCAACTGATGAGCCGCTGCCAATAACTGCCAAAGATCTTGCGGCTCTCTGTATACTAAGTTGTTCTCAGCCAATCAATGAGTGTTTATAAAACCCACCCATGCGAGGGGGAAACACTCTATTCCAATACAGATGGAATAGGTGGAGTCCACATTTTTGCTGTACTGCCTTTTTCCTGGCAAACCAGGGTACGGCTCCTCATCGACGCCCACCCACGGGTAGAAGGGAGTTTCGCAACATTCGTGCGATGATCCACCAACCCTCGCTGCTGCCTCCACGGCGCTAGATTACAGGCAGCCACGTGCAACGCCCGGCCATATGCAATAGGGCCGACTTCGCAGATACGATCCAGCCACGAGGACGCAATCCATCACCGCTGCGCACACAAGCACGCGGACACGATGTGCTCCACAAGCACACGAACCCGCGGAGCCGCTCTGCGTGCAATCGTGGGTACGCGACGTACTCCATACACAGGCGGACCAGCAGCCGCTGCCGTGTGAGCGCAATGTGCCAGCCGTCTCTCCTCTGCGTACATACCAGCACGAAGACACTGCGCACCCCCAGATATAATCACGACTGTGCATACACACAAAGCATACACGCCACGCGGGTCTGCAAGCTAGTCACGTGTGTATGTGTGTGTGTGGGCCAGTGGCGGGAGCACCTATGAAGGCCAGCACGGCTCACTCGGTGATGGGTGGCCAGCACCGCGCCCAGCCGTCTTCATCTCCCGAGTGGCGATGTTTACACACCAAACCAGGCACTCATTTGAGTGGACCCAGAGGAGGCCCAGGACCGGTCAGACAATTGTCATTGGTGTTGGCCATGAGCGGGTACTGAACTCGGGTCCACCTGGTTCCGTAGCGCAGGGTTTTAACCGCTACACCACCGCTCCCCAACGCGCATGACCGCAGACACCAGGTACTCCATACGCTGGCAGTAGCAGCAGTGACCACTCCGCCTGCCTTCGGTTTGCAGCTTCACGCGGCGACCGACTGCGTCCGTTTTAACATCCGTTTAACAATTCCGCATAATGAAGCGTCGGCAGAAAGGGCTCTGTGTTGACCACGGGGAGTTGAACTGGCCACTGCGCGTTAAGTGGCTGGCTGGCGTGACTCTGCTGATCGTCAGGGCCACCAGACCAAAGCTCTCTGCGCGGTAATGAGATAGCTTTTCTTCGAATGTTCTTCAGAGCAGTGCCGCCCAGTGGCTGGATTGAGACTAAAAAGCAACGGTGATTAATCACCTGCTGATGCTGCTGCTGTAATCGGAGTGAGGCAGATGCAAGCACGCTCTGCGCCGGCAAAACTTCAGAACGGAATATCGCTCACGGTTTTGCCTGCTACGCGCTTGTCAGCGCCGTCTGATGTACTGGGGGCAGGGAAAACTCCCTACTGGACCATTGGACGACAGCGTCCATTTATAAAATATCTTCTCTGCCTTTTCGAACAAGATTGAACGAGGCGTGTAAAGAGCTTCACTATGACTTTCATCGTTCTTAAAACGGTGCCAAAAGGTTATGCCGTTTTCCTTCCACGAGAGACTAAATTTGTCAGCCGTATCGGTTGACACCCCCTCAACGGAGCATCGGAAAGTGCTCATCTGCATTGGTCAGCCAGTGGTGGAAATTCCATATTCATATGGCGTGGACCTGTCTCTCCATAGCACGACCGACCGTTATTGACTTCTTATAAAGCAATATCTATTTTGGAAGGATGATAGGCTGAGGCGACATCTGGCCAGGGTTTGAACCCGTGACCTTTCCAACTTTGAGTCGATCGCCCTCACCAAAGTGCCACCAGGCCAGGTAAATAATGATCACACGAATGCAGTGATAGCATAATTATCGGAATACAATACCTATGATAGACATTAGCTTCAAGTCGATTTGTCTTCAGAAGATTTCCAAAGACAACATGGAAAAGTCATATTCTGCTGCCACCAACCACAGCCGTGAAATTATCCAGTTTTGGGCATATGACGCTTTGACCAACAGTGGATAGACCATGGCTCATGATGATGTGGCCCGATATGTAGCCCTGATGAGATCTTTCACGGTGCAACGCTCCTCCAGTAGCCGACGGACCAGGAGATGTCCCATGGTCTGTGTCTCACCGCGGTCACGCACGCCAGACTCGCGAAAGTATCCCCACTTCTGTATGTTGGCTTTTGGCCTTCCCACTCGAGTCCAAGGGCTACGCATGTACGTTGAACTTGATTCGCGCAGTACGATGCCAACCGTGCTACTCGGAGGTGCGGGGGGAAGAACATCAAACTAAGCACAAAAATCAGTTCTAAAAACTCGAGTTTTCAACCTAGATGTAAGAGTGCATGGCTCCCAGTAGCTTCCTCAATTTCTGAAGGACGAGCGTTCCAGACGGGCCCCAGAAGTGCATCTAAATGCGCGCGATGCGGTGACCGCCTTTGTCCGATGGCCAGCCAAAAGCCGCCGCTGCGAGGATGATGACGACGACGACGACGATCGGAGTTCGCGTGATTTTAAATACGCACACACGCACGCACAGACGCACACGCACGCACAGACGCACACGCACGCACAGACGCACACGGGCGCGCGCGCGCGTGCGCGGTTGGGGGCGCGCGCGCGGGGCGGATGCGGCGCTCACCGCCCCCCCCCCTTCTCTTCAAGGCATCGGGCGCGCCGCGTGGAGCTGTCTGTGGTGCTGAATTAAATCTCTTGCCCGGGGGCCATTCCCATTCCATTCTAAACGGCTTTGTGCGCATTAACATAAACACTCTCAGGTATATGCCAGAACATTTACGCGAGAAAAAAAAAGGAACATTGTTCTACGATTAGACTTTTTTATTGTTTAATCCGGAGCCGCGAGGCCCCAGCGGTGGCTCGAGCCCACCCAGCGCTGAACGGGCGGTAGCCTCGCCGCCACCGTTTCACGACTTTGAGCCGACTGTGGCTCGCGCTCGTCGGTGCGACGACGCCGCCAGCGCACTCAGATCCACCCACGTGCAAGCGCCGATTTGCTCAACGAATTCGTCAACCCGCTGCTCAAAACCATCGAACGATTTCAACTCGTAGGGCGCTCGCGATTTTTTGGCTCGCGTTCGAAGAGGGATAGGGGGCGAGAGAGACGACTCTCAGAGGCGCGAGGAGAACCACGGTCGAGCGGGAAGGCGGCAGCAACCGCGCGGTGAGCCAGCGCCAACAATTGCCCAAGCTCTGCGAGCTCCTCTATATAGCGATGTGTTATCAGCCAATTAACGAGTGTTTAAATGTGGGAAAAAACCGGATGGCCTAGAGAAAGTCGACCGTGTGTTTAGTTGCTTGTTGTATTTCATTTGTCGTCTTTCCCTCGCGCCTCAAATTAAATTGGTTGGCTACGTACGGTGCGAAAGAAGTTCAACATAAGTGCATGCTTGTGCGAGGGGGGAACAGATAGAGTCCACATTTTTTGCTGTACTGCCTTCTCCTGGCAAGCCAGGGCATGACACTTGGACGCACGAGGGGAGTTTCACGACGTTGGTGTGATCCGCCAACCCTCGCTGCCTCCACGGTGCTGGACTACAGGCCACGTGCTTAGTCACCACCGCCCGGCTAGACGATGGCGTCCCGGCATCATTCGGGTTCGTGGGATTATTTCACCGTACTTCACCACGCTGGTCAGTGCGGCTCGGCGCACGTCGCGGAGCACGGGCGCGATAGCGCAGAAGTACAGTACAACAATGTATCTTGCCCCAGTGCCCTCAGACATTGAGGCCTTTGCCAGATGATGTATGGAACAAGGGCACAGAAGGTCAACCACGCGGGACAATAAAAGGCCGACTCCGGGAGCAAGACGGACGAGAGCGAGGGACGCGGCCAAGGGAACGTATGAGAACGGCGAAGAAAGAGGGGAAAGCGACGTCTTGCCGTGGCGCGAGGAATGATTTGGTATTGGTGTGACGCGTACGGTGGAAGCACTTCACCTTGCAGCGGATAGAGCGAGGCTGACATTGACGACGGCTACGACACATCACGGACCGTGACCGGAATGCGCGGCAGAGTCGGAGTTGATGCAGTCGGTACACAACAGCAGTGGGTCGAGACTGGCTGCTGATGATCAGGTAGAAGAGTGCTTTTACTCCAGAATATAGGCGCCACACGAGTTTAATCCCTACCCCCAACCCACGCGTGAAGTGATTTTTTTCTTGACAGGAAACGGAGCTGTTAGGAACTGACTAATAGAAATGGAAACATGCGAGTCGAAAATGTGCCAACTGGACCGCGGGAGTGCGAATTTAAGCTGCAAGAGGAAAGGTGGTGGAATATTCCAGGCGGGATTGGGCGAGGCGGCGGTGGTGGCGGTGGTGGCGGTGGTAACGATGTTGGCCGTGTTGTATTGGATACGATCTTTGACGTTTAAACGTTGAAAATAAATATGTCCAAGACAAGTTTATTAAAGTTTTTTTTCTTTCTGGCAGTGCAGTCTAGTAAATGTGAATTACGTTCTGTGTGTGTACCCGTGTGTGTAACCGTGTGTATCTGTGTGTGGGTGCTGTAGTGCAACGATTAGCGTGCTGTGCTATGGACCCGGCCACCTGCGTTCGATTCCCGCACACAGTCAACACCAGCGACACTTATCTGAAGCGGCCCTGGGCCTCCCCTAGGTCGACTCAGTCTCAATTGAGTACCCAGTGCGGTGCGTAAACATCGCAACTTGGGAGACAAAGCCAGCCGGTCGTTGTGCTGGCCACCCACCTCATCGTGTGCCGTGCTGACCTTCAAAGGTGCTTGCTAACAGAATTTGCCCCAACAGTCTTTTAAGGCTTCATGGGGGATCTTTGTTGTTTTTTGCTGCGTTATGATTCTAATAATTCCAGGTATAATTCCCGCCCCTGAAATGCATACATGTGCATCCTGTATTTCAACCGGTCCTGGACCTCTGCTAGGTCACCTCAGCCTCAAATGAACACTTGGTGTAATGCAAGAACATTATCATTTGGGAAGCAAGCGGATGGGCATTGTTGTGTGCCCACCACCCTCTGGTGTGTCATGCTGGGCATTATAGATGCTCGCTAGCAGCACTTATCCTCGAGGTCTATGGGAAATCTTTGTCTATTCATGTGCGTGTCTTATATTATGCATGTGTTTGTTGCGTTAACTGTGCATATATATTCATGCTACGTTGTTGGCAGGCAATCAAAACCCGCTCTACTCTAGTTTTGTGCTCTCAATTTTTTGCCAACCCCGCGCTGACCAGAGTGGTGAAGTATGGCCAAATAACCCCCATGCCATGAACGGCATGGGGAGACCCTTATCCAGGAGTGGATTGTCAAGGGGGCTGTACATGCGCACATGTTTATAGGTGCGTACCATACGTGTCTTTGTGTGCTTCATTTGTTTATCGTATTGCGCGCGATATTAATTATATTTATAACAATGAGAATAGTAATGTTTTGTTTTTATATCGTGCAGTCGTTGATGCGAGTTGCATCTCTCGATATGTGGGGATCCAAAGACGAGCTGTAAGGTAGCCAGTCGGGTGGCGAGCTGGCGCTACCAACTATTGCCCAAGCTCTGCCGCCCTCGCTATATCAAGGTGTTATCAGCCGCTTGATGAGAGTTTACATGGGGGAGGACCCACGCATTCGAGGGGGCAACATTCTATCCCGTACAGCAGGGACGGATGACCATCAATCCGCGAATGATTTTCGTAGCATCTGCGTGTGATCCGCCAACCCTCGCTTTGTCGTCCGCGTTAAGTGCGTTCAGGTGCAAGCAATGACCCAGAAGGCACGACAAGGCCTCCTTCGTGAGCTCGTGGCCGGATAAATAACGCACACACCCGTGCCAACGGCTGCGACTGGTCCGTATCTAACGCGCGAGTGCGCGTGTCTCTGTCTGTAACGCAGCGGCATGACGTCACGCGAGATTGGGCTGAGGGGGGGGGCTGATAACGTCAGCGTCGCTGGGGAGGTTTGATTGGTGGGGTATCGACATCAAGCCAGATTGGGGTTGTGACGTCACGCGATGGGAGCGATGACGTCAGAGACGCTGGGGAGGTGTTGGGTGAAGGGTTGACGACCCACTACATTGGGGTTGTGAGGAGAGGGGCGATGATGTCACGCCGCGCGGGCGAGGTGGTGGGCGAGCTGAGCGATGACGTCAGAGACGCTGGGGTGGTGAAGTCGTCAATCTCCATGTACGCATTCGCCATCGGGGGGATGCTGACACAAATACATCGCGGCGTGCAACCGCATCGCAATCTACTGTCGCCGCGCCGTGAGCGGCGCACGCCCGCGGGTGCTCGTGCGTGCGCGCGCCCCGTCTGGCCCGGCCGCCCTCACCTTGATGGTCTTGGTCTGCAGGCGGAGGCCGTTGAGGGTGTTGATGGCCTTCTCCGCGTCCTTGGGGTCCACGTAGTTCACGAAGCCGTAGCCCAGGCTCTGCCCTGAGGGGGAGAGAGGAAGGGTGGGGGTGGGTGGAGGTAGGAGAAAGGTGGTGGGGGAATTAGCAGCTCCACGCATAGCCACCCCGCCCAGCAGACAGTCCCAGATCAGAACATTCTGCTCTCTCTTCAACACACACACACACACCGGACGGTTTTCTGCAAAGCAAAATCAAACCGAGACACGACTGCCCACCACGTGAACACTTGACTGGTTTGGCTGCGTTGGGTGGTGAAGGGCACGCAGCTGGGATTGAAATCAATTTCTAACCCAAACAGAAATGTATTTACGCGCCCGAATATTGGTCGCTGGTTTATCTGACCCGCATAGAGTTACGTTGGGCACCAACAGTAAAGTCTGGACATCAGTCCAAACGATTGACCAACAAATGAATGCAGATGCCACTGTCTTCATGCAATAGGCAAAGTACAACTTATAATTATTCACTAGAGGGAGGTCTCAGAGTACGCGGACCGGCTCATACACGAGAGACCCCGATGCACTCTACACGTTGGGCGAGAAGCAAGCAGTCAAATCCCCCCCCCCCCGCCGCCACCATCACGTGACCGTGGATTTGACGGCACGTAACTATTGCCCAGTGCACGAAAATAGTCCAAAAAAGATAGTGTTCTAATATAGTGCTAATACTATATATTGATAATACTAATATGTTATTTAATAATAATAATATAGTGCTAATACTATATATTGATAATACTAATATGTTATTTAATAATAATAATATAGTGTTAATACTATATATTGATAATACTAATATGTTATTTAATAATAATAATATAGTGTTAATACTATATATTGATAATACTAATATGTTATTTAATAATAATAATATAGTGTTAATACTATATATTGATAACACTAATATGTTATTTAATAATAATATAGTGTTAATACTATATATTGATAACACTTATATGTTATTTAATAATAATATAGTGAGAATTTTATTGTTTTATATTTTTATTATTTTATTGTTTCCCTTCTACGTGACTTTACCGAAAGAACCAAGAATATAATAATATAATATGAATAATAATATAATATTAATAATATAATATGAATAATAATGTAGTGTTAATAATATAGTCTTCTATCTGACCTGCTTGCTGACGATGATTAGTGAATAATTTATTGTCCAGTGCTGTACTTTAATAAATGTGTACATTTAGATACATTTTATATCCGCTCTTAAATGTTATGTATCACACTCGTATAGGCGAACCCTAACTTAGGCGTATTCGCGCTTTGGGTACGCGGAACCTAAGCCCCGCCGCGTGCTCTGAGCCCTGACTGTATGATGTTGTTAGAATTTGCCCGAATAAAGATTCATTTTTAAAAAAACACATGCATTTAAATATATAAATAATTGTCACAATAAACGAAAAACAAGTCGCCGGATGAGTTCCCGAGATGAACAAGCCTCCTTTGTACATTGAAATTCAGAATCAATTGTACATGAATGCAGCATAAGTATATATATAGCTACACGTTACGATTTAACAACGTGCAAGATTGACTCGTAACCTCTTGCTGCCATTACACTCGCATTTAATAACTCTCATGCACGTCCTTGAGATGCAGGCGCATTCAGATGTCAGAGCACGTACACGCTGAATCGTATCGACCCCACCCGTTCGCTGTTCACAAAACAAAAAAAGTGACCTCTGAACTTTGGGGGGGGGGGGGGTGGGACCGTTCAGAGTCGGCCCAGGGCCCTTGGGCGTGTGTGTGGCCACGTGGTGGTGGTGGTGGTGGGGGAGGGAGAGGGGATGGGAGAGGGGGTTCACCAAAATCCAAGTCTTATTTTGCCTCCTGAATCTGCGAAGGAGGTGGTTGGTGGGAGGGCGCGGAACGTTGACGCCACCTTTCGATGACGCGGGTAAGAGGGGGCGGAATAATGATAATAACGATTTCAGATACTTGTGCAGGTAGCCAGGGAGTGAGGTCGCTAGCTAGGCAGGCAAGTAGGTAGGTGGATACACACATATATATTCGATAGAGATACGAGGTAGGTTTTGTTGCGAGGTCGACTAGTGGATAGGAAGGTATGTATGCATGTTGAACTTATTTCGCACCGTACGTAGCCAATCGTGCTCAGCGGAGGTGCGGCGGGGTGGACAACCAAAGGTGGACAAGTCAGTTACAGCGGGAGATTCTATTCAGGTGAACCAACGTGCAAGTGGGCTGGCACGTGGGCTACGTTTGATTGCATGAAGAAGCGCGGAGAGAGACGCACGCTTGGACTTACACTGAGAAGCTGAGAAGGGACGAGGAACGCGCAGATTCGAGAACGCACGCGTGGCAATGACATCTTTCACAATGTTGAGAAGAGTGAGCTGGGCTTGGGCAGAACGATGCGTCACGGCTAGAGAACGGACGACGGTGGCCGATTGTCGAGAATCAATAACGGAGTGGCAGCCGAGGAACGGAAGGCGTCCGAGGTGAACGTCTACCGAGGAGATGGAGCGACGGAATCATCCCATGCGCAAGTGCTGGGTGGATCGTTACATCGCAGGATCACGCGAGAGGTGGTGGCGTGTCAGGGAGGCCTTCATCCAGCAGAGGATTGATCATGGCTGATGATGTCAGTCATGGGTAGGCTGGTTAACTGATAGGTTAAAAAGTAGGTAAGTGGATGGGTAGGCGGGTAGGCAGATAGATAGGGAGACCTCAGTGGAAAATGAAATTATAAATAAAGCTACAAAAGTACAGGATATTCTGCGGACATGTGTTTACTTAAATTCGTACAAATCTGGCATGTGGGGAATATGTATTCCATATATTACAGGCACAATAAAACCCCAGCATGCAAATGTTGAAATTGCTCGCAACAAACTTGCAATAAATAAATAAATTACCACGCCGTTGCCACGGTTACCCAGGTGTTCCTTTGCAAAAGAGAATAATGAATCTCGGCGGGCTTCCATCTGGCTAAATAAAGCGGCAGTGAATTACATTAGCAGTTGCATTATGGGCTAAAGACACCTTCGCAACATAAAGAAAGAGTTCTGGTTTGGCTAAATCTGGAGGATCAAACTCTGCTCCACTCAGTGCAAATTGGGGTTCAGTGGCGATCGCCGCTTAAGTCAAGTAAACACTTCGCCTGCCTTACTCGCTGGCCGCAAATGGCTACGGCGCTTTGACTCACAAGCTGAAAAGTTCCAAGTGCTAAAGCCAGCTCTCCGGGGCGAGGGTAAACTCAGCCACATTACTCATCCTGGGTTAATGCAATTGGTGCAACTTACGGAAGAAATTTGACGGTCTCCGTTCAACAAAACAATTTTTTATTAAATCAGGTAAGGCCCACTGAGCCGCTTCAGAAGCCAGCTTGGGCTATCACAAAAGATAGCTCAACGAAGTGGCTTATCATCACGTGGATGATAAAACTGGAGGACCTGCAGAGAAATCCATGCGAACGTGGGGAGAACATGCAAACTGCAAATATACAACAGCAGGCTTCAGTGGTCGGGATCGAACCCACGAGCTCCTGTATACCAGGCGAGGTAGTTAACATCTCGCCACCACGGCACCCTATTCTACATACAGACTGGACCATGCCAGAGGAATGTGGGACATTCGTCACCGGGCTCAGAGCAAGGAGATAAGCGCTGCCCAATAGTGGGATTGAGTAGAAAGAATACGTGCAAATATTGTGGCATCGGATCATAACTGGATCTCAAAACGTGGATTAGCAAACCAATGCAAGCTCTTGACAATCACAGGGACGGGCTGCCATTAGGGAATCCCCCTAGGCAAAAAATTAAATAAAAACGTCTGCACTCTGAGACGTTTTGTTGTGGTTTAGGGTGTAAGATATATTATTATGTATTAAGACGCTGTACAGAAGCAGTGGGCATGTTTATTTAATAGAGAGGGAGAGAGAGGCGGGCAGGCACAGTCAGAGGGAAGGAAGGCACTGGGGCAGGGAGTCATGAGCATGGATGGTTGGGGAAAATAGGAGCTCCAGACCAAGGGGGCAGCAGAGGAGAATCATCTCCATTTCATATTTTTTGTGAAATAACTTGTGCAAAGAATAACATTTTTTTTTCATAGCCAACGGACGTCGCAGATTAAAACGAATAGAGCGGCAGGTTACACCACGTCACAGACGGGCGGCCTAGCGGGATCTTTTACGCACCGACCTCGTATTGCACAATACCACCACTTCCATTCATCCGCTACGTTTCTCTGCACAGCAACAATAACGAGGACGGCCGTATCCTTTACCAGGTAAGGCCCACTGAGCTATAGTTTATGTGATCGGTGCTCTGCGCCAGGCTCGTGTTGAGTCGAAATTAAAAAGAACAACACCCGCCACGTACGGGCAGGGCAAGTCGCTACGCACAAGGCGGTGGCCGATGGTCAAGAATAATTATAGAGCCGCAGCATACAACACCATATTCGAAATGCGATGGGGGTCATCGCTGCCGGCTCACCTGACAGGTACTCACAACCCTGCGGCTTCTGTGGGCCGGATTGGCACTTCAATCGCTCCCCCTTCTTCCTCATTCAAGGCACTTACTCCCCCTAACTCGGACCGAGCTGAGTGGAGACTTCGCCGGGTTCTCAAGTGGAAACTACCCCCTCGATCCGCCACTCGACGCACCTCTGACCTCTGACCTCCCTGCCGCCTGTTTGGCTCTGCCACCGCACGTTCCTCTTCAGCCAGATCCAACGGGATGCCGCTTCTGCCCGCTTGCTGACGTCAGCCAACTACCTCCGTCCTTGCCACCACTTCGATGGCAAGCAGCCTCAGAGCTCTCCGGAGTGATTGTCCCGAGAAGCTCCCGCCGCAGCCGACCTCAACTGGGAGATTCCAGTCTCTCCATCCGGTCTGCTGGCTCCCAAGGATGAGGGACTCGTATTTCCTGAGCTTCCGCTCATGCGCCTCCTCCATCCTCTCCTCCCAGGTTCACTGTGAGCTCGATGAGGACCACCTTCTTGGTTCCTCTAGACCAGAGGACGATGTCTGGTCTGAGGCTTATGCTGGCTATCGCCTCTGTGAATCGAAGTTGTTTCTAGAGCAGGGGTGGGTGGGGGGCGATGTTGCTGCTGCTGTGTAATCCCAATTGAGAAATCTGATTTTTTTTTTATGATCAAATTTAGTCAATTTGGACAATGACGGTGCCGGCGCACATGGTCCACCATTTGCAGAATGACGTCACGGGATCTTCAGGGTCAGTGGCGGCTCCTGCAAAATCTCTCAGGGGGGGCAAATGTCTGGATGATTGATAAGGATAAGGTCCACCCATGCAATGGATAAATTAACAGCTTAAGCATGTAAAGGCAACTTCACTTCTTTAATATTAATGAAAAATAAAGTGACTCTTACAATACATCTTGTTTGTTTCTATACTCACTATTAAAACAAACCACTCAAGTTTATTTTATTAAAGATTCCACTAGGTGGCGACAAATTATATTGTTGGATGAAACGTGCTTACGTATGATGACGTAAGCACGTATGATGACGTAAGCACGTTAGGGCGAGCCCTCCCGGAAGCCATAGAGAATGCATTACAGCGCCCCCGTTCGAAAAAAACCATCTTTGAATGTAAGTCTATGGGACCACTCGGGGCGATTCTCAGCTGGAGGGAAATCGCCCAAAAAGAGGCGGTACTCCACAGAACGTAGCATGACGCTGATTGGACTATATCCAGAGGCACAGTGACGGCTAGCGTGACTCTCTGGTTGAATGACATTGGTGGTGCGTCGCCCAATCGCCCTAATGAAGAAACCGCCCCTGTTCAGGGTCCAGTATGAAGCGGACGGAGCGTGGTATTTAACGGGTAATGCGCTTGCGGTGTTAACCAGGTCGGCCTTCGGCTCGAACCACGGATCTCTGCCGTCACCACGATGTTTGTTTTTAGCGTGAACGCGCTTGGGCCGTCGACCTACGGTTTCTGGTTCTGGACTCATCATTCAAGTCAGAGTGTGTCCGCTGCTCAATTAAGCACGGCTTAGTGTGGGGCGAAACCAGAACAACGCAAGAAACCCGACATTCCAGAGGCGGGAACTCCTCGTGACGAAATATATACGCACGGATATAACGCGGCAGCCTACTTGCTGTACTGCCCCCACCTGCACCCTGCAATCCGCGCTGCGTTTAACCACCGCACGCAGCAGGTCGCTTCTTCCCTAGCACCGCTCCCTTTTGGAAATTCCCTGCTGCCACCATCCTCGCTTTCCCAAGTTCTGCAATCCAAACGTGTGAACTCAACAGTCTTTGGTGACGTCAACAGCCGCCACCCCCAACCCCCTCTTCCCCCCCCGGCCGTTCTTGTGGCAGGCCACTCGACGTTTTGTTGGGGGGCCTGCGACCGAGCTCGCGGACACGTG
Source organism: Lampetra fluviatilis (assembly GCF_964198595.1). Classification (NCBI taxonomy): domain Eukaryota; kingdom Metazoa; phylum Chordata; class Hyperoartia; order Petromyzontiformes; family Petromyzontidae; genus Lampetra; species Lampetra fluviatilis. The sequence goes on from NC_136298.1 coordinate 3,337,359, forward strand.
GCGCCAGGGGCGATCACCGCGGCACTGTTCGGGCGGCACGTACGCGGCAGAGTTCCCTGACACCATCCGCGCGACTCTCAGCGCCGGGTTTTTTTTTTCCCCGACAGCTCTTCTCGAGTTTCTGATCCAACGGGGAGGTGGGAAAGGGGGGGGGGGCGGCTGGAGCTGCGGCCGCGTCTCACGTCCGTTGAGGGCCCAAATATAATAAAATAATCCCTCCCTCCTTATTCCCCTGCCCGCCAAGGCCTGCCAAGCAAGACCATCTGACTAAGCTGTTGGCAGAGAAGTAATAAAACGTGACAAGCTTCACTGCCTTTAAGAAATTACTTTTTTTTTACTACTTCTTGCAGTTGGCCATCACCATCTATTTTATTATTATTATTCCGTCCGCCAAGCCTTTGTCACGTGCCCACGCACACACCAGACAAAGATCCCCCGTATAGCCTGAACGGACTTTTGGGGCAAGTGCTGTGAGCGAGTAGCACCTGTGAAGGCTGCTAACGGCACACGAAGGGGGTAGGTGGCAGCGCCACGCCAGACCGCCTTTGTCTCCGCCCATGGAGATGTTTACAACTCCTCGCACATTTGAGGCTGAGTCGACCTAAGGGAGGCCCCAGAACCCGGTTTCAGATAATGGTCACCGGTATTGGCCGTGAGCTGGAATCGAACTCGGGTTGCGGAGGTTGATAGCGCAGCGCGCGCTAACCGCTGCGCCACTAATACACTACCGTGCGCAGACACGCACGCACACGCGAGCGCGTGCAACTGATAACGCCCGTACTATTCGTTACCTGATTTACAATCCCCGACGCCAGATTCCACCACTCTGTGCTGCACCTCTGTTCCTTCCGTTCTCGTTCTTGTTCTGGCTTCATTTCTGGCCACCGCGGGCACCATCTGCCAGGACGTGTTGGCTTTTATCCGTTCGGGAGACATCATCACCGTCTCTCTCTCTCCACTCAAACAAAGTGCAGTGCGCAGGGCGATACGCACCCCTTGTGTTTTTTTACCGCAAGCCAAAGATGGAAATGCCCATGGCAGTGACCGGTATCTCCATTCAAACAAAAGCCCATCAGTTGAGATCTCAAAAGTACTCGTAAATAAGTACTTGTGCTTATTTATTCACCCCTGGATGGATGATTGGTTTGAGCCAACACCCTGATATGGAATCGATCTTGGGACTTTCCAACTGTGAGTCGTGAGTTCTCACGACCACTGCCGCTACCACTGCTGCCGCCACGCCTCCGCGCGGTCGCAGGGAAGTGATTTCTTCCTGGCCACCGCGTTTGCAGGCAGCCAGCACAACTCACCGCTCGAGCCAAGAGGCAATCCATGACTCCACAGATTATCGGTTCCATTGCTCGACTGAACGGACGGCGCGTTTGACTGTTTGTAAGCCAACAAAAAGAGAGGAAAGATGCAGACAAGACGGGACAGAGAGAAAGAGAGAGAGCTGTCCGCGGAATGAGAGATGTCGACGCACTGTGGTAAGGGGAGAGCAGAGAGCTGCAGACGAGATAGAGGTCAGAGAGATTATTCGTGAGAGGTTTGTTTTGGGGATAAATCGCGTAGATGTAAATGTGCCGTTAAACCCGCCACCACCCGATTACAGCCAATTAGGAAGGTTTGTCACGTAGTTCAGCACACCAGTGTGTCGGAGAGTATTTACAATTATTATGGATAATATTTGTCGCGAAAAGCCTAAGGTGTTAAACTGAGAGAGATTAATTAGCCTTTCACATTAATTTAGATTTTCTTTTTTTGGCTGGTTTGGTAGGACCTGAATCCGAGCTGATATTTAGTTGAATCACCCGGGGGGGGGGGGGGGGCGGGGACTGCTGCGCTACTTGGGGCACCTCAACTTTTGCTTGATTTGATTATGCCTAGTCCCACCCCCCCTTCACTGCCGCCCCACCCCTTCGTTGGGAGTGATTCGGCGAGGCGAGAAGTGGGAGAGCCATTTGGCGCTGCCGCTGCTGCTGCCCGCGCCACTCAACGATGAAATTAAGAGACTTCACGCACCAGCCCCAACACCCACGCTCCACCGCCTTCATTTTACGTTTGACTTTTATGATTTTTTTTCTTTCCCCCACATTCATTGTATTATTTCATTATTTTCTTCTTCTGCGCAGCCCTTTTATAGCCGGCTTGGCGCGTGTTTTTTTGTTTTGTTCGAGTACGTTTCGGATATATATTTTTACCCTTGGCCCTTCTGTTGCTGCAGCATGCGTGTCGTCGATGCGTTACTTTGGGTGAGAGCGTGCACGCCTGCGAATGTACCCTCATGGAGGAAAGTCTGTAAATGGAATGTGCACAGATTAGTTACGAATCATAAATTTCAGAAAGGCCTCTGTCAATCCACTGCTGGGCATAGGCCTACTACCCACTCATCGTGTTGATCGTGGGCATCGTTTGACCATCCTTCACTACACTGGTCAGTGACGAAGCCAAGGACTGATTCAGATATCACTCGCCACTGATCGAGTGATATCTGAATCGCGTGGCCCTGGGCAGGAATCGTTCAAATAGCTTTATCGCGGTCCAAAGGTGCAGTGCACAAACTACTATGCTACGTATGGTGTGAAAGAAGTTCAACATGCATACGCACACTGCTCATCCTCAGATTAGTAATACTTATATTATATTTGCCCCTTGTGTGTTGAGTATGATCCAGGCAGGAGGTGCAGTGTTATTCTGATAAATTTCAAATCCTGTTTAGGGGTCAACGCAGCTCATCATACCTCCGTGGTTTCATAACACGAGTGCCACTTCATACAGAAAGTCTACAGCGGTCATCCCATGGAGAAAATCGCCCCCGTCCAGGGGAACGTGGAGCTGCCACCGCCGATGGAGAGCAATTATGAGTTCAAATGTTGTTTTCCCACCCATCATCATCATCAACATCAGAGTCATAATCACCACCATCACCACCTCACCAACACCGCTATCGTCACCATCTCCCCGGGGTCGATGGGAAATATGAGTCCCGCCTGCTGGTGAAACTACACAAACATAATTATAAACCATAGACTGAGATGGTGAGGTGCAGATAAACATTTTCCACTGATTTGGAATTTTACACGGGTGGCTAAGATGTGTCAGAGTGAAGCACCGATCGCTCAACAAATTACGCCACTGTTCTCCGCAAATGAGCCCTGCCGTAGGAAAGTGGAATTTTCACCCACTGGCTTAGGGCCTAGAAACAAGTAAGCAGGGCTGCTGACTCACTCCCGTTTTCACTCCCCAAAGCAACACTCAAATAACTCTTTGGTTCTTTCGGTAAAGTCACGTAGTTAGAAATGAAATCAAACAAAACACGACGTTTCGATCGCAACACAAGCGGTCGTCATAACATTGCCTGATGACGACCGCGTGTGTTGCGATCGAAACGTCGTGATTTGTTTAATTTTATTTTCTACCCACGTGACTTTACCGAAAGAACCAAAGAGTATGGATTCCTGCAGTCACGAGAGCTTCAAAACACTCAAATTGCCAACTGGGCGAGTGATCTGAGAGTGGCGGCTTTAAGGGAGCTCTCTGGCCTTGGGCCCACAGTGTGGCACGACTCTCGAGGACAGACGAGTCACAGTGGTGACAGTGGTGATGTCGTGGGACCTTTTTTGCCACCATCAAAGTATGAAGAATTAGAAGAGGTTTTACCCATAATATTGCTGCTCAACCCGAACTATAAATGCTCTAATACGCGGCGTTCTCTGTTCTGACATGGGCGATACAAGGCCATAAAGAACGCTGTCTCCCATGTAGGCAAATCAGTTTCAAAGACAATGCATATATTATTTGTCTGTACGTTTATCCACACATACGTGTGGATAATGCGGACTTAACTCCTTTCAAAAGGTGTTTGAACATCTTAACACCTCCTGTTTTATCGCCTGAGAGGGTAAAACCTCTTCTTATTTTTCAGACAGTGGTTACCCAGAACAGGTCAGTGGGGTTGTCCCTCGGTAGTCGTAGCGTCACAATTACCCCCCCCACCTCCCCCATTGACTCTTGCAATGTTACTCAAGCGGCGACTCAGCACGCTGGCGCCAGCCACGACGAGCGGGACCCCGACGGGGCCTCGGCCATTTGTGACACCAAAGGGCAAAGGGGTCGATCTGGCGAACGCGACAGTCGCGACGCTCGCGACGCGCTTCAAAGTCGGGCTGCGCGACGCGCGACACACGACGGGGGCCAGTGCGTGTGCGCGGAACGCAAATACGCTCTCTCCACGTGTAAATCCGGGATGCTTGGGGTGGGGGGGCGATCGGAGAGGGATGCAGCAGGCAAAAAAATAAACACACAGCCGCTTGTGAGTGTGTCCTCGTGGGCACGACAATCAGCTGCCTATTTCCATATAAATTGGCTGTGGGGAAAATTGGGGGTCCCATTTATTTGTATAGTTAGCTCTCCAGGACGCGTGCTAATCGCCGAACAATCCTCCCCAAGAATAACGGCGGAAAGTGGTGAAATTGGAATTTCGAAGTGCTTATTATTTTTTAAGACCACCTTTCGGTTTGTGGGCAGCTTAAGCAGATCTATATGTATTTATTTGCTTACTTTAATCAGGCTATTCATAGCGCTCACTTCCGTAGACAATCCCAATGAAGGCGGCTAACGTTGCCGCGTCGTAATTAAGGCCCGACGCATCGAGTGACCGCCGTTTGAGCCGAGGCTGGGCTGCCCGGCGCTGCGGATCGAGCGAGGGACCGGCACTTGAGTTCAATCCCTGTCCTGGGTGAACCCAGCTCATCGTCTATACAGGGTCGCGAAAAAAAAAACCCGCATGTGGCTTTGTTGGAAGCCAACATGCGTCACTGTATAGTTTATATCGGGCCCTGCCAAAGGAATGAAGAATTCCCACTAATGGGCTCAGTGCCCCTGATGGAGATGAACACCATTTTGGCCAATATTTTATTTAAATTCAGCCATTCAAGACAAGGCTGAGTGAGACTCGTCAAATTCACAACTCAAGAACCCGATTTTGTCTCTTACGTCACAAAAACAAGTGAGCTTATGCGTGATAGAGGACATGAATATTCTTCAGAAGGTAACGGAAGTGAGACTCAGATTGTTTAGGCACATGTCGAGAAGGCGTCGAATTTAGAGGAGCCAAGGAAATGCCACCGCTGCAGGGGAGAAGCACGAGAGGGAGACCAAGAGTGAGATGGGAGGACGCGGCGGAACGAGATCTGAGGGCGGAGGATTTGATTTGACACGACACGTGGGAATTCTGGCTTAAAACAAGATGCAAGTCAAGGGGCCGCTGTGTATTTCTCCGGTGCTCTTTTCTGTTCATGTATCGTGAACGTGCATGCGCGCCTACGGGGGTCTCTGAGTAAGTCAATGGCTCCGTACGAAAGGGGAGTGGTAGGCGACTAGAGAAGTGGCGCTGGATAGAAGTGCACGGAGGGAGAAATCTGTGCAGTCGCCCCCTCCCCCCCCTCGCTCCCCAGTGCCAGAGTGGCGCTTCTGGCTTGGACGAAGCGCTCAGTGGTGCCGGCACAGCGCTCCAGCACGGCCAACCTCGGCCGTGCTTTCCAGGGCAAAAGTAAAAATCTGGAAAATAACAAACCACCTGTGATCTTGTCCCGAATCAGCTTGCACGACTCGATCTCGCCGATGCTCCCGAACAGGCTCTTCATCTCCTCCTGGGTCATGGTCTGCGGCAGGTAGTTGACGATGAGGTTGGTCTTGCTGTCCTCCATGGAGGAGCCGGCGGCCTGCAGCGAGGGCCCCAGCAGCGGGCAGCCGGCGCCGCCGCCCCCCCCGCCGCCGGAGTTGGGCCCAACGTTCGCCGGGCCGCCGCACACCGATCCGTTTGCCAGGTGGGTCTCCATGGCCGCCAGTACCTGCTGGTGAGAAAAGCACGGCACGTTAGAAGCCCCCTCCAAGGCACGCGTGCGAGAGAGAGAAAGAGGGGGGGGGGGAGATGCGCGTCCTTCCGCTGCCTGATTGTCGGGGGCGACGCGGAAGCCGCCGATGCGGCGTAGCGCCAGCTCGGCCTGCGCCCTGGCACAGAGGGAAATGACGGCGATGGCCCACCTTTGGTGGCGGCGCAATTATGGTGATGTCGTACCGATTATGGTGATGATGTACCGATTATGGTGATGATGTACCGATTCGAATAATTAACGTAAAAAAAAAAGCGAACAACCGATTATGATTCAAATGATTTCCAGTCGCGCCGTTCAGTCTCGGCTACCATCGGTCGCATGTGGCGTCACAGCCCTCGCGCGATGCCACCGTGACGCCACTCCGAGACCACTGGTGGCGGACTTTGGCGACAGCTTTCAAGTCTTTCCCATTCACAAAGCGTCCAACTGGTATGCGGTAGCCGAGAACAGCAGAGTTTGCGCGTGTGCCAACAGGATGTGAGCTGTGCTACGGTGTCCGGTCCATTTCTAAGAGAGGCAGCAAAAGCTCACTGTGATCAATTGTCAACGCGAAGCTTCCATTCACTTCCCCTGTGATCGATCAGTCTCGTGCGATCGCCATTCACTTTTTATTGAAATCGCTCGCAATTACGGCCGCTCCACTGATTGCATGCAAATCAATTCCCAAAGTGATTGCCCATTGAGATCATTTCGCCGAGATCAATGCCCGTCCAGTCGATGGTGGGGGGGGGGGGGCATTGTATCAGTTTCAATCGCAATGCCGCTCATCGCCACTGTTTGTTGCACGCGCAACACGGTGAGTGACTAGTAATGTAATGTATGGCATCAAGGCGTTCGGATAGGAACGCAGCCGCCCAGATTTATGGATGCGTTCAATGTTCAACGGACTTGACTTGAGCCCCATACACGTCCGTGGCCTTGTGCTTTTGTGAGCACCTCAAGTGGCCGGGTGGTAGAGGCAACAACGATGGACTCAGCATTGACCGCTCATTCAGGGAGACACTCTCGCGTGTGCACGTGAGGAGTATTGAGGAGTTAAACAGGCGGGTTTCAACATCGTTTGCACTGAGAAGCTAGCCATTAAAGCCACGTGCAAAATCGTGCAAATGCCAATTTTCTACCCTCGTCTCCTAAGCCAGAAGTTCCGCTAATGCGCGGGGTTGGTCACTCTGGTTTTACTTCACCGTGCGCCTCTGTCCATACCGTGCCTCATCTCTTGTCACATTTACTGTCGTTAGACGAGAGATCCATAGACTTACTCATAGACTCACATAGATACCCTACACTTATATATACATACACGCGCAACCCACAAACTTAAACAGAGACCAATACACTCACATTGATATGTAAAATATCTAAAAATACAAATATCCCCCATATAGCCTTAACAGACTGTTGGGGCAAGTGCTGTTAGCGAGCACTTATGAAGGCCGGAATGATACACGTGGGAGTGGGGTGGCCAGCACCACGCCAAGCTGCCTTTGTCTCCCTAGTGGCGATGTTTACAGAGTGCACCAGGTACTAATTTGAGGCTGAGTCAAGCAAGGGGAGGCCTAGGGCCGGTTCAGATATTCGTCACTGGAGTTGGCCATGAGCGGCAATCGGACTTTGCTTGCCGGGTTCATAGCGCAGCGCGCTAACGGCTGCACTCGAGACCCATACACTCACATATATCCACGTAGACACTCGTACAACTCACGTGGTTGGCTATGTGAGTGCATAGTGCGCCTGAGTCGGTGCCACCTGGAGTGACTAATGCTGCCAGTCACCACCATGGCCAATGAGTGCCAGTGTCAGCCTGACGCGAGAGCTCAGCTTTTGTTCACACGTGACGATGCCGGACGCATTTCTCCAGCGAAACGTTGTGCAGGTTTGTCAAAACCTGCCCGAGACGTCTTCTATTATATTATATATGTTTTGTTTTTCAAGATCACGGTGTTATTGACAAATGCCTCGAGTCTTTTTTTTTGGTCCACGATGTTCACCATCAAATATAAAGTTGAAGATTATGTGAACTTCTCTTTTCTCCGTGGGCATGCACCTTGCCCCACTAACAAATCGGAGCTCAGCCGCATTGTAAAGATTTGCCAAGGGGAGTGCAGCGGGAATTAATTTAGACGCTACTCAACAAACAACAAGAAAATCCACAACTTAGTAGATATTCACCGTTCATGGCATTTAAAACCGACACAGGTCGCGAAGCTGAAAGTTTCCCTAATGGATTTTTCTTTTTTTACATTTGATTAAAATGTCTACGGGGCTTTGGTGTGAAGTTTTACAATGCGTGTTAAGCTGGCATTCAAATTATTGACTTAATTTCTGGAACGATTATGTCACGGTGCTGAGAAATAGCCCTACAGGCAATCACAGCCGGTACCCACAGTACCAGGACTGGCAAGAGATGGATGCAGCATTACCCTTCTGACAATATTAATTAAACTCTCAAGGAATATCAATTCGCTGCCAATAGGTTTGCACTGCCTAAAGAATTATGCGATTGCAATGATGTCGTACTTTAGGAGTTGATATTTTGGAATGCAATGTACTTTTGAATTCAATATAACAATCAATATTTCACCTAGATAATCCCTTGAGATGGAACATGTCGTTTCGCGAGGGTGTATCCAGGGTGCCGATTGACACACACACATAATAACGCGTATGCAAACATTCGAAATCTATGACTTACGCAGTTTTCCAAATAACACTCACAGCCTGTCACACGCGTCAGTGAACACGTGCATCACACACAGCCTGTCACACGCGTCAATGAACACGTGCATCACTCACAGCCTGTCACACGTGTCAATGAACACGTGCATCACTCACAGCCTGTCACACGCGTCAATGAACACGTGCACCACTCACAGCCTGTCACACGCGTCAATGAACACGTACATCACACACAGCCTGTCGCACGCGTCAATGAACACGTGCATCACTCACAGCCTGTCACACGCGTCAATGAACACGTACATCACACACAGCCTGTCGCACGCGTCAATGAACACGTGCATCACACACAGCCTGTCACACGCGTCAATGAACACGTGCATCACACACAGCCTGTCACACGCGTCAATGAACACGTGCATCACACACAGCCTGTCACACTCGTCAATGAACACGTGCATCACACACAGCCTGTCACACGCGTCAATGAACACGTGCATCACACACAGCCTGTCACACGCGTCAATGAACATGTGCACCACTCACAGCCTGTCACACGCGTCAATGAACACGTGCATCACTCACAGCCTGTCACACGTGTCAATGAACACGTGCATCACACACAGCCTGTCACACGCGTCAATGAACACGTGCATCACTCACAGCCTGTCACACGCGTCAATGAACACGTGCACCACTCACAGCCTGTCACACGCGTCAATGAACACGTACATCACACACAGCCTGTCACACTCGTCAATGAACACGTGCATCACTCACAGCCTGTCACACGCGTCAATGAACACGTGCACCACTCACAGCCTGTCACACGTGTCAATGAACACGTGCATCACACACAGCCTGTCACACGCGTCAATGAACACGTGCATCACTCACAGCCTGTCACACGCGTCAATGAACACGTGCACCACTCACAGCCTGTCACACGCGTCAATGAACACGTGCATCACACACAGCCTGTCACACGCGTCAATGAACACGTGCATCACACACAGCCTGTCACACGCGTCAATGAACACGTGCACAGCCCGGCCACGGCGTCAATCTCCGGATTTTGTTCGCAAAAATGTTGCCCCCCCCCCCCCCATCTTGTTGTTCTGTGATCGGTGCTCTGCACCGGGCTCGTGTTGTGTTGAAAATAAAACAATAACACCCGCTAAGTGATAATTGTATAGCGGCAGTGTAAACTATAAAAAAAATATATTTTACCAGGTAAGGCCCATTTAGCTATGTAGCTCTTTGTCAGTAGTGACCTGGCTATCACAAATGCTAGCTCAACGAAGTGGCCTATCACGTGGATATCTATAGCAGCCAAATACTCGTTGATCATAAATGTGGAGGGAGAAATCGGAGGGCCCGGAGATAAATCCAAGGCGAGGTAGTTTAGGTCTCGCCGCCGTGTCGCCCGGCCAAAGGGAGGCAGACGCGTCTGAGAAGCACGTCCACGGAGAGAGACGGAGCAATTAGAGTTCGCTCCGTCTCTCAGCGTTATCCAATTTCACGATCCGCAACGTCCCGTCGCGAGCGTCGCGAGCGATGTCAGAGCGACGCCGGCGACAGCATCCGGCCACCGGCCGCCGCCACCATGAAAAAAACGATAATCACCTTACACGCTCGTCTCGTCTCATTTCACACAGATTCGGGAAGCTCGAGAGAGATCCACGAATAGAACAACTGTGAAATCGCTCGGAGAAAGAATGAGAAAAAAACGTTACTAAATAAACGCATCTTGTAAATTAAACAAAAACCGCGATGCGTCAACACGCGGACGGACGGATGAACGTACGTATGTTAAACTTCTTTCTCCCCGTACGTCGCCAACCTTGCTAATCGGAGGTGCGGGTGAAGGACAACAAACTGAACACAAAAATCTGCTCTAAAGAAACGAGTTTTCAATCTAGATTTAAAATTGCCATAGCTCCCAGTGGCTTACTAATATCGGAAGGAAGAGCGTTCCAGACGGCCGCAGAAGCGCATTGAAAGTGCCGCGCGATGCGGTGACCATCTTTGTTCGATGGCGAGCCAAAAGCCGCTGCCGCCGCTGCTGCGAGCATGGCCGCAGTTTGCGCGATGATGGTTTACGCTCCCTGACGAGATCAGCGACGTGTCGCCGTTAATTTGTGCCAATCGATTTCGGTTCATTTGCGGACGTGCGAGCGTCACCCCCGCGGCAGACTGAGTGAGGACGATCGTCGCTGCGCCCCGAGCTAACACGGGGGATGCTACTATCACACCCCCCCCCCCCCTCACCGTCGCGGCCCCCCGAGCCGTGCACACAGACAGCTCCAGCTCGTCACTCCACTGCCGGACGGGCGGCCTCCATCACGCCTGGGCCATACTTCCCCACGGCGGTCACAGCGAGGCTTGATGAAGCTCGGCGGAGCGTAGGTGATGTGGACGCGTGCGAGCGCGGCACAACGGTTCGTTATGCTGCACCGCGCTACGCTGTCCTGAATCAGAATATTTATTTGTACTGGAGGAATCCGATGAGCTATAAAGCTCCTTTTTTTGGTTTTACATGTGTCCAGCCCCACTGCATCAGCCCCGCAGCCGCCCACGGCGACCCGTTTGGGGGAGCACGGCGGTCTCCAACACCCTCCGCGCGCCGTCCACGCTCGACCCTGCTGAGCTTCCGAGCCCTGGCGAGATCGGGCGCATTCGGGACGATATTCCGGCACAAGGTGTAACAGTGAGCGACGTTTGGACTTGCGATCCAGAGGTCGCCGGTTCGATCCCACACCCAGGCGCGGGGGATGAAACGATGGGGGCGAGATTCAGGAATTCCCCCTCACGTCCTGCCACCCAACCTCTCCCCCCACCGCCACCGTCTATATCAACCCAGCGGCGTTACTGAATTGGCCACGGTCGATGGGGCAGGTCGCGTGTGGTAGTGGTGGTGGGGTAAAGTGTGGGTAGGCACACCTCTTCCGGCACGTCCAGGCAACGTCTGGAAGAGTCGGCGGAGCACGTCTGGAGTTCGCTCGAGTGGAGGCGCTTCCACCGCCATTGACTGGATCAGGCCATTGCAAGGCCGCACCTTTCACCTGTTTTTTCGACGTTGCACAAGATAACGGAGCGGAAATGTTCGTGCCAATAATTTCGTGGCTTTTAAGTGTCCCCTAATATTGCCTCCTCCACCACCACCTCCTCTGCCTCCTCCTCCTCTCGCGAAAAGAATCTCTGTTCATCACCGTCTTGTTACAGCGCCAACCGAGTTGTGTGGCTTCTTGTCTTGGCTGTCGACGGAAGCGAGCCTCATCGGTTGGCACAGCTGGAAGGGGGGCAGGTGAGTGGTACAGCTGTGTGGTATTCTCACCCCCCACCATGCAATCCCCCTCCACCCCCAATTTTTTTTTTTTACCCAAACATGAGTAATAGCCCCTTCATCCCGTGTGATCTTTGTGCCGGTTGGTGCGACTTCCCCCTTTTGTCAAAGCCATTAATTCCACGAGAAATATCCTCTTAGTGTGCACTTCAATTCATCTCAGCGACCGCCTTATTCATGGCCACGCCGTACTTGACTCCCGACTTCAATTAGAGGAGACCGCGTGTGTTTGTTGTGTGTGTCGTGTGTGTGTGTTGTGTGTATTGTGTGTGTTGTGGTGTGTGTGTTGTGTGTGTTGTGTGTGTTGTGTGTGTGTTGTGTGTGTGTTGTGTGTGTGTGTGTGTTGTGTGTGTGTTGTGTGTGTTGTGTGTGTGTGTTGTGTGTGTTGTGTGTGTTGTGTGTATTGTGTGTGTTGTGTGTGTGTTGTGTGTGTGTGTTGTGCGTGTGTGTTGTGCGTGCGGCTTCCCTTTGCTCTGTGGACGGCGACTGTGAGCGCCTCTGTCTCTGTGCATGCCTTGAAAGGTGCTCGCGAACAGCACTTGCCCCAAACGTCTGTTAAGGCTATAGGGGGGATCTTTGCCTTTGTGTGTTTATAGGTGTGCTAGCGTTAGTGTTGTAGCGGATTAGTACGCTGAGCAACGAACCCGGTGACCCGAGTTTGAATCCCACTGGATATTAACCGGTCCTGAGCCTCCCCTAACTCAACCCAGCCTCTCAACGAGTTCCTGATACGTTGCGTAAACATCGCCACTAGGGAGACAAAGGCGGCCGGGCGTGGTGCTTACCATCCAACACCACTCGTGTGCCGTGCCGGCCTTCATAGGTGCTCGCTAACAGCACTTGCCCCAACAGTGAGTTAAGGCCCTACGGGAGAGGAGCTTTACCTTCGCTGTGTGTGGAAGCAGTGGGGCTCTCAATGGTAAATTATCGCCACCTCCGTACAACATCCCAGCATCCTCGGCCCGATGCCTGCCCATGCGCGCGCCCTTTGGGTAATTGGTGCCCACGTCCTCACCAGATGCCGGCCCCGAGATGGACTCCGTTGGTGAGTAAGCGAGCGGCGGGGTGCGGGCGGACGGGCGAGGAGACAAATGCGTTGGGGCGGCGCGCGCCACTAACCCCCCACCCCAACACCGCCACCCGCACCATCCGTGCTGTCGTCAGCCTAATTAGGTGCTCGCTAACAGCGCCTGCCCGCTACATTCTGCACGTGCGTAGGTAGCCCCCTTGTCTCGGCGGGTACAACGAGGGCGACACCGCGGTCTCCCGGTGATTTGTGCGCGTCCCTAAAATATGCCAACTCCGGATAATGGACTGCCGCAGCACACGCGCACACACACACGTAGACACACACGTAGACACACACGTAGGTACACACGTAGACACACACGTAGACACACATGTAGACAAAGATCCCCGTACAGCCTTATAATAGACTGTCACGGGCAAGTGCTGTTGGCGGGCACCTATGAAGGCCGGCACGGCACACGAGGGGGTGGGTGGCCAGCACCACGCCCGTCCACCTTTGTCTCCCCAGTGGCGATGATTTACACACCAGACCAGGTACTCATTCGAGGCTGAGTCGACCTCGGGGAGGCCCAGGACCGGTTCAGATAAACGTCACCGGTGGTGGCCGTGAGCGGGAATCTAACTCGGGACGCCAGGTTCGTAGTGCAGTGCGCTAACCACTACACTACCGCTCCCCGCAGCACAGACACACGCACGCATGTACGCACGCACGCGTGAACGTCATCGTTGATAATATAATCCGAACAAGGTCCGACCACAGATGTTTGTTTACCAACGTTCGCTGAACGTGTTTGACGCACACTGCTCAAAAGGGCCCTGAGCCGGTGGTGGAAATTCCATGTTCCTATGGCAGGGGCCAGGCTGTACATCCAACCGACGTGTCGGAATGTTAACAATTTTGCCAATTGTCGGAAATAAAGAATGTCTTACTCCAGCAAGCAATTGGGGTCTCCTTCTAGATGTTGAAATTGCTTCAGGGCCACACGTAAGCAGAGGCTTTGATGAATGATATCGATGATAATGATAACGAATTCATGCACCCTATAACCATCTCTGGAAATGATCATGATGATGATGGTGTTGGCAATGATTTATGGTGGTGGTTGTGGTGGTGGCATTGATGAAAATTATGATGATGGTGATAACAGTAACAATGAAATATACCCTGTAAGGAACAGGTTCAGGAGATTATAGTTTATTGCTGATTATATGATAATGATGCAGTTATTGATCCTATAAATAATATGGTCAAACCAACGCTGCTGCTGATAATGAAGTCATAACTGATAAGTTCAGGGCATTATTCTACTTCTGTTAAATAATTCTGATGGTGACAGTGATAATACGTCAAAGTCACGCATCCGACAAGGAACAGGACATGAATATCTGTTCGCATTACAATCACCTTATTAACACGATGATGACGATGGCGGTGGCGCGTGGCGATGGACACTAACATTGGTGCTGATGACGACGACGATGACGTAACAACGAAGCTAAAAGTGACGCGTGCTCAAAGGGAGAAACGCCCCTCGCCGAGCGAGAGAGCGAGCGTGGCAAGGCGGAGTGGACGGAACTCAGCCGCCTTCAAACATTCCGCGTGTGCTCGCACGCCGGCGTTAACCGGGCTTCTTTCCCCACAGTGGCGAGCGTGTCGCGCGTTCACTGCCACCCCCCCCACACCGACCTCCCCAGGCACGACCCGTCACTCAACGCGCACGCTGTTGCAAAATTCCGGTCCGAGACCCAATCCCTAAAAGTCTCGTCGAAAAAAAAACTAATTTTGACGATAAGCATTGTATCCCCTCGGCAGCGTTGTGCTCTTACGGGCGGCCGTGTTGGCTGCACTGCGGCGATGCTGGCTCCTGCTCTGGGAATGTGGAATTGCTGTCAACGGCTAAGGGGCACATGGTGGGGGTGAGCACCTGACGCATGTTTGGGCAGGAATACGGCACGTGAAGTCGAAATGCCATTTTTGTTTGTTCATAATAATGGCCCGAATGAGGCTGGTTGTGATCACCAGAAAAACGTCGAACACAGATTGTAAATGTCGTGGGCTTACTCTCCAACACACCTGTGTGCTGAAGTAGTAACTCATTGAAACTTTTTTTTTTATATTTAAGAATAGGTTTTACCTTTTCTGGCAATAAAACAGTTGTGTTTAGATGTGAAAACACCAAACATAAACCTTTTGCAAGGAATCACGTCTGCATTAACAACTTATACAACATATACTTGTGGTGAACATGCAAACCAAAAATATGCATGTATATGCAAAGACAAAGCATATGCGACCAGAGCATGTTTTTTTCTTTGCATGTTCACCACAAGTATATGTGGTTAATGCAGACGTGATTCCTTGCAAAAGGTGTCTGTTTGGTGTTTAAACATTTTAACACAACTGTTTTATTTCCAGAAATGGTAAAACCTATTCTTATATTTTGACACTGGCAAGGGAGGTCGTATGATAACTGGTAACGTTTTGTTCGCGTGACAAACGTTACCAGTTGACTGTCGGGTGGCGGTGGCTTCACGACACGTGTATGTATTTACGCGATCTAACCAACCAAAAAACAACAACTCTATCATGAGTAACATTGGGTCGCGAAAGCCTTCTCCTACGCGTTCTTTCGTTTAACCTGTCGAGAATCCGCGAGGCCAGGAGGAGCCTCGATTTGCAAGAGCGACCTGGGTCGGCAGACAAAATAAATAACAGCAATGTCAATAGCAATCAGGGCAAATAACAATAACGCGCTCGCACGAGGAATCGAAAATATTGACTCGAGTCGATATTGATCATTATTTTTTTGTCAGCTCGCGAAAATAAAAAAAATAATGTGCGTAGCAAAAAGTGTTAATGACTTATTACAGAGTTGAGTTCGAGCTTGCAGCCATTTAGAGAGCGCTTTGTCAATCCACTGCTGGATGAGTGCCTCCTCGTGTGGGTCTGCCATGGGAGGGGTTGCTTGACCATACTTCACCCCACTGGTCAGCGTGTCTTGCTTGATAGGTAGGTGGGAGGGGGCCCACAGACCGGGTGCGCTACATCTCACCACTAATAATACAGTATAATCAGCCACGGCTGGGAATGGAACTTGGGTCTGGATGTGCAGCACAGTGCGCTCACCACTAGCACCACCGCTGAACAGGTATTTCTTTCTATATATATTTTTTTGGGGGGGAGGGGGGGGTAATCTATTAGATACGATGTCTTAGAAATACAGTAAATTAGGCGAGAGAATTTGTATGAGAAATATTCTATTCGTTTTTTTTTTGTTTCGCTGAACCCAAAAGTCTTGGAAGGTAATAATTGCCTCAAGTGTCACGCAGCAACGTGTCTTCGGCTTGGCAGCGCGGGTTAGTGGGGTCAGCATTATATTGTACGAACATGCGAATGTAAGTCTCATTAGATGAACACGTGCAAAAAAAAACGAACTTATTTGCTCGTCACAATCACGACGAAACAGAGTGCTCTTTGTTGGGCCGGGTGTGAAATGGGGGTGTGGGGAGTGTGAAGATGAGGGCACAGGTTGCGTGATAATCGGTGCCTGCCAGGAGGGGTACTGCCTTATCCACAATGGTGGCCCGTACGGAAACCAAAGGAGTCACCTCTGAGTCTCGTTGCTCGAAGCGCACATAAAACACACACACACATTGTAATGGCCACGTCAGATTCTTCATGACTGGCAGGTTCGTAACGACTGCGTCAGGATCGTAGCGGCCGTGTCTGGTTCACAGTGGCCTGGTCAGATTCTTCACCGCCGTGTAAGGTTCACGATGGCTGCGTCTGCATCGTGGTGGCGGTGCCTGGTTTGACGGTGTTAGTGTCAGATTCTCAATGACAGTGTCAGGTTCACAGTGGCCAGGTCGGGAGGTCACTGGGCCCAGTGATCCGCAAGGCCTCGGGGAGAGAAACAGAGAGAGAGAAAAGTCGAGAATTTTTCGCGGAGTAAAAACCTCCTCGATTCGGCCTCGTTTGCCGAGCGGCGCTGTGCGTGTGCCCGTGGCTGCACCCGGCGCTGACGGCGGGAGACGTCGCCTTGCCCTCGGCCGGGAGCAGAAAGGAAAACAGAGGGGGAGGAGGAGGGAGACGTCGAAGGAGGAAACAAACAGTTGGAGACAAAAGCCAACCTCCACCGCCTCCCCCTTTGACTGCGGGCTGTTGTCTCCCCCCCCTCTGTGACATCATCGCCTGTGACATCATCGCCGCGTCGAGTCGCCGTGCTGCTGCTGCTGGCGGTGTGGAAGCTGCGAGTGTGAAGTTTAAGCCGCGCCGCTCGTCGGCCTTCCCGCCGCCGCCGATCTCGTAATCGTGGGCAAGTTGCACTACCGGGGCATGTGCGTGAGCGAGAGCAAAATACAAAGATTTCCCCGTACAGCCTTCAACAGGCCGTTGGGGCAAGTGCTGTTAGCGAGCACCTATGAAGGCGGCACGGCACGCGAGGGGGTGGGTGGACAGCACACCACGCCCGGCCGCCTTTGTCTCCCCAGTGGCGATGTTTACACACTGCACCAGGCACTCATTTGAGGCTGAGTCGACCTAGGGGAGGTCCAGCACCGGTGCAGGTAATTGTCACCGGTGTTGGCCACGAGCGGGAATTGAACTGGGGATCACCGGGTTCGTAGCGCAGCGCGCTAACTGCTACACTACCGCTTCCCACCGACAGCAGACACACACGCACGCGTGTGTAGAAGAGTCTCGCGTTTTGTGGTGCTTCGGTTTAAATAATTATCGACTTGTGGCGAGTCGCACGGTATCCGCTCACTCTCGTAGAGAGAGAGAGAGAGGGGAGAGTGCAGAGCCGGCCCAGCCACTAAGCGACCCTTGCAATTGCAAAGGGCCCCGTGGCCAGCAGAGGGCCCCCTAGAGTCACTGCTAGCTAGTGGGTGAAAAAAATCATACATCAAAGGGGCCTCCAACCAAATTTTGCTTAGGGCCCCCAAAGGTCTAGGGCCGGTTCTGGGAGAGTGGACGACTCAGAGGCGCGAGGAGGGACCACATAAGATCGGGACGAAGACAGCCAGCTAGTCAGCCGGTGCCAACGATTGCCCAAGTTCTGCGGTCCTCTCTATATATTGACTGTTTAACTATTTTGTTTTTTCCAGGTAAAGCCCACTGAGCTATGCAGCTCTCTTTCAGAAGCGACATGGCCCACAAATGATAGCTCAACAAAGCGGCTTTTATAGCAGACAAATACTCTGAACTCTTTTCTTTACAAATGTGGAGAGAAAAACCGGTGGACCACGAGTGAAATCCACGCGATCACGGGGAGAGAAACGTGAAAACTCCAAATATACAGCTGGCGTCAGGGTCGGGATTGAACCCCACGACGTCCTGTATACCAGGCGAGGGAGTTAACATCACGCCACGCGTGTGTAGAAGAGTCTCACGTTTTGTGGTGCTTCGGTTTAAATAATTATCGGAGGAATCGGGCAATCAATGATTGTTTATACACGCGGAGAGAACCAACACGTGCGAGGTGGAAACACTCTATCCCATACAACGTTGCTGTGCCGCCTTCTAACGAGCCAGGGTACGGCAACCTCCCGTATGTAGGGAGTTCCACTACATCCGTGTGTGGTCCACCAACCCTCGCCGCTGCCTCCACAGTGCTGGGCTAAAGGCAGTCACGTGGTGCATAGCCACCACCATCCAGCGAATCGCCGACGTCACGTCTGCAGGTGCGTCAAGTTGTCAATACTCGTTATGTTGAACTTCTTTCGCACCGTACGTAGCCAAACCGTGCTAATCCAGATTACAAAAACGCTCCAGAAAGTGAGACAAAACCCCAAACTTGTGCTCATTGTCAAGACAGTTTACAAATATAGGCACACACACAGACACACACTGAAACCTATCAGATGATAAGACACATCCCTGGGCAGTGTGTCTTATAATCCGGATATTAGAGTCATAGAAGTCAAATTGAATGTGTTGTATTTAGTTTAAGTAAAATGCTATTCGCGTGTCCTTTATTGAAATTCGAGTTGGCGAGTGCTTGCATCGACTGGTAACCCTCAGCGAGCAGTGGGAATTCCACATTCTCATGGCAGAGGTCAGTTGCCCCATCAGACTACTGCAGCGCTGTATCCCAATACGTACATTATTGTGTTAACTTTTTCACGGTTAAGATTACATCCGTAATAATTAAGATTCCAATTCAAATGGATGCAGTTGTTTATTACTACTACTACTTCATTCTGTTGCTGATACATATAAATGTCGCACTGTGTCGGGCGTACATTGTTGAACGCCTCCGATTTATCTTATTAATTATCTTTCTGCTTTAATGAATAGTTGCATTGTTAATTTCAAGCCGTAGCGGCGGCTTATCTGAAAGAATGATTTCGTCATTATGTGTCTTGTTTTACAACTCATCGTCTGATTTATTACGGGTGGCAGCCATCGGTGGAGTGGCATCTCGCTCTGTGTGATACTTTTTTTTCATTAGGTGTAATATATATTAATGTGATGTTGGATTTTCATAAGCCAGCGTTGGCTCTTACAGTTTATGTCACTAACGGAGCAATGTCCGGGTATATAAATTATGTAAATTATACATTTTATAAATTATGTTTGGGATTATAAATGTGGATGCTTAAGCGTAGTATGAGGTCGTTTTTTCTTTTCACCGTTCAGTGCAAATTAGTAGACAATCTACATCCCTGAGCTGTCCACTGATGTTGGAGACTTCTCCCTGCTGCGGCGAGTCATGGAGCCGGCAACTGTCTCTGCTTATAATTTCATCCAGTCTGGCACTTTCTTAATCTAGGCAATTACTCGACTGTTTCATCTTTGTTGTTAACTTACATTGCGTTGTTTGCCTCTCAAAAACCCCAAAATTCCGGTTTTCCCCGCACAAAAAGTAAAACTCAAAAAATAAATATTGGGCCTCAATGAGACTTTTGTGGGTGTATATGTCAAAATGTTTTCACAAGACAATAATAACGTACAGCCCTTTGTCAATGCACTGCCTCTCCACACCGTGAGCGTTGTTTGACCATACTACACCGTACTAGTCAACGTGGGCCAGTTGAAGGGTTGGGTGCCCAGGAAGAGTTCAAACATCACTCGCCAATGATTAGCTTTGGCCAGGGATCGAACTCGGATTAGCGGGTTCCGTGTGCTCTGACTTCTGCACCGGTGCCACCATATGGAAGTGTGTTGCGCAACAGGGAAGCTGTGCTCATCTGCGAAAGGTGTACACGTTTGAGGGTGGTGGTCGTTTACCTTTGGGTCATCCTAAGTGAAAGTGGCAAAGTGGATATGGAATTAAAAATTAAATGTCATAAAATGTGCAAATCCTCTATGAATAGGTAAAATCACTTGCTCAAGGATGAAATAAAATCGGCGTGGAGATGCAGATCAGAGCAATTAGTGCCTGGAAGGTACGACTCGGGTACGATGGGTGGAAAGATAAAAAAATATCAAAAATGTATACAAATTTAAATACGGTAAACCGCCCCCTACCCCCGCTGCCCCATGCGATTTCTGAATGATACAAAAGTCTAAAAAATTATCTCCCGCACTCATCTCCTTTGGTGGGTTTGGAGCCAGTGGTGGAAATTCCACATTTCCATGCTGGGGGAGGGAGGGGGGTCAATGCATTATGAAGGAAAAACAAGTGAGATTCATTACAACGGCACTGGAGGGCTGATTGGCTGAGTGACCCCCCCCCCCCCCACTAAAGTGAGATTTTCAGCTACACAGCGTTATAAATAAATGTGAGTCAAGCGCCCTACCACCCCACCCTCATACCACGCGTATGTATTCAAATAAAACATTATAATTATCATTACGATATTCCAGCATTTTCCAGTGCTTTGTGATACGGAGCCAAAATATAACAACAATGGAGAAGAAGATGCGGATGGAAAATAACCGAAGAACATCACAACAACAATAACAACAACAACAACCCAAATTGTGAAATGTTGCTAAAACTGGCAATGGCTGGGTAAAGGCGGCGGCTGGCAGATGAGAACCATCGGGAGGCGGTGGTAGGGGGTGACGGCGTGATGGTGGCGGTGGTGGCGGCGCTGATCTGTGGGTGTTGGGGATGAGACGGGGGTGGTGGAGTGGAGGTGCTGGGGGGGAGGAGGAGGAGGAGGGAGGAGGATGTGGAATTGCCACGCGTGACTGAGAGGGCACCCCATGGGAGGTTTGTGCTGACGCTGGTGAACATGTGGAACCCGGTTGCCTAGCAAAACCCGCTCGTGCACGCCCATCGCAGCAGCAGCAGCAGCAGCAGAATAAGAATAATAATAATGAAATAAAGCTTCTCTCCCGGTCTCCCGAGACGAGGTCTACGAGCGAGCACACGGAAAAAAAGAACCTTGCATGGGATTAGGAGCGGTAACAGCTTTGTGGTGTCTCGGTCGGTGGTTGTTGACGTGGGGGAGCGGTCGCGTCGTAGCGGTTTGGCTACGAACCCCGCGACACGAGTTGGATGCTCGCTCACGGCCAACGCCAGCGACGATTATCTGAACCCGGTCTTGGGCCTCCCCTAGGTGGACTGAGCATACAATGAGTAACTGGTGTGTTGTGTAGTAAACAGCGCCACTCGGGAGACAAAGTCGGCCGGGCGTGGTGCTGGCCACCTCGTGTGCCGTTCCGCCTTTCATAGGAGCTGCTCGCTAACAGCATTCGCCCCAACAAGTCTGTTCAAGGCTATACGAGGGATCGTTGTATTTGGTGTTCACACACATAACTACAATCGTATTTATACAAATGCACGTGTGTGCGTGTGTGAACGTGTGGTGGCTCAGAGCAGCGTGCTAGGACCCTTGTTTGGTTCCTGGCCAGGGCGAACATCAGAGCCGAGTGGATTATCTGAATTGCTCCGGGGGAAGTCGGCCCAAAGTTCTGCATCGTCTCGTAGCTGAACAATGTAACCAGCCTCCCCACCGTCGGTGCACCAAGTAATTCGCCTCCTGCACGGGCACGATGCTAACGCCGATAGAAGGTCAGCAGAAAGCCCTCTCGCGAGTTAAATCGCGTTGGTGGTTACTCGCCGCACATTCTCGGTTCTAAAATCACGCGGTGGAAATTCCACGTTCTCGTGACAGGGGGCCCCCGTTGTAAATGCCGTTGCCGCCCTTCACTGAGCGATGCAGCCTCTCAGCTGGCGTGGAAACTTATTTCACGGACATCGCACGGTTGGGGAGGGGGGGGTAACCGTGATGATGATGGTGAGCTCGATGGCGCCCGGTCTACCCTGGCTGGGAGTTTAACTGATGCCCGCGGTTAATGCGGCGCTCGCGCGCACATCAGCGCGGGTGAAATATTAATCGTGAAATTGAACGAAATTCAGGCAAAGCGTTCCATTATGGAACCCCTTCCCCCCACCCCCAAAATCTTGCCACCCACCCACCAGCCATCCAGTCTGCCGACGCGGAATTGTTTCTGACTTGCATAATACTGATAATAAACATCATCTTTCCTGGGCAAGCGAGACTGCTACTTCCACTAAACATATTATGGTGAAGCTTGCTTCCAATTTTATCTAATTTATTTCACACCTAGTGTCTCCCTCCGACACGCGCGCTAACATCATTACCATCCCTCTCCGTATAAAAGCGGTATTTTTAGCACGGTGGTACCGCAATAGTTTTACGTGCGGAAGATAATAACATATCTCCTGACTGTGAATGCTTTTAAACAGCAACAAAAACAATCCTCACAACAATGACTTAATGCGCAATTACGTCAACTTCCTGGGCCCTGTGGAATCGCGGCACCTGAGAGATCGATGCCTCCGGTTGGAGGCGTTACCTGGCCCGCAGCACCGACTTTGGGGGAAACGATCGGGCACCGCGGTTTGCGAGGAGATGTCGTCTCTCTCGCCTGGTACGTAGGAGGTCGTCGTGGGTTCGATCCCGTGACCCTCACGATGCCTGTTGCATATTTGCAGTTCGCGCGATCTCTCTCTCTCTCTCCGCGTGTAAGCAGCGTAGATTTTACTCCGGGTTCTTCCGGTTTTGCCATCTCCCATTTGGACACAACACGGGTTTAGATTATTTGGCTGCGGCTATGGATTCCCACGTGCGCTGAAGATGATAATGATGACGATGATATCAGCCACGTCGATGAGCTATCGTGTGTGGCGAGGTCACCTCTGAAAACAAGAGAGCTAATAGCTCAGCGGGAGTTCACCTGGTGAATAAAATAGTTCCGAGTTGAATTTTAGCTCACAGCGAGAGCCTGCCATCAAAACCAGGCTCCGGCTGGACCACGTTGAATCGAGTTGACGACGATGGATTTCGCTCAATCACCAACGACTGCAAATGTAGAGCGGCGTGCGGCGGCGTTGGCTCGCTCCGCCAACCTCGGCTGCGAAGGCGCTGTGGGCGACCTGCGTAGCCAGGTGCTGTTTGCAGATACATTTATTTAAAAAAAATGTGTTCGCTTTTCGTTTTCCCCTTTTTTACTAAAGGAAATTAGTATGTTTTTTTTAAAAATAATAATGTCATTCACAGACTTTCGTCAGTTCATAATAGAGGTTCTTGGGTTAGATCGCGTTCTAACCCAAAAACTTCTGTTACGGATGAAATTGGTCGCGAAAGTCTACGTTGTTCAACTTTCGTCAGTCCATTGCTGAAGGCCTCTAAGTACCGTGCGAGTCATGGTTTTTCTGGTTTGACCATACTTCACAGTGCTGCTCAATGTGGATTGGTAAATGGTTCATAGTTGATGTCAGCCACATGCTGGGACCGCAGTGCAGTTGCTCGCCACTGGAGTGCTGCAGTCCCAGCAACCAGAGTTCGTAAAATCTGAACCATTCACCAAATGGGGTTTTGCCTCCTTATAGAAGCTACCTGCTTACCCACCTAACCACCTATCCATCCACCGATCTACCTACGAATAATGTAAGGAGTCTTAGTTTGAAATGATTACTTTCAAGATATGAGTGTAAAAGAAGCAATTACCTGCATAGTTCGATAATGGTAGGAACAACAAAAGTTATAACTTAGAATGGCGTCTTCACCCCAAAATGTGACGATTAATCGACTCGCTGGCAAGGTCAATAACGGCGGGACAACTGCTGACCACTCACCCAGTGTCGGCAACCACATTAAGAAGAAGAGACATTTTTTTTTGCAAATTCAATACAAAAGTCAATATCCCAAGAGCCCCCCCCCCCATGCACTGTGTATGTACAGGGTGTTTGAAAAACATCTTAACACTTCTGAGAATTTGTAACAATACCACAAAGAGATGTGCCTCCGATCTCTAGAGACCACCTGGAGAAGATTCCAGGCGTAGCGTTGACAATGATGGCGAACAAGTGGGAGACTATATTATTGGTTCTTTCGGTAAAGTGACGTAGAAGGGAAATAATAAAATAATGAAAATATAAAACAATAAAAATCTCACGACGTTTCGACTGTAACACAAGCAATCATCATCAGGTGTGAAATCCACAGCAAGAAAATTTGAAAAAAATCAAAATTTAAGTGGGAGACGCTATTAACATTACATTTTATTATCACATTACAGTGTATTGTCCGTTCTTTTTCCATTATGAACGATAGTCCCATATAAGTGTTAACATGTTTTTAAAGCACCCTGTATATTTCCGTACGGTACATGCATTACGTAACGAAGCAGTCCTTGGTGACCCCCAGATTGCCGACCCTTGGACTAACCCGCTCACCCAGCCACCCACCCACCCAGCCACCTACCTACCTGTGAAACATGTAATGACCGGAATAACACAGAGGTCGGTTACCTGCAGCTCTGTCTGGAGCCGCATGCGGCTCATGAAGGACCACTTCGTGACCGTTATTCATGAAGGACCACACCGTCTCGGATTCACCGCGCGGCTTTGCGGCCCTTGAAATTTAGATGTTTTTGTTTTAACGAATTCGGGGAAAAAAAAAGAATGTCTCTTCTTGTTATTTTAGAAGTTCCCGACCCCCCCCCCACCCCTGCACTCAGCCAACTAACCACTCACCCACCCACCCCTCTCTCCCGCCCTCCTACCCACCCACCCACCACCTATCTGTGGACCCATCACTGTGGTGGGAGGGAAGCGGGGGTGGTGAATGTTTGGCGCAGTCATAATTTCGCACAGGCGACAGATGCGACATTAGCGGGGAATGGTGTACAGTGGGGCCCACTGGGGAATTCGTTCTAATTTGCATAATTGGCAAGCGCCGTGCCTGACGCGAATTAATCAGGGCTGCAATGTTTGCGGCAATCTTGTTTATCTTTGTTTCTGAAAGCGTGTAAACAAACAGGCCTTGTGTGTGTGTGTGTGGCAGGGCGAGATAGCATTACGGGCGCATTTGTAATGGGCTCGAATCTTGGCGCGCCGTGGAAAATGATTTGCGTGCCTGCTGCAAAGATGACGACCGGCCCCAGCAACACCGTGATGCCCTGACCTGCCTGCCTGCCTTGTCTGTCTGTCTGTCTGCCCCCGTGTGTTTGTTTGTCTGTCTGGGTGTGTTGCTGGACACGTTGGGGAGCGGTAGCGCAAGTGGTGAGCGCGCTGCAGACCCGAGGTCAATTCGCACTCACGACTGTTATCTGAACCGGTCCTGGGCCTCCCCTATGTTGGATCGGCCTCAAATGAGAAACTAGTGCGGTGTGTAAACATCATCACTGGGGAGACAAAGGCGGCCGGGCGTGGTGTTGGCCACGCACCCCGCCGTGTGCCATAGTTCCGGCCTTCATAGGTGCTACTCGCTAACAGCACTTGCCCAACAGTCTGTTTAAGGCCTATCCGGGGGACCTTTGTCTTTGTTCTCTCCGCGCATAATCCGAGCGCTGGCTCCAAAGCGCCTGACGGTGACGACTGACGCGCAGTCGTGACACACGCAGACACTGAACCAAAGAATGGCTCAACGATAACTCGAAATGTCTGGGTAATATTGGAAGTGTTTACACTATGATACCTCCTTTACCAGTGGCAAAATATAGTAATAGGTTTTTACCCTTTCAACTGGTACAAAAACTGACACCTTTATACAAGGCATCATGTTTGCAATAACCACAACACAAGCAGTCAAAATGCAAACGAAAAGAAACAACTCTGATGCTGATAATGATATGCACTGTCCAGTCATCATCAGAGTTGTTTATTTTTGTTTGCATTTTGACTGCTTGTGTTGTGGTTATTGCAAACATGATGCCTTGTATAAAGGTGTCAGTTTTTGTACCAGTTGAAATGGTAAAAACCTATTACAATATTGGAAGTGTTTGTCTTCTCTCCTCATTTAGAATCGACATCACGCGTTTAGAGTATTTGGCTGCTGTACATTTCCTCGTGATAGGCCACTTCGTTGAGCTATCATTTGTGGCCAGGTCGCTTCTGAAAAAAGAGCTACACAGCTCAGTCGGCCATACCTGGTAAAAATAAAAATAAAGGTAAATAATTTAAACCCATCTCGCTCCCACGCGCATGAGTTGATTTCATTGCTCCATCTCTCATCGCGCCCGTCCTGCCGGGCATGTCCCCTACCTGGGCCGTTGTGCTGTCGCCATGCAGTCCCCGTAACAGCCGTCACCCCTCCTACCTAACCCTCACTCGCTCGCTGCGATATGAAAAAAGAAGTCACTACTAAGATGTTCCCTGATTTGCATTCGGGTTGTTTCGCCGATGCGCGCGTTTCTCTTCCTGTCTCTCCCTGTTAATTGTATCCGTCCGTACATGCTTTTTTTTTAAACATTCATCATTAGCACTGCCGTACAAAAGGAAGCTATAAACGGCATTGGCCTAACATATCGGGCAATAGTTATTCTTTGAAAAAAAATGTGGTGAGTTTTTTTTATTTTTACATTTCAATGTACTCTTTGGCAACTGTGCAACGCGAATGACTTCCAGACCACGACCGATGGCCTTATTATTATTATTTAACCGCATAAGATCACAACGGGCAGAGGAAAACTAAATCGTCAGTAATACACTCGCCAACCTCCTCCGACTCCTGCCTGCCCCATCGCAACACCCACGGGTAACCGAGGTTGCTTTTCATTCCGCACTGCGAGTAAGCAGCGACATCCTGAAGAGATGGCTTAAAATGCACAATTGTGTGTTTGTGTGTGTGTGGGGGGAGCGGTAGGGCAGCGGTTAGCGCGCTGCGCGACAAACCCGGCGACCCGAGTTCGATTCCCGCTCAAGGCCACCAACACCAGCGGCGATAATCTGAATCCCGTCCTGGGCCTCCCCTAGGTCGACTCGACCTGACTTGAGTACGTTGGTGCGGTGTGTAGTAGACATCGCCACTCGGGAGACTAAGGCGGTCAGGCGTGGTGCTGACCTTCCACCCCCTCGTGTGCCGTAGGTGCTCGCTCACAGCACTTGCCCCAACAGTCTAAGGCTATCTTTGTCTTTGTATCATCCGCCACCACCCGTTAACATTGCCACAGTTAACCCCCCCCCCCCCACCGCCACCACCACCACCACCACCACCACCACCACCACCACCGCCGCCACCACCGCCGCCACCACCACCGCCACCACCGCCACCGCCGC
Source organism: Lampetra fluviatilis (assembly GCF_964198595.1). Classification (NCBI taxonomy): domain Eukaryota; kingdom Metazoa; phylum Chordata; class Hyperoartia; order Petromyzontiformes; family Petromyzontidae; genus Lampetra; species Lampetra fluviatilis. Next base: position 3,364,787 of record NC_136298.1, read on the forward strand.
CACCGCCACCGCCACCGCCACCGCCACCGCCACCACCGCCGCCACCACCACCGCCACCACCGCCACCACCACCACCGCCACCACCACCACCACCGCCGCCGTGCTCGATTCTCAATCGCGGGTTGTGAACCCTAAGCCGCTGCCAGGGGTGTCGGTGGCTAATTGTGGAGTTTCCAATGCATCACTGTGTAGCACTGTCCATGTGTCGCGCCGTGCTATTAACTCCAGTTATATCACTCGCCACTGATGTCAGTCGTGGCGAGTGGGTATCTGGAGCAGGCCCCCCGCGCTCTGTTCACCGAACCGCAATGAAGAGTGTGGCCAAATAACCCCCACGATGTGCATGGTGTGGGCTAGGTTTGGGGCTGCATTGAGGGTTGGGGTTGGATTTGGATTGGATTGAGGCCGAGTTGGAGATAGGACGAGGCTGGGTAGAGGTTGGATTTGGATTGGATTGAGGCTGGTTTAAGGCCAGGTTGGGGCTGCATTGAGGGTTGGGGTTGGATTTGGATTGGGTTGAGGCTGGGATGTAGCTGGGTTGAGGCTGGGTTGGGGTTTGGTTGGGCTGAGTTGGGGCTGCCTCTCCTGAGCCAACACCACGTGGTGGAAATACAATGGGGGGGGGGGGCACTGATGCCGTTACCCTGGTAACACCCATCGCTTGGGACCGTGATGTGTTTCTACAGGGGACAAGCATGGGGGAGGGGGAGGGGTCCATGCCTCAACACCTGGGGCTCACCCCTCTTTGGGGGTCGGGGGGTGAGCACCACCACCCACCCCTCCCAGGACCACCGTAGCCAACCTCCCACTACACCGCAATTTAGCCCCACGCAGCTCCGTGACCTTGTTCACGGTGCGTGCCTGCTTGGGGAGAGTGGGGGGCAGACACAAACTAAGGCGTAGTGGGGGGCGGGGGGGAGATGATGACACAGTGAATGTGAAATCAACTTTAAACAAACGTTCAGCGATACAATCTGCTTGCCTCTCCCGCAGATTCTGCTCTAGCTCTCAACACCCCCCCACCCACCCCCATGTGTACATGTCGATTGTGTGTGGGGTGGGGGGCTCGGCATCCCCCCCCCCCCACCAGATGACACTACGAAGTCTGACCCCCACCCCCACCGTCGCCCCTCGATATATCACGGGCATCAACAACAACGCCGGCACCGCCAGCTAACGACGACACCGCTCCGCTTACTCGCCCCGCGGGCTCTGCTCTGCAACAGAAGCAGAGGGCGGTGGGTGGGGGTGGTGGGGGGGGGTGGGGGGGGCCTCGTTAATTAAAGCGCCGCTCCAGTGAGACGTCAGTGACATGCCTTCTAATGTCGCCCTTGTTTATTACGCGCGTGCGCGTGTGTGTTGTTGTCTTTTTTCCACGAAAAAAAAGGGCCGCGCGTGTTTCACACCGTGACCTATCGGACAAGCGATGCTTTTAATTTGAATCGAAAAGCCCAGGGGGGGGGGGGGGTGGTTGGGGGGCAAAGAGAAGTCGGTGTAGCGTGCTCTCGCGGCGTTCACCGCCGTTTAATTTGACTCCTGTTTTGCTCCGTTTTTGCGTGGATTCAGTGTGTGGTCTGTTTTTTTGATGGGCTTGGTTTTTTTTGTAAATCACGGTTGCTGGGGCACAGGGATCCAACTGGCCAAAAAACGCCAAGCGGCCAGCGACATACAGCACTATTGGCGCTTTCATATATAAAATAGATAAATAATTACCGCATTCTCCGGATTATGAGATTTTTTAAATATATATTATTCCCCCACGTATTTTACAGCACAAGTTTTGGGAGAAGCGTCTTAAAATCCGGTAGATGTCTGTGTGGCGCCGTATATGTACAATATACATATAGTACGTGGGTTCGATCCCGGACCCTGGCGATGCCTGTTGTATATTTGGAGTCCGCGAGTTCTCTCTCTCTCCCCATGGTGGATTTTTCTCCTCCCGGTTCCTCCGGCTTTGCCCCCCCCCACATTTAGAAACGACACGCGCTTAGATTATTTGGCTGTGACTATAAACTCCCACGCGTGATGATGATGATGAAATCGGCCACTTCGATGAGCATCCGTGTGTGGCCAGGCCACCTCTGAAAGAAAGAGCTCATAGCTCAGTGGGCTTTACCCGGCAAGTGCAGTAGTTTTATTTTACTTTGAGACCCTGGCTCACAAATCCAGACGCCGGCTGGACCACGGTAAATACGGGGTGTCGTGTGTGTGTGTGACCGGATTGGTATAACGTTGGGGAGCGGTGGTAAAGTGGTTAGCGCGCTGGGCTACGAACCCAGCGGCCAGGGTTCGATTCCCGCTCATGGCCACCAACGCCAGTGACGATTATCTGAACCGGTACCGGGCCCCCCCCTAGGTCGACTCAGCCTACAATGAGTACCTGGTGCGGTATGCAGTAAACATCGCCAATAGGGAGACAAAGGCGGTCAGGCGTGGTGCTGGCCACCCACCCACCCCCTCGTGTACCGTGCCAGCCTTCATAGGTGCTCGCTAACAGCACTTGCCCCTACAGTCTGTCAAGGCTACACGGGGGGATCTCTCTCTTTGTCTTGGTATAACGCTATAGACAATCGGGCTCGAGTGTGGGGGGGCCGTCTTACTTTCCGGACGAGGCGGTAAAAACACTTTCTCTTGAAGCGAGCACCGTTGTGACATCGCATCAGATGACTTCGTGGGAGAAACGCGACGGCGGGAGGGGATTTGCAAAGTGGAGTGGTGCGAGGGACGAAGCTGCGAGTGAAGTGCTGCGACCGGCAGCTTCAAAACGCCGTGGGATGAAACGAAACAAAAACAGTCGGTCTGGGATGCATGTAGATGTGGAGGCGTTCACACTTGGAATGTTATAAATAATGAAACATAACAATAGAATAGGAATAGTAGACACTGCCGCCGCTGCTGCTGCCGCTGCTGGTGATAGCCAATTGGCGAGCGGACGGAGCTGGTCAGAATTACATCCCCGCGTCGTGGGGACACCGCGTGGGTCGGCACAACTTGTACGGTGGGAGAGTGGGGGAGTGGGGGAGTGGAGAAAGACACAAAAAAAAAACATCGCAAATTAGGGCCCGCGCGTCGATTTCACTTCTTTTTGGCGAGGGGATGTGAATGCGGGCAGATTATTCCGCAACGAATCCATTTCTCCCCCAAAAAGCATTCTCCGGCTTACTTTTTCTTGTTGTTGTTGTTGTTGTTGGTGGTGGTGTTGTTGTTAATTTAGAAATCTGTCCGGACAAGGTTCAAATGGCGTTCTCCTGCTGACTGCTGCTCCGTAAACTGACGGCGACGCAACGACCGGACTAGCGCGACACGTGGGCAGTTGATACGTACAGACATACGTGTGTGTCGGTGTGTGTCAGTGTGTGTGTGTGTTGAACTTCTTTCGCACCGTACGTAGCCAACCGTGCTCATCAGAGGTGCAGATTTTCGTTATTCCATCTCCCCAGCAGCGCGCTAGTTGCAACATTGCCACAAGTTTCTTGACTCCAACCACCCAACCCCGGCCTCTGTCCGCCCGGCAGTAACAGCGGGCTCGCGAGAGTCGCTCGGCAGATCCGCGTGCGGTGGGGTGAAAGTGTGGGCAAGCTCCCACCTCTTTCAACACGCCATTGTTAACGCCCAGCGCGAAGCGGGCGGCGGGTATTAAACAAAATAAAATCACGGTCATTACACCCGCGTTGCATCCGCGGTATTAACCAGGGCGGGCCGTTGGATGTTCGAACCGCGAACCTCCTGCTACAAGCGGCGAGAGGCACTCCCGGCTGCCATGCCGGTCTCGGGGCAGCAGCAGCAACAGCAGCAGCAGGTAAAGAGCCGAGAGAGAGAGAGCCGCCAGCCTCCACAGTCTTCACACAGCGGCTGCGCGATAGCAAAGGCGATGAATTCTGAAGACACACTCGATCTCTTACAGCCCTCTGTCAATGCACTGCTGGGCAAAGCCCTCCACCCACCACTACTGTTCCCCCACACGCCGTGTCAGTCACAGGGGTTGCTTGACCATACTTCACCACGCTGCTTATTTGCGGGTTGGGCAGCATAGATGTGTGGGAACAGTATAGTACAACAATGTTTATATACATTTTTTCGTTGGGCTGCCCTTTTGGACCCGTGCTCTCTTCACCGGGTCCCCAGTCTCGGATGTCACTCGCCGCCGAAGTTGCCCTTGGCCGGCAATTGAACTCGGGCCACGGGGTTCAGCGCGCGGCGCGGCGACCTCTTTGTACCTATCTCATCATCGGTCTCCGCTGCCGCTCACCGCCCTCCTCTGGCCGTGCCTAAACGTGCGGTGCTCTTCCGAAGAAGTCGCTCGGATTACTTCGCCTGTCTGTCACCCCCCCCACCCCCTCCTGCGCATTCATGACCACGCTCGTCCCCGCAGTTCTAACCCCGTCGTGCGGACGCACACGGCGAGGCTTGGCCGGCGCGTTGGCTCGTACGCGGTGCCCAACGTTTTGGCTGCACTTGCTGCAAACACGGCACGTGACTCGCCTCTTGATGAAGTTCCCGGCACGTGCAGCGGATCGTCGGACATCGCGCACGAGCCACGTGCGGTGCAGCCAGGGCAGACTTCGCTGAGCTGTACTCGTGGGTTTGCCCCCCCTTCGTCTCGCCATGCTGATTGTGATTTCTGCTGCACAACTCTGCAGCACTACACTGCTGCACGACCCTGATACACTACCCTGCTGCACTACCCTGCTGCACTACCCTGCTGCACTACCCTGCTGCACTACACTGCAGAACTCTGCTGCACGACCCGGCAGCACAATCGCTTCACATCCTCTGTCACGAGGTGTTCTGCGAAACTCTGGTGCTCATCGCCTGGCCCTTATTCTCTCACCCGATTGCAATTCACACCTTTTTCAAAGTTTAACGTAAATCGCTTCGTTGTTTTTGGATCTGTGTTGACTGTGTTAGGTTTATTATAGCTGCAGAAAAATTAACAGCAACTTTCAATGATCGTAAAAAGTAGATGCGTTCATAATTCCCACATAAATGTGAAATTATAGTATTGTACATTTTCATAGAATTCCACTTAAGCTCACTCATCGCGGAAGATGGGAAACGCCACGAGTAGACATCGTCTGAAGATGGTGGCTAATGGGGAGTCAGTGGTGACAATTCCACATTCCCATGGTGGGTGCGAGTCTATCCATAGGACAACTGCTGCTCACTTCCCCACCATTTGGTAGTCGTTTTATTCGACCTCAGAGGGATGATGGGTTGAGTCATCCCCCAACCAGGATTTTGAACTCCCAATCTTCTGATTGCGCGCCACTCTCTCTCCACCGGGGTTGTGTGACACTGAGATGACGAACACAAAGAAAAATGGTATTCAAATTCAAGGTTTGGGCTTAGCAGCAGGACAACCACCGAATTGAAAACGAAATTCTTAAAAACTATATATTTTTTCTGTTTTAGGTTGTTATCCTTCCCCCGCACCACCGATTTTCACGGTTGGCTAGGTACGGTACAAAAGAAGCTCAACACGCCTACGTATACCTTTCACAAAATGGTAACTATTTTATCGACCCTGGAGGGATGGAGGGATTATGAGTTGACCCCGATTAGCACGGTTGGCTACGTACGGTACGAAAGAAGTTCGACAAACATACGTCTCGAACGTGTGGTTGCTCTCGAATCCACCTACTGTGACCTGCGTCTACCAGTAACTCGATGTATTAATTTGACAATGTATTCGTTGTAAAAGTCCACGCTTAACGCATTCCTGGGGAAGCGTCGAGGACAAGGAATCGCTGCTGGTTGACGTCCTTCAAGCTGTTGCAGGAAAGGGGGAGAGGGCCTTGGGCAGGACGCCTCCGTCGCCCAGAGCGACGATAGCAGATGGTCGAGACTAATTACGAAGTGGCAGCCAGGGGACAGAAGTTCGCCGGGAGGGGGGTGGGTTTACGCCCCCCCCCCCCCCCGAGGAAACGGGAGCGATGAATTCAGTCAGTTCACGTGTTGCGGCTGTTTGTGACGACATCGCACGATCACAAAGAGATGGTGGTGTTGGTGGTGGTGGCATGGGGAATGGGCGAGGGCTTCATCCAGCAGTCGATAGATCATAGCTGATGCTGATCATGCGAGAGTTTAATGGTACCGTCACCTAGGTTAACATCGTTTTCAGTTAAATAAAAAATCTCCATAGAAAGCCCCGATACAATGACTGACCGTCATCAAGGAGGGGCGGTTTGGTTGTATGTGTGCAAGTTTATCGGAGCGGTCGTGTGGCGGTTAACGCACTGCGCTAGTGACCAGTATCTAAACCGGTCCTTCACCTCTCCTCTAGGTCGACTCAGCCTCAAATGCATATCTGGTGCGGTGTGTAAAAAAAAGACACATCAGCACGAGGGAGACAAAGGCGGCCCAGCGTGGTATTGCCCCCCCTCCCCCCCCGGCCTTCATAGGCGCTCGCTAACAGCACTTGCCCCAACAGCCTGTCAAGGCTATACGGGGGATCATTGTCTTTGCGACGAACCCACGTGACGTCTCGGTGAAAGCCGCGGCGCGGTTTGCAGCGTCTGGAGACGACCGTCGCCAATTCGCCGGCGTCAGGTGGCACTGAAGGGTCTGGGACTCCGAGTGATCTCACAACAATAACAACAGCAGCAACAGCAGCGGCGGCGGCGACATCGATTTGCTCCATGCCCCCCCAGAACGATACCAGCGCTTCCCTTCTCACCCCCTCACCCCGCAGCTGAACGGCTTGCACCACCACTGCCACCACCACCACAACCGTCTCTCCACCTCCTCCCTCCCTTCTCACCCCAGCATCCCCGACCATCCAGCCCTCCCTCCCTCCCGTGTTCTCTTCCCTTCGCTGGCCTGTCGTTTTCGATTTGTAGCACGCGACAAAAGTCACGGAGAAACAGGGGGCACGAGCGGCAAAAGGGGATAGGAGGAGGAGATGGGGCGGGGGGATGGAGGGAGGGAGGACACAGGGAGACAGACACACACAGGGAGAGAGACACAGGGAGACACAGACAGACAGACACAGACAGACACAGGGAGAAAAAAAAGAGAGACATTCGGGATTGGAGCGGAGTAAGCGGCCACAGACGGGGAGAAAGGCGGACCGGAAGAAGGAACGAACGCGAGATGATAACGGACGTGGCGATAGCCAGGGGTATGTGTACAAGTGGAATATAAATACTCGATGTGTGGCAATGGCGGGGAGGGGATGTCGAGAGATGAACGATGGACAGAGAGAAGGTGATAGTTTAAACAATAAAAGAGAAGATAGTGGAAGGCGCCTTACAAAGAAATGTAAATTATTATTTACATGAACGTAGCCGGGAGGAGAAAAGAGATTGAAATGACAGCAAGGAAGGCGATGGGACGCACGTGGAGGTACAGACGCACACGGACACCTCCAAGGGACAGAGATGACAGGTCCAGAGACAGCCAGAAAGCTGCCGAGAATCCTTGCGTACAAAGAGCGCAGCCAGACAAAGACAACACGACCGACGGACACACCGCACACCACAGATGGGGGAAGCCACAGACAGGAGAGTGACAGCCGAGGCAGAGAGAGAGAGAGGAATAGTGGGGGAGAGAAAGAGAGAGAGAGACTTGGGGGTAGGGGAGGGGCACGGTGGGGGGGAGAGAAAGAGGGACGAGAGGGAGGCAGCAGGTGTTGAAGTCTGGCCCATTCCAGCCCCCCGCGTGATCAATTCCCACCCAGGAGCCATCTGCTGCTGCGGCACCCTGGCGAGCTACAGCCACCCGACTCGCTGCCCCCCCCCCCCCAACAATGACCCCCCCCCACACACACCCACAACTCCCCTGTCACTCCCACTCCACCCCCCACCGCCGAGATTTAGCAAAAAGCTAAATTGATCATCTCTTCCTCCTCCCTCTCCCATCCCTCCCACCCCCTCGTTACACATTGCCGAACCATTTCATTATCTGCATCCATTACGCGTCTCGCTCTCTGTCCGGCTCTCTCTCTCGCGCGCGCCTGCCCCCCCCCCACGCTTGCCTTTGTTTCTCAAATTCGCCCCCCCCCCCCTTTGTTTTAATAGCCGCCGCTCTCTTCCGAAATGCTCCTTTTGTCCATTCTCACGAACCGATCTGCGAGCGCGAATTTTTTCTTCTGAAAAAAAATGTGGGTGGGGAGGGGTGGTGGACGCATAGATGGGGAAAATGTCTTCGCCTACGCGCGATTCTGCTTTGTTTAATTACGTCTGTGCTCGGCTGAATGCTAATCAACGTGAAGGAAATGTGGGGAGGAGAGAGAGAGAGAGAAGAACCCGCGAATGATTTGATCGGGAAGCTCAGCGAGGCTCCACGGATGCCGATCCCGTCGCTGGTTTTGTCTCCCCGACGCCGTCTCGAGCCGCCTGCGTTCATCTCGCGCTTCTGCGCCACGCGCCCGGCGACGTTTCGATGTTCGCTCGAGCGAGGCTGTTTTGTTTGTTGAACGTTTCTTTCTTTTTGTTTGCAAGCGGCCTGGTCCGCTGGATGTTGTTGTTTTTTGGAGTGGCGGCGCTGCTGATTTCGTCGACGAGGACAGAGGCGGAATTTGTTTTGTCCACGCGTTTTTGTTGTTGTTGTTCGGCGGAACGAATCGTGACGAGCGGTTGTTACGTTAGTTGCAGCGTCCTCTTACCGCCGACAGCGGAGTAGGAATCGACGCTCCCATGCAAGGGACTCGCCCGAGAGATGGAGCGATGAAGCCGCCGATCGTGTGTGCGAGAACGAGGTGGTCGTTGCATCGCAAGGTCATGGGAGATGGTGGGAAGGGCCTTCATACAGTAGCGGATTTGACCACGTGTGTTAAAAGTTTACTTGGGTAATTCAACTTGTAGAGATGCAAGTATTTAATTGAATTAATTACCATGATTCCAGGTGGTAATTTCGCTCTTGTCGTGCGTGTAGTAGCGTGGTATGAATTTAAATGATGGATAGTTGCTAACATTATCGACCGCGTACAAAAGTACACACTGAGAGTGCACGAACAAAGTATGCGTAACATGAGGGCAGTCAGACAAGGAAGACGCTTTCTCCGAAGTTATTTTCCAGCCACGTGAAAAGATGTTTTCCAAACAATGGATTGGAGAAGCGAGGGCGAAAACACAAGTGGAGAAAATATTCACCAATAATAAAGATATGAAGAGTAGGTGACCATGATTTTATGTAGATATGTCAATCGGACTGTGGCCCCCAAAATAAATATGTAATAAAGGCAACGTTTCAGGAAATGAATCTTTCCTTCATAGTCCATAAATACTATTCAGAGAACCACATGTGATATGAAGATGGGACATTGCCTGGAACATTACACAACTGGGACATTAATTTAATTGATCTTTGCACTCTCAACATAGCTGATTTAGGAGCTATAATGTTTCTGGACAAATAATAAATAATGTTTGTCACAAAGTAACAAAAATCGAAATGTGTCCACCAATTACGACTTACACACCCAGGTCATACATTCCTTCCTTTGTCTATTTTTGGTGTTTTTTTTCTCCCGACATAATTACTATTTACACAATTGCGCTCCAGAGCGAAACCACACGTGAACTCGTGCGATTGTGATAGCGCCCTCCCCCCTTCCCCGAGGTCGTGTGTTCTGAACCAGCAAGTCGCTTGACTGAGCAATATAAAGCAGCCACATCTCATTGTGGGGGGGGGGGGGGGTAGCCTTGAGTGCGATGAAGTCGAATTTTCGCAGGGTGCAAAACTAGACGTGAGACGCTCTGCGCTGCCACGTAAACGTCGCTAAAGTCTGGTAGCCTAGGAGCTTGGTGAATGATGAGACAACTCACACAAGACCAACAGGCGTCGTGACAATTCGCCGGTAGTAACCAACAAGTTAGGCCCAACACAACAATAGGTGTTACCCTTTCTGGCAATAAAACTGGTGTGCCAAGATGTTAGAACACCAGACAGAATCCTTATGCAAGGAATCCTGTTCTGCATTAGCCACACGCACTTGTGGTGAACATGCAAACAAAAAACATGCGCTGATAATTCACTATGTAACACAATTGTTGTTCCTGGGTAGTAAGTGTTATTTCGTAATTGCTGTGGTAGTGCGCCTTGGTGTCTAAATCTTTTGTACTCATTTTTGTATTACTTTAGCATAAATGCATGTAAATTTTGATTCGTATGTTATTTTCTGACTTTATGTGAACGAAAAGACAAAGATTCGGCCGTTTTCTCATTGAAAACAGGCAAATTTCAAAATATCACTGTCCTGGTCACAAAAGCAAAGTTTGTGGGCAATAATAGCCATTTTATATACTTTTGAGGCATAAGAAATTAGGAAACAACAATTACTACCCAAAATTATATATATTTGTTACACAGTGTAATATATGCATTGTCTTTGAAACTGATTGTTCCAGGTCCCATATTAAAGTTAGGCCCAGCCAAACGGCGTCTCTTACCCAGCTAATTAGCTGAGGAAGTAATCACCATTGTTACCGTCGTTATTTACTTATTTATAGAGAACCTTTCATGATAAACATGACCTGAAGCAATATTTTAATTACAGTATGCGGGTCATTATATATATATTTCATTTTTGCTGCGTCTCTTGATGTGTCGTTTTCCCAGCATTTAATTTACCAAAAGGAAATCTGTTCTAACTGCGTAGAGCGCCATCATTAAAATGAAAACTCGCTGTCAGCAAAAATAGAAAAAAGGAGAAATGACAGATCCGCTCCATCAGCCTGGTCAGACCGTGTTTGGCTTCAGTGCTGTTAGTGAACACCGATCATTAAGTCTCCACCCGGCACATTCGCCAATAACAACCGTGGCCTTGAAAGGAAAAAATATATAATAGGCGACGTATCAAGCAATGGCTCTTCTTCCTCACGGAAGGACCATTGCCCGAAACGTTGCCTATTTTATATATTTTTTTTGAAGGCTACACTGTTGATTTTGACGAATGCATTGAGTTTGTTCATTGTGCTCGTGTGCCACTGCCAACGCAGCAAGAGCAGCACTAGCCGCATCAGTAGATAATTTTGTGTGTACGAACGTTAAACTTCTTTCGCACCGTAAGTAGCCAACCGTGCTAATCGGAGGTGCGGGGGAAGGACAACAAACTAAACGCAAAAAGCTGTTCTGAAGAAATTCGTTTTCAAATTACATAGCTCCAGTGGTTTCCTCATATTGGAAGGAAGATCGTTCCAGACGGCCGCAGAAGTGCACATCAAAGCGCAGGATGTGGTGACCGTCTTTGTTCGGTGGTTAGCCAAAAGCCGCTGCCAGGATGACTGGAGTTCGCGTGATGGTTTATGCTCCTTGACGAGATCAGCAAGGCATTGTGGTTCATTTGTGGCAAGTGCTTTGTGTGTAGTGAGTGGGACCTCAAAATGTATTTCTTTGACAACCGGAAGCCAATGCAGCTCGGCGAGCACTGGGCTGACATGGTCGGATCTCGCAGTACGCGTCACGACACGTGCCAAAGAATGTTATACACACTGCAGCTTGGTAATGTTTTTTTTTACCAGACGTCCCGCAGAGTAGTGAGTGTTGCAATAATCGAGTCTTGTCAATACTATGCTACACGCGGAGCAAACCACTACAAATTTGCGAGACGAGAAACTTGGGAACGAAATGAACGGAGGAAAATGGGGGAGCCGCTGGTCTGACTATGGGAAGTTACAGGTCGACAATAACAATGCTGACTGCACTGCCCACGCACGATATGTGTTTGATATAATTGAGGCTGCGTCAACTGAGATGGGCCCAATTTCCAAACTTTGGTTGTTCAAAATGGAGGATGGTAGTGCTTTGCGCATGAAACGGAGGAAGTTGCAATATTGTTTGAATATTAATTCCTCGCTGATTGTAATTAATTCAACCCTTCTATTCGGTCTACCTTTACATATCTTGGATCTCATCATCATCAATATCGTCATCATCAATCAGCCTTGGTCACCAAGTTATTCTATTGTCTTGTTCAAGTTTGCGTAAGATTGCGTGGAAGTATGATTGATCTTGCGTATGATCGAGTTGTGCGTGTCTTATTTATACTATTACGTATCTGTCGTGTTTAATTTGTTGTCCTTCCCCCCCGCACCTCCGATTAGCAAAGTTGGATACGTACAGTGTGAAAGAAGTTCAACACACATACATATACCTAAACACTTCCTCTGCAACTGCTATTTTAGACCCCCGGCTTTGGACTGGACCCTCGTCTCTGTATCATCTCACGATCCTGCGATGCAGCTATCCAGCTGACACCACGGACGCATTCTCATAGGACATTGAAGGGAGTTTCTCAACCTTTATTCCTCGTTACTTTTTTGTGAGCAACAGTCTCTTCCATTTCTAACTGTACATTTTATTTTATTTTACCAGGCAAGGCCTCCTGAGCTATATAGCTCTCATTCAGAAGCGACCTGGCCACCAATGATAGCTACAACGAAGTTGGCCTTTCTTTGTTGTGTTATTTTCTTCGAACCTATCTACGTGACTTTACCGAAAGACCCAAAGAATGTTGGCCTATCTTGTGGACATTTAGAACAGCCAAAAACTCCAAGCGCATGTTGATTCTAAATGTGGAGCGAAAAACCGGAGGACCTGGAGAAAAAGATCCACGCGGCCACAGGGAGAACATGCAAACTCAAAATATACAGCAGGCGCCAGGGTCGAGCTCGAACCCACGACTTCCTGTATACCAGGCGAGGAAGTTAACATCTCCTAGCCACCGTGGCGCCCATTGTGCAATTTAAGCCACTGCACGCGCCTGATGGTTGGTAATTATCAGACGGCTGAACAGTTAAGGGGTCCCGGGGGCTGGAGTTGAGAGATGCAAGGGAACAATCGATCTGTGTGCTGAGCATCGCACGCAGACAACTGGGAGCTCTTATTTGATCGCATCATTCTCCGGCAGGCCAACAAAGCCTTCAAATGAGCCTCGCACGTGCGTCAGGAGATTGTAACGGCACGGATGTGTGGCAAACGTTTACTTTTTATTGCACCCTACGACTCAAATAGCATGGTGAGCAATGAATGAATGTATGGAGTTGAACATTTTCTACAGTCCCACCGCTAACCATTGGGTAGGAGCTGGCAAAGTTTGACGCTTAAGGGTTTTAATTCAGTAGGGTAGGCAAGTCATCTATGCGGCTTTTCAAATGTTAGAACATTGGCCGCCGACCGCTAAAATCGCTAAGCTGATGCAAAAACAAAACCATGGAACGTTCTGTTTGCTTATGAGACCCGGTTTTAATTCGGGCTGGACATGGGGAAACTCATCAATGACCCCACGCCACCCCCACTCCCTCAAGGTACGGACCATACCAACTGACGCTCAGCGCCAAGGGGAGCGAGCGGCCGACGCGAGAATTCATGAATACATTGACAGGTTTGGTTTTGACCTGTTTCAACTCGTTCATTCAATGCAATGAAGCACCGGCTATCATTGCACGTCGTGTACATTCGCCGAGATGTTACACGCCACCAATTGTGCGGTGTCCTCCCGCGTGGAGTTTTGGGTAAATACCCAAAGTGACGGGACAGCCGCGAAATATACCGTATCAATACAATGGATATAGATCGATACTACTACGACTAGTACCCCTCCGCTATTCCACTTGCCCCCGGAACGACGAAGGCTCTGGCTCACGTATGTGGTTTCACTGCCGCGTTCCAAGCTCACCATCCTTGGCCCCTTACACCTCCACCCCTAGGGTCGCAATTGAAATCGGTGGGGCTGGCGAGCGCCGGCGAGTTACAGCAACGGGCGTCCACATCACAGACAAAGATTACCCCGCACATCGCCTCAGCAGACTGCTGGGGCAGGTGCTGTTAGCGAGTAGCGCCTATGTAGGCACACGAGGGGGTGGGTGGACCAGCACCACGCCCGCGGCCGCCTTTGTCTCCCAAGTGGTGATGTTTTACAACACAGGGGCCGTACATAAATAACGTCACAAAGCTCTGCCCCCCACCAAAAATAAAATGAAACATGCTTCAAATCGCTTTAAACTATTGTCGTGGTAGTGCGTATTTAATGTGGCGCTGCACTCTGATGTTGTAGGAGAAAACATTTATTAAAACGTCTATTTCATTAAGTAGAACGTGTTGTCTCTATGTATTTAAAGTTGCGCATTTTGATGGGAAGTCACATTTCTCAAACCCCCCCCCCCTCGACATTTTGTGGCCGAATCGACCTAGGGGAGACCCAGGACCGAACTCGGGGTGGTGGGGGGGGGAGTGGTCCGGAGTAGTAGTGCAGCGGGCCACACCGCGACTACGCTACCGCGTCGCCCCATGTTCAAACAACAGCAGCAGCGGCGGCGGCGCAGTAGCTGCGGGGAGAGAACTCAAAATGTCACGCGGACGCTGCAGACGCGAGGAGGTGCGGTGGGGTGGGACTCGGGGGTCCACTCGGCCGAGCGGTGATACCCAGCAGTGCCCAGGGGCGGCTCCCCCCGCATGTGCCAGGGCCCTGCCAAGGCGATCCCAGGCGACGAGCTAACACACGTGTCTGTGTGTGTCGCTCACGGCACCTTGCCCCAGCAGTCTGTTGAAGGCTATACGGGGGATCTTTGTCTTTGTCCGCCTGTGCGGAACAGTGGTAGCCCCTGATCGTCTTTGCTAACTGTGTTGAGACTGTCCCCTTGTCGGGTGTCGTCAGTCCGCTGGGCTGTCTGCCTGTCGCGTGCGTTCAGATCGAACGTCGGGTGTCAACTGGGGCTCAACGATTTGGGGAAAATGTCAAATTGCGATTTTTCTGACAAATATTGCGATTTTGTTTGCGATAAAAATTTTCAAGTCAAGCTTCAGTTCAATATTCACTGTGTAATAGATTTGAAACATGTGATGGAGCATTACCACATGATACCATCACAATATGAACTGCTCTATATATTCTAATGCAAGGATGAGAACTTCAAAAATATGAATTGCTTCCAACGTGTATTTATTAAAAAAAATGCATTGAAATAGAACAATCAAACATAGAACGATTGTTAAGGTAAATAAATAAAGTTCAAATTATTTTTTTTTTTACATTTCCAATAAGAAAGTAATGGGACTTTTCAAATCGCAAAAAATCGCAGTCTTTTCGATTTGCTAATAGCATTGTTTCAAATTGCGATTTTAAATCGATTAATCGTTCAGCTCTAGTGTCAACCCCGTATCCCTCGCCGATTCCGTGTCGTGATTTCGCTGCTGCTGCTGCTGCTTTTGTGCCGTACGAACCGCGTGGCGCGCTCCCCGCTACACGGAGTGGTGGAGTCGAGCCGACTCCGCGCGTAATCACAATCTCTACTCATGCTGGAGGAATCCGATGAGCGATAAAGCCCTCCTTTTCACAGATGTCCAGTCGGGGCACGCGGTCAGAACGTTACGACAACAAATAATGCAACAAAAAACACGGTTAGGAGTGTAAAGTACAGGTAAGGTAAACAAATAACTTTAAAACAAATATAAACAAATACTTGTTTTGCATCTGCACCAGGCACAACCCACTGAGGAGGTATTAACAACACGGCGTGGAACATTGCCGGACGGACCGGCCACTGCCAGAAATCCAAGGCCGTATTTTAAAAATAGATTTCTGTTTGTATGATTGTGGTTCTGGTTGTACTTTATTAATCCCTAATCTCTGCCATTACATACAATGAAACAAGAACAGGTAAAAAATAATAAGAAACAGAGCAATGTAATACAATACTGTACACTATTAGACATTGTAAAAAAAAAAAAGTCCATCCCATGTGTTAGTGATTTTTTAAATATTTTAGGCAGGAAATTCGTTTTCAAATTTATATTTTTTTTTTCTGGGGGGGGGACCCCCATACCCCCTTAAAGATTTGGGTCCCCCCCAATGTTGACTCCATGGCTACGGCCTTGCATAAATCAACGGTGGAATGAATTCTGCACCCTCCTCTGTCATATAAATCCCCCGCCCCCCCTGGATTTACATCTTCATCCCTGGCATTCTGTTCGTGGAGATGACTCCCCGAGACGGGTGGGTGAGTGGTTGCCACTTGCAAAGCGTCAGCGCGGTGTTCTTCATTGCAAGGCCCCGCGGGTCCACTAGTGGCCCCTGGTGGCATTTAGTGCGGCCCCTGACGTGTGCCCCCCGGACAATACACAAAGAGTGACACCCCCCCCCCATCATCATCGTGCTGCTGTCTCAAACCCAATAATTATTTAAAATGTGTGGCGGCCCTCACACTGATGATGTCTTATCGGCAAAAGTGCCCCCCCCCACCTCCACATCCAATGTGGCGACCACCGCCAAACTTGCGTGGGGGCAGGGGGTGCCTTGCCCCCACCCCCGTGGCCAAAGCTACGAGTTGGGTCCTCCTTGACAACCACCATGAGACATGTTTTCAACAACAGCGCAAAATAACTAAATCTACTTATTCAAAACGGAGCGCCCTTGCAGCGTTAAATGTTCGAGACCGCGAGCGTGACGCCGATGCGACTCGGGCAAGAGAGGAGTCGCGGTACGTGATGGCCTCTGGGTGCCACCGTGCGAGACAAATCACAATATCGGGGGGCCCCCAACTGACCGATTGCCGCACCCCCTGAGCGGGTAACGTCGTGGTCACATCGCCGCTGCCACCAATGCACGCCGAGTTGTAGCAGACGACCGCAGGGGGCTGTGCCCGGTGGTGGTCAGCAGAGGGAGGTTGCAATAAAAATATATATATAAGTCCATCGTTGTACCACACTTCTACGTTGCCTTGTCTAATTAGAATAATTACATTGGCGAGGCGGATTCCATCCGTAGATCCCAATGCGTCGTGTGTGTAAAGCGGGGAATGAAGCGAACCTGCAGGGTAGACGGCCACACCTCGGCGCGGGGTAGAGGCCGGTTTAAAGAGGTGAGTTATCGTGACTCAAATATACCTAACGTCGCTGTCTTATTAGCAAAGGCAAAGCGTTTAATAATCTGGGAGCTGCACAGCGGCAAAAGGCAGACCACCCCAGGGATAGAGCCTTGACCTCGGAGTACTTCGACGGCAAAGACAAAGATCCCCCGTATAGACTTAACGGACTGTTGGGGCAAGTGCTGCTTGCGAGCACCTGTGAAGGCCGGCACGGCCTTCACAGGTTATAGACCCCGCCACCACGACCCGCGCGGCTTGGGGAGGAGGGGAGGAGGGGGTCTCTCGTGCAGCAGTGGATTGACACAAGATTCTGGTCGGCAAATGTTGCTAATTACGCGAATATTTCCCGTGATGCCACGCGGCGCAGCCACACTGGAGTCTCTCCCCCCAATTCCCTCTGTCTCCGACCGTACGAACATCAACGCACCGTAGCAAAATGTTGATTCACGGAAGAAATATATAAAGAGTGGGCAGTTTGCGATAAATGTTAATAATGGTGAACTATTCCTTAGGCGATTGATCAAACATTGTGAGTACCCCGTGCCATTGTTCAATGACCCTTACACACATCTGTGTGTAGAATGCAATGTGTATTTGTCACCACCCCACGCCGCTCCCTGTATAGCTGAATAATAAACACACGCAAATATCGTAAATATCGTACGTGTGCACTCTTGACTAGAACGGCAGGACAATATTTGACAAGAGCTACAGGACATCGGTTTAGGTCGGGGATGCGTTCCTGAGAGGTTCGATGACGAATATCGGAACGACGTCAAATCCAAAGCGATTTACAGGGTTAGGGCGGTGGTGGTGGAGGTGGTGGTGGTGGAGGTGGTGGTGGTGGTGGTGGTGGAGGTGGTGGTGGTGGTGGAGGTGGTGGTGGTGGAGTTGGAGGTGGTGGTGGTGGTGGAGGTGGTGGTGGAGTTGGAGGTGGTGGTGGTGGTGGAGGTGGTGGTGGTGGTGGTGGTGGTGGTGGAGGTGGAGGTGGTGGTGGTGGTGGAGGTGGTGGTGGTGGTGGTGGAGGTGGTGGTGGTGGAGTTGGAGGTGGTGGTGGTGGTGGTGGTGGTGGTGGAGGTGGTGGTGGTGGTGGTGGTGGTGGTGGAGGTGGTGGTGGTGGAGTTGGAGGTGGTGGTGGTGGTGGTGGAGGTGGTGGTGGTGGAGTTGGAGGTGGTGGTGGTGGTGGAGGTGGAGGTGGTGGTGGTGGTGGAGGTGGTGGTGGTGGTGGAGGTGGTGGTGGTGGAGTTGGAGGTGGTGGTGGTGGAGGTGGTGGTGGTGGTGGAGGTGGTGGTGGTGGTGGAGGTGGTGGTGGTGGTGGTGGTGGTGGTGGAGGTGGTGGTGGTGGTGGTGGTGGTGGAGGTGGTGGTGGTGGAGTTGGAGGTGGTGGTGGTGGTGGTGGTGGAGTTGGAGGTGGTGGTGGTGGTGGAGGTGGTGGTGGTGGTGGAGGTGGTGGTGGTGGTGGAGGTGGTGGTGGAGGTGGAGGTGGTGGTGGTGGTGGAGGTGGTGGTGGTGGAGTTGGAGGTGGTGGTGGTGGTGGAGGTGGTGGTGGTGGAGTTGGAGGTGGTGGTGGTGGAGGTGGTGGAGGTGGAGGGGAAGGCTGAGAGGTGAATGATGACGAGAAAGGAGCGGTCGAGGCTGTCAGCGACGTGAGTGTGTGCGGGTTGAGGCGACGCTACGTCAACTCGTGGTGTTATGTAGAGAAAGTAACGACTTATTTGCCAAACCACGTCAACAAGGTGGGAAACGTAAATGGGGTACAGTATGACTGCACGCCACCTTGCTTGCCTGTAGACCATCACGGGCAAGTGCTATTAGCGAGCACCTCTTCAAAGCCAGAATGACGCACAGTGTGGTGGTGAGGCCGGAGCAACGCCCATCCGCCTTTGTTTCTCCACAGGTGCACCAGGTGCTCATGGAAGTGTGAGTCAACTTAGGGGAGGCCCCAAGACCGTTCTTTTTTTTTAATGTCAGTCATGGCCTGGAATTGAACTTGGGTCTCTGGTTTGGCGACAAGAGCTCGCGAACCACTGCGCCACCACACACACACACAGTGTCGTCGGACATTCGCCACTGATGATAGCCGTGCCGCTTCATGAAACGGAGGCATCGCACCGTCCTCTCGGTCGGTTGGGCGCACAGCATGCTGACCACGGCGCCACCTCTCCCCATTTATAAATATTACGAAGACATTCAAATGACATTTAATTTGCGAGCCTCCGTAGACCATTACACAGTAAATGTGCAACCATTCATGTTGCGCGTGCGCGCTCTCCAACATCGGTCAGGTGTCATTGCCTCTGGCTGCACCAACGAAACCACAATTCATCCCTTGCTTCCCATTGCTCCCCCCCTTGTTGCTCCCCCCCCCCCCCCTTGCTGCTCCCCCCCTTGCTTCTCACTGCCCCCCCTTGCTTCCCACTGCTCCCCCCCTTTGTTTCTCACTGCTCCCCCCCTTGCTGCTCCCCCCCCCCCCTTGTTTCTCACTGCTGCCCCCCCTTGCTTCCCATTGATCCCCCCCCCTTGCTTCTCACTGCTTCCCGCTGCTCCCACCTGCTCCCCCTTGCTTCCCACTGCTCATTTCTCTCCCATGCCCCTCCCCCCCACCACTCACCCCAACCTAGCCCCCTCTCTTTGCTCCCGCTGCTTGCTGCTGCTCCCGCTGCTCCCGCTGTCCGCCTGGCTGCCGCGGGCTGCCCCTGGGACTTGCTCAGCCTCCCCCCTCGCGATTAAACCCCGAGCGGTGGTGGTGGTGGTGGTTGAGGGGGGGATTATCAGGCCCCACGGTCGCCCTGGACGAAGAGTTCCCAGTCCCTCGGGGGGGGGGGGGGGCTGCGACTCCGCGTCCAATTTGCGGGTCTCCTCCACCTGTCTCACTTCTCCCCTCGTTTGTCCCATCACACGTGTGTTTTATATATACGCAGTATATCGGGTTTTTTTCTTTGGGGGGGTCAGGCAGTTGCCCCTGGGAATTGTTTGGGTTTTCCCAGGACATACGCTTCCAGTTATTCCGCATCACACACTCCACGTGCGTGTGTGTGTGTGTGCCTGCTGTTGGCTTGGGGAGCCGCAGTGTGGCGGTCAGCACGCCGCACTACGAACCAGGCGACCCGGGTTAGATTCCTGCTTATGGCCGTCAACACCGCTGACGATTATCTGAACCGGTCCTGGGCCTCTCCTAGGTGGACTCAGCCTCGAATGAGAACCTGGTGCGATGTGTTAACATCGCCACTAGGGAGACAAAGGTGGCCGGGTGTGGTGTTGGCCACCCACCCCATCGTGTGCCGTGCCGGCCTTCATGTGCTCGCTAACAGCACTTGCCCCAACAGTCTGTGAAGGCTATACGTGGGATCCTTGTCTTTTTTTGTTGTTGATGTATTTGTGGGCGCAGTGCGGTTTATTGTTACCGTAGTGAGCAGTGATTGACGGCCCTCCGTCATAGTAGGTGTACGATGAACCCGCTGCTTGATGAAGGGCTTCCTACGATGCGTTGGGTCATGGTGGGTTTTATTTTTTTGACCATACTTCACCACGCTGGTCAATGCGGCTTCGTGAAAGGAGGTTGGGTGGGACCGAATAGGCCGCCGTGTTGCGTCGTCGCCGGCAAACGTACTCGGAGAAACTGCCTTCACACAGGAGCGAGCTAACCGCTTTTCCACCGCTCCAACCCCATTATTAACTACGATCCTTCTTAATTTAAACCGGACAGACCCCTCGGAGATTCAGATCTTATTGCCAATGAGGCTCTGCAAATGTCACGGCTGTAAATCTGTTTCCGCTTAAAAAATAAAATGTGCCGAAAGGCAGCAGCAGCATCCCAGTTTGAATGTGCTCTCCGAAGTTCAGTACCTCTCGACTTGCAGCTGTTCATACCGTAGTAGCTGTTGGACCAAGGGACGAGTTTGCATCTGCTGTCAAATGCAAAACATTGCCTCTGCTGGGAATCATTTGTGCAGGAGGCGACCTGCGGAAGAGCCGCCACTTTGGTCCGATTTACATCGATCAACAATCGCTTTCTTTCGAGGTATGATTCATCACGAACCCGGCGGGCCGAGTTCGATTCCCGGGCCCTGGCTGACATTGGTGGCGAGCGCCCTGTGAGTTGGTTCCAGTCACCAACCTCTCCCCCAACCTCCGCCTCCCCCATCAACCAGCACTGACCAGTGTGGTGAAGTATGGTCAAACGGTCTACACAGATCACACACAGCATGGGGTGGGCTTTAGCATAGCCGGGCCTCTACCCAGCAGTGTATTGAACAATATATTCATCATTATTACTTTCGTCTTCACTGAGAACAATTTAAGAAATCGTTTACTAGGATGCATTGCAATGAAGTTATCCTTGATAGCATTTTAGTAATGCATTGTCTGCCATCTATCAGTATACACTACCCTAAATATTGTGCAATGCATAGTTGGCATAAAATATCCGTGGTGGATACTTTGTAAGGTATATGAACTGTGCAAGACTGAGTGGCAGCAGCTGATAGATGCACGTGTTACGTTCGGCTCGCTGTGATTTGGCGAATGATTTGGTGGTGAAGCACAACTAACAAACCGAACACGTGGTGTGTCGATCACGCTCTGGTCTTAAAAGGGAAAATATATAAAAGGTGACGTATCAGACAACGGCCCTTCTTCATAGCAATTGCCTCCAAAATGTCGCCAATTATATATTTATTTTTCTTTTAAGGCCACAGCGTTATTGAACAATGCGTTGCGTCCTTTGCTGGGATGAGGGTGTCACTGTATTGTCGGGCAATGATTTATCGACTGAACTCATGCATCGAGTCATGCGAATACAAATCCATCAGAGTATTTACTACGAATACTGATTACCGTAATAATGAAGAGGCTACGTTTGGGCTCGCGTGGCCACGAGTAAGACGGAACAAACTTGAGCGAGGAGAAAGGAGTCTTTAAAAACCAGACGAGTGAAGCAAGCTACACATTCTTGCACAGAATCGTGACCCCGAATTGTGGTGTTTCAACACCACTGCCATCAACACCACCCTCTGCCACCACCACTTTTCATTATCGCCACCACCATCACCACCCTCCCCCACCACCACCACTTTTCATTATCGCCACCACCAAACCACTGCCATCGCCAGCACCACCACATCTCTCTGCCACCTCCACTAATCATTATCGCCACCACCACCACCACCAAACCAATGCCAATTCCACCACGGCCATTATCGCCACCACCACGACCACTATCCCACCACCGCTTAGTGCCGCCCCTAAGCGGCGGCGGTGGTGGTGGTGGTGGCGGTGCGACGGGAGGGCCCTGCTCTGCGCGCGGAGCTAATTTACGACGGAGTAAGAAGAGAAATCCGGGGCGGTTAGCCACGTGGATTAACCTCAGCTCCGCTCTCCCCAACCCCCTCCAACCCCTCCTGTCCACCCCCGCGCCCCTCCCCTCAACCATCCGAGTGTTATAACACCATCGCACTAACGCCCACGCGGGGAAGAAAAAAAAATGACTGCTGGATACAATCACTTTTTGCGAATGTGATCTGGAACTTTGATCGTTAGCCGTGTGTCGAGAGGACAATTTGGGTGCGCCATGTAATTGAGTGACTCTGTGTTGTTGTCTTGGTGTGGTCCGGGACTGTTTTTGTTCTTCTTTTGCTGCCTTGCCCAATCTTGCATGTTAGTGTCGAAAAATCGGACTTGTATACTTGTTTTAATATATATAATGACTTGCTAACCTTTCTTAGTTTTGTTACCGTTGTTTTATTGCTGTTGTTACTTGCTGACCCCGTGTCCCTACTGGACGTCTGTGGGACAAAAAAAAAGCTTCGTAGCTCATCGGATTCCTCCTGCCGCAGTCTAAAAATAAAGATCCCGACTCTGTGCCGCAGTACAAAAATCACTGCTATCGTGACTGTTGTACTGTGTGTTGTTGGAACGTTCTGATCCCGTGCCCCCACTGGACATCTGTGAATAATAGCGTTGTAGCTCATCGGATTCCTTCGGCAGTATAAGTAAATATTCTTATTTTGCATTTTTACGCGTTTTTTTTGTTTGCGTGCGTTTTGCGCGCGTTTCTCACTCGCGGCCAACACCGCTGATGATTTTCTGAACCCATCCTGGGCCTCCCTTAGGTTGACTCAGCCTCAAATGAGTACCTAGTACTTTGTGTAAACATCCCCACGAGGGAGACAAAGGCGGCCGGGCGTGGTGCTGGCGACCCCCTGCCCCTCGTGCACTTGCCCCAAAAGTCTATAAAGGCTATACGGACGATCTTTGTCTTTGTGCGTAAAACAAAAAAAAAACATTATGACGGGAGATGACGATTTGTGAAAATCAGTGGTGAGGGCTTTGTAAATTTAATTTAAAAAACGGCTCAGTCAACGTCCCCGTTTCAGACAATAACCACCGGGCCGCGCTGTAAAGCGGAGCGTTGGCGAAGCTTCCTCGCGGCGTGCCAGCACAGAGAGAAACACAATCGTAGGGAATGTTTTGACTTAAAACTTTCGCGACTGCAGGGATTCATATTCTTGGTTCTTTCGGCAAAGTCACGTTGATAGAAGAAAAAATAATAAAAATAAAATATTAAAATGATACATTGAAAATAATAAAAGCAAAAAACCCGTGACGTTTCCATCGCAACACGAGAACGGTCTTCATCAGTCTGTACCGAAAGAACCGAGAACAATCGAGGGAATGGCGAAGTGAGGCGGTGGTGGCGGTCACATGACGGGAGCTGAGAACGGCGCGGTTAGTTAGGGCTTAATGGCAGACAGATGAGCTGTCAGGATCATTACCCTCGCCGTAATAAGTAAGTCGTCGCCCCGCTCCGCTCGTCGTACCTGGGCACATTGCCGGGAGAGCGTTAATCATGGTAATGATTCTCACGCGTGTTGGAAACGGCAGTCCGGGTATTTTTTTTTTTAGAACTGTTCACTGCAGAAGGAATTCTTCAATTGCCTCAAACACCGGCGAAAGAGATGCTTTGATCTTTTGTTTGCCGATTCATTATTTTTATTTGTACACTGTAGCCATTTTTCCCCATCAGCCGATAGATGAAGGCTGCTGCTGCTGCTGTTGCTATTCGTGTAGCCGGGCGGTGGTGGCTACGCTGCTGCACGTGGCTGCTGTGACCCAGCACTGTGGAGCCAGCAGCGAGGGTTTGTGGATCACACACAGATGGTAGTGAAACTCCCCGAGCTCACGATGAAAATGTCACTGCAGCAAAGGGCGGACCGATATCTCTCTCCTTTTTTATGGGATCGAGCGTTGCCCCCTCGCTCGTACCACCAGGGTTATCTCCCACACGTGTTAACACTCATTCATTGGCTTCAAAAAAAGCATCTTAATATATAGAGGGCCGCAGAGCTTTGGCAATTGCTGGCGTCGCTGGCTCACTTCCGCCTGGCTGCAGCCTCTCAGCTTGTCCGCAGTTGCTCAGCAATTGGGGCAGATGCAATTTGCGCGAGACCGCAATATTTTTACGTTGAAAAATAAGCAAACGTCTTGGGGGGGGGGGGGGGGGTTAAAGCGGGGTTCGCGAGGCCGATGACCATGACCTTAACTCCCGGCCACGGCTATCATCGTTGTCGAAAGAACGACGTGCGAGTCGGGGGAGGGGGGGGGGGTGTGAGCGCTTCATCGAGCAGCGGAATTGACGAACTCCTGTAAATCGTTCTGCTGCCGTCGCCGCACGCGCCGGTTTGCTTTCGTGATGAGTGTTCGTCGCGATTGTACTGAGCTCGCGTGACGGCGTTCGACCGTTACCGCCGAACGAATCAGAACGACGAGAGATCATTCCCAACGAGATTCACCGCCCCCCCTCCCCCCCGCAGGAAATAAAAATGTGGCGAGTCGTATCGATGCTGTGCTGGGGGGAGGGGGTGTGAGGGGGGATAAATCCGCGCGTAATTGCGCGCGACGGACGAGCGACAAACCCCCACGTGGCACGTTCAAGAAGCAGACGGGGGGCGGAGGGGGACGACGGCGACGCTTTAACGGCCATGGAAATGAAGCGAAGATGCGACCTGGCTCTACCCACCCCGCGCTGTGTGACTCGCGGTGTCATTGGCAGCCAAAACCTGGCAGCATTTGATTACTCTGCCGTCTCCTGCTGATTAAAACATGCTCAATTCCTTAATCGTTTCTTATTAGTTTTCTTGAATTCATTCAAATACAGAGTAAAATATTCATAATAAAAGCCCGCGCCCCATGCCGTGTCAATCGTTGTTTGGCCGTACTTCGACATGATTGTGTTCTGTCGGGACTGCTATCACTCGCCATTGATGTTAGCCGTGACCGGGAATTGAACTCAGGTAACCAAGTTTTGTGTCACGGTTCGCTAACCACCGCACCACTGCCCCATCCCCTCCCTATTTTACAGTTTTTAAACGAAAAATCGACGTTGCCATGGCTTCCACAACTTTAGAAACGTCTAAAAATAGAAATCTCAATAAATAAAGATGTGTGAATCTATAAACGCTTTCGTTTTCTCCGTAGTGAATATTAACAATGCAAGTCAGAGATTCCACGCTCAAATGATCAGCATCGAGGAATCGGTACTCAACTCTCGTTGACAGCCCTGGGCCGTGGCAGAAATTCCACGTTCCTATGATGGGGATGCGTATGTCCAGAGGACACAACCACTGTTGACGTCCCGACAAAGTGGTACTCGTTTTAACCTACCCTGCGCAATATGGGCTCAACTCCCAAATGCAACCGCCCACTACGTTGTGGAGATACGATGACAGTGGGCAGGAGGATGCGTTGCAGGACCCACACAAATCTCGAGGTTGTGCTCATCTCTGTCTCTGTGACCACGAGCCACCGGCGGAAATTACACATTCCTATGGCGGGGGGGGGGGCTGGTCTCTGTATCGTTTGTTGTTGTAACGTTCTGACCTGCCCCTGCTGGACATCTCTAAAAAAAGCTCTATAGCTCATCGGATTCCTCCAGTATATATATACAAACATTTTCATTCTGATTCTGGATATGCCGACCCATGACTAATTTGCTACAAACGGACACCCGTAGTTGCTTTTTATTGATGCAAAATAGGGATCAGGTCAACAGCAGCTAAAACAACGTTTGCGTTCTCGAATGTGTATTCAATTACGTTCACTTACAAATCCTTGAGGGGTAACTTACCAACTCAAAACTTGATTTTATACGGCGCCGTTCACACAATGCCTCACGGCCATCCGCAGAAAGTCACCCAAACCCCCTTTCACGAATCATCATGCTCTTTGCCAGGATGTCTGGAGATTAATTTCGGGCAAGTCATCAGCCACTGCGACATGCTGAGCATGATAATTAAGGACTACGACAATGATGATGTTGTTGTTGGCGATGACTGTCTATGCGCGTACATTGTTCACAAAGATCCCCCGTATAGCACTGACAGTCTGTTGGGGCAAGTGCTGATAGCGAGTCGCGCTATGAAAACGGACCCAGGCGTACGGGAAGATGGGTGGCCAGCACTACGTCCTTTGTTTCCCTAGTGGGCGATGTTCACACACCGCACCAGGTACTCATTCGAGGCCGAGCCGACCTATCGCACACACGCGCACACACGGGTGCACGTGTGTGCGTGCGTGTGTACGGTATTGCCAATTACTCGACTGGGAACAGCGCATTTGCAATCATCGCCCCCGTACAGTGAAGCTGCTGCAGACCCTGCAAGTCTGCGAGACACTGCGCCTCCATCGGAGAGCTCGCCCTGCGATGCGAAGCTGGCGCTGATCACGATCAGAATCAATGTTTCTACTGGACATCTGTGGGGGGGGAAAAAGAGATTCATCGCTCATCGAATTCCTCCGGTGTGAATACAAAAGTCTGATTGTTGCTCAGACGCGACGAATCCGATGAGCCGTTAAGCTCTTTGCCACAGATGCCCAGCAGCAGGAGCTGCATCAACAGACAATGCCGACGGGTACTCGTGGTTCGATTCCCCTTGCACCTGCGTTGTCACCTCCCTGGTCCAAGACTCAGGATGTTCTAAGTTCCCGCTGCGAATGAGCCACTCCATCTTTCTGTGCGTACGTTTGTCCACTATTTCCGTACAGATGTGTTGAGGTGCACTATATATGTTTTTTTTTATATAAGATTGGACCCTACATATATCCACGTTGTAATGCATTGTTCACATGATTGATATCGTGCTCTATGTACAATTACAAGCTCATGAGTTAACAGTCGACCCAAACCCAACACCACCACCATCATCGTCATCAGCATCATCATCATCAGTTCTGTGTCAGTAAAATTAGTACCACGTTGTGAAGCTCCGTGACATTGTGCGAGTCAACGGAAGGGCTTGTGATTACTGCGGGTGGGACCGGGTCACTGTCACGGGCAATGTGGAATGTTCACTGCTTGGCTCAGTGCTGCCAGTGAAGATGAGGATTCCGATGATGCAAGTCATTGGGACATGTTCACTCCTTACTCCACACAGCGTTACGCAGACATGCGGATATGCGGATATTGTGAAGGCCTTTGTCCAGCAGTGGAGAGACCATGGATGATGATGATGATAACTGTTATTAGCGAATATCTTAAGCACTTACACACCTATTGCCAAATGTAATTGACAAAGCTACACGCATACACTCATACATAATACAAACACACGACCAACTCAAAGATCCACCTCGATGGTAAATGTGTTTTGCCATCACCGATGTTTTGCCTGTGGCCAGCACCGACCACGCCCTGCTGCCTTTGTCTTGCCCAGGGGGGTCACAATATCGACGACCACAGCTTGCCATTTTAGGCCGAGTCAACCTAGAGGGGGCGATGCACGCCACAAACGGCAGATATCTAAGACGCCGATTGCAGCACACGATGCTCATGAGCAATACACCAAAGGCAAAAATCCCCCCGTATAGCCTTGACAGACTGTTGGGGCAAGTGCTGTTAGCGAGCTCCTATGAAGGCCGGTACGGCACACGAGGGGTGGGTGGCCAGCACCACGCCCGGTTGCCTTTGTCTCCCCAGTGGCGATGTTTACACACCGCGACAAGTACTCATTTGAGGCTGAGTCGACCTAGGGGAGGCCCAGGACTGGTTCAGATAATCGTCACCGGTGTTTGCCGTGAGCGGGAATCGAACTCGGGTCGCCAGGTTCGTAGCGCAGCGCGCTAACCACTACACTACCGCTCCCCACTACACACACACACTCACTGTCACTCACACTCGCGTGCCACCAGCACTACCAAACGCATTACACAGACACACGGCACGAACACGGTGGTACGGAAACATGATTCCGTGTTCTGTAAAATCAATCGGGGAAAGCATCCATTCTGCACCCCCCGCATGTGCATTTTACATGCCCCGTAAGTTATTTTTCACAAGCACATAATTCAAAATGGAATAAACATGTTTTCTGGTAAAAGGCACATTGTGTGTGCGTGTACCTGTCCCGCCAACCAGCTCTCTCTCTCTCAATGTCTCCGCTCACCCATTTGTCCCCGTTTGTGTCTCTGTGTGCCTCTCTCTCCCTGCCTGTCTCTCTCCATTTGTCCGTGCTACATGATCTGTCTGTCAGTTCCACTCTCTCTTCCCGTCTCCATTCCGTGGGAGCTCTCCCCCACGCTTCGTTTTACTCAATACCTGCGAGCGTGCACTCGTGTGTGTGCGCTCGTGTGTGTGTGCGTGTGTGCACTCGTGTGTGTGTATGCACGCGCGTGTGTGTATGTGTGCGCGTGTGTTCATACGCGTGTGTGTGTGTGCAGTGGGGAGCGGTAGTGTAGGGGGTTAGCGTGCTGCACTATGAACTCGGCGACCCGGGTTCGATTCCCGCTCACAGTCAACCCCAGTGACGATAATTTGAACCGGTCTTGGGCCACCCCTAGGTGGACTCAGCCTCAAATTAGTCCCTTTTTTCGGTGTGTAAGCATCGCCACTGGGGAGACAAAGGCGGCCAGGCGTGGCGCTGGTCACACACCCCCTCGTGTGCCGTGCCGGCCTTAATAGGTGCTCGCTAACAGCACTTGCCCCAGGCATTACAGGGGATCTTTGTCTTTGTCTTCTGCACTACGACGTCCTTGACCTGGGTTGTGACCGCGCATCTCAACACAATCTTGAGCCATCCCTCGGTGGCGCGGTGTTAAATAGCCACCGCTGGGGAGACAAAGGCGGCCGAGCGTGTGGACGGCCCACACCGCAGCATTCACGCACAGTGCCTCGTCGGCCCAGCGACAGGGCTTTCGTCTCTCGCGGTCTCTTAAAGAGAGAAACCGGTGATCTTTGTCTCTGTTGCGTGCGAGCGAGAGAGAGAGAGAGATGAAGAGAATCACAATGTGAGTTTATGGATCGTCGAATAGACGCATAAACTTCATCATGATCTCAGACACACTTCCGTAAATCGTTCCGACGTGCCTTTTCGGGCTATGCCGTGTGCTGTTCGGGAACCGGATATTCAGTTTCCCGAAGAAGATCCCCAGGCACGTGGCGCGAAACGTCGGGCATCGTGCCGGGAAAAAAAAACCACGCACGGTACGACCGGACAAGGCATCGGGGAGCCGTACGGCGCAGTCGCTCTTCCTAAACTGCGTAATGTTTGACGCAACAACATATTCGACACAAAAATATCACCATTGGAACCTCCTTTGCCAGTAGCAAAATATGACAATTGGTTTTTTACCCTTTTATCTGGCAACAAAACTGACACCTTTTTTTGTTGCCAGATAAAAGGGTAAAACAACTATAATATTTTGCTACTGCTAAAGGAGGTTCCAATGGTGTAAATGCTTACCCCGAGCTCTCATACTCTGATGGTGCATTGTCTTTGAGTTGTGCGCCTTATGGCGTCATCTGGTCCAACACCATGTGAGACTAGGCTCGGGTGTGGACCAATCAATTTCAAGGACAGTGCATATATTATCAAAGTTGTGTTTTTTGTTTGCGTTCCGACCGCAGGTATTGTGGTCAATGCAAACATGACTCCTTGTAAAAAAAGGTGTCAGTTTTGTTGCCAGATTAAAGGGCAAAAAAAACAATTATCACAAAAATATCACTTACAACGTTCAGTGACTGGAGCATGAGGTCGTGATGCTTATCGTTGTCCCGTGTCTCTGTGTGCATGTCTTTCTCCATTCGTCTGTCTTGCATCATCTGTCAGTTTCACTTTCATCTTTCCACCTCTGTGCTTTGAATTTATGACGTGTGTGTGTGTGCGCGAGTGTGACGATTATTTGCACCAGTTCTGGGCCTCCCATAGGTCGACTCAGCCTTAAATGAGTACCTGCTGCAACATTGCGACTAAGGAGACAAAGGCGACCGGGCGTGGTGCTGGCCACCCACCCATCGTGTGCCTTCATAGGTGCACGCTAACAGCACCTGCCCCAAAAGTCTGTTAAGGCTATACGGGGGACCTTTGTCGTGTGTGTATTTACATCTAAAGTATATCTGTGGTGAATGCAGCACTGGGTAGTGCTGGTAATCTCTGTCTCCGCTTGGAAATTCCACATTCCTGTTCGCATTACCGAGTAACCTCTCCAAATGAACGGAATTAATTTGAGCTACTCCACAGATATGATGGGTTGAGTCAGCTCCCTTGACCATTGTCGTAAATGCGCTAAATCCTGATTGTTAGTGACCGCCTATAAACGAAATGAATCATGAACTTCTAATGCACACACACGGTATATTTAGATGTTACTTTACTACGTAACGGAATTGTAGACTTACCGTTCGTCAAGGTTCTAAGAGTCTCTCAAAACAAAGTTACAACTTTCAAAGAGCCGCAAATCGTACCACACTTTCATCGTAATCTCCGGGCTTATATCAAAAAGGGGCTGAATTGTAAAGTGATTTCAGCTTAGAACCTCTTCGTATCCATCACACTTCTTCGAGCGAGGGATATTATGCCGAGCAGTGATGACTACATTGCCGTGCAAATAACCATCACCGGCTGCAGTGGACGAAACAGAGCAATTACGATAGCGTTAGAACAAAAATAAAACACAGGAAATCGTGATGATGTTCACCTTAAAATAGAAAACAAAAATATAATGTGAATTAAACAATCCCAGTCCACTGCTGGATGAAGGCCTCTGTCACGTCACATCGATGATTGTGGGGAATCGTTTGACCCTACTTCACCAGGCTAGCCAGTGCAGAGAGAGAGGGGAGGGGTATTATCTGTTCAGATGTCACTCGCCACTGATGGGACAGCCGTGGACGGCAATAAAGCTCAGGTCGCTGGGTTCAGAGAAAATCACACAAATCACCACTGTGTCGGTCTCCCTCGCCCTGTGTGCTAGTAATAGTAGATGTAGTAGTAGATGTAGTAGATGTAGTAGATGTAGTAGATGTAGTAGTAGATGTAGTAGTAGTAGATGTAGTAGTACAGTAGTAGATGTAGTAGTAGATGCATTCAAAAAAAGGGGCACACAAAGCTAACCCGCACGAGGAGACAGCTGCCTGCCGAGTAGAGCACACAGTACACACAGTACACACAGTACACACACAGTACACACAGTACACACACAGTACACACACAGTGCACACGCAGTACACACACAGTACACACACAGTACACACACAGTGCACACGCAGTACACACACAGTACACACACAGTACACACACAGTACACACGCAGTACACACAGTGCACACACAGTACACACACAGTACACACACAGTACACACACAGTGCACACGCAGTACACACACAGTACACACGCAGTACACACAGTACACACACAGTACACACACAGTACACACACAGTGCACACGCAGTACACACACAGTGCACACGCAGTACACACACAGTACACACGCAGTACACACAGTGCACACACAGTACACACACAGTACACACACAGTACACACACAGTGCACACGCAGTACACACACAGTACACACGCAGTACACACAGTACACACACAGTACACACACAGTACACACACAGTACACACACAGTGCACACGCAGTACACACACAGTGCACACGCAGTACACACACAGTACACACGCAGTACACACAGTGCACACACAGTACACACACAGTACACACAGTACACACACAGTACACACACAGTACACACAGTACACACACAGTACACACACAGTGCACACGCAGTACACACACAGTACACACGCAGTACACACAGTGCACACACAGTACACACACAGTACACACAGTACACACACAGTACACACACAGTACACACAGTACACACACAGTACACACACAGTGCACACGCAGTACACACACAGTACACACGCAGTACACACAGTGCACACACAGTACACACACAGTACACACAGTACACACACAGTACACACACAGTACACACAGTACCCACACAGTGCACACACAGTACACACAGTACACACACAGTACACACACAGTACACACAGTACACACACAGTACACACACAGTACACACAGTACCCACACAGTGCACACACAGTACACACACACACACAGTACACACACAGTGCACACAGTGCACACACAGTACACACACACACAGCACACACACAGTACACACACAGTACACACACAGTACACACACACACAGCACACACACAGCACACACACAGTACACACACACACAGTACACACACACAGTACACACACAGTGCACACAGTGCACACACAGTACACACACACACAGCACACACACAGTACACACACAGTGCACACACAGTACACACACACACAGCACACACACAGCACACACACAGTACACACACAGTACACACAGTGCACACGCAGTACACACAGTGCACACGCAGTACACACACAGTGCACACAGTGCACACAGTGCACACACAGTACACACACACACAGTACACACACAGTACACACACAGTACACACACAGTGCACACGCAGTACACACACAGTGCACACACAGTGCACACAGTACACACACAGTGCACACACAGTACACACACAGTACACACACAGTGCACACACAGTGCACACGCAGTACACACACAGTGCACACACAGTGCACACGCAGTACACACACACACAGTACACACACAGTACACACACAGTACACACACAGTAGACACACAGTACACACACACGGTACACACACACAGTACACACACAGCACACACACAGCACACATAGTACACACACACAGTACACACACAGTACACACACAGCACACACACAGCGTACACACAGTACACACACAGTACACACACAGTACACACACAGTGCACACGCAGTACACACACAGTGCACACACAGCACACACACAGCGTACACACAGTACACACACAGTACACACACAGTACACACAGTACACACACAGCACATACATAGTACACACACAGCACATACACAGTACACACACACAGTACACACACAGTACACACACACAGTACACACACAGTACACACACAGCACACACAGCACACACAGTACACACACACAGCACAAACACAGTGCACACACAGTACACACAGTACACACACAGTACATACACAGTACACACACAGTACACACACAATACACACAAAGTACACACACAGTACACACACAGTAGAAACACAGTGCACACTCAGTACACACACAGTACACACACAATCCACAGACTTTGTCCCGTGTCCAACCGCATAACTGCATGATGAGTAAAATGCAAACCGCATGTAACGAATTTATATTTTACCAGATAAGACCCACTGAGCTATAGAGTAACTCTTTATCAGAAGCGACCTGACCACAAACGAGAGCTCAACGAAGTGGCCCATCGCGTGTAGATTCACCGCGGCCAAATATTCTAAAACGCGTGACGTCAACTCTAAACGTGGAGGGGGAAAACCGCACACAACGAAACGCAGCGACGCAGCGAGGGGGGTCAGCTGGTAAGGAGCCGAACAACTCCGTTAACAAGGACGACCACAGCCCCGTCGACCGTCAGCAGCGCTACCCGCTGACTCTGATCTATAATCAGCCCGAAACCCCCATGCGCGCAGCTGCCAGTGATTATTCCACGAGTATTTTGTTCAAATGTAATTAATGTAACGGTAGCGCTATCATTACGTCGCAATTATCCATTACGTTCTTCTTCCGGCCCGATGGTGGTGCAGTCAAGAACGATGAAACTGGCATCGGTAGAGAAGGTCACAAGGTCAAATCTCAGCCACGGTGGCGATGCTCTGCGCATCATTCGTCCTGGTCACTAAACCAGTTTATTTTATTTTATTTTTATTTCACCAGGTAAGGCCCACCCAGCTATATTGCAATTGTTCAGAAGCGACTTGGCTGTCACAAATGATAGCTCAACGAAGCGGCTTATCGCGTGTGGAAATGTATTGCAACCAAATGCTCGAAACACGTGATGTCGATTCTAAATGTGGAGGGGAAAACCGGAGGACCCCGAGGAAAATCACTTGACCACCGGGAGGGAAAGACACGAAAATTCCAAATAAACAGCAGCAGGCGTCAGGGTCGGGATCGAACCCACGACCTCTTGTATACCAAGCGAGGGAGTTAACATCTGACCACCATGGCCTCCTGCGAGAAATCAACATGATGTGAGATGGCACCCTCCACATGAATGTGGAATTTCCAACCTTCTGGTTCAGTGCCACCAATGGAGATGGACACTCAATCGCGCACGCCTTAACAACATATCGCTTTACTTTCACACCGCCTACAGAGTATTCCTCCATTCATACTCGATATGTTTAATCTATTCACAGAATGTTTTCTTTTGTTCGGATAATTACACATGTACTTGTGAGGGTTGGCGTACATAAGATTGTTTTGCACCATACATGCATAAAAAGGCTTTGTCAAACTGGCTGTTTTAATCTATTCGTACAATATTGTTCATTTTGTTCTGATAATTACATAGGCGGACGTGTGTTCTCACACAGAGCAGCGCTAAACCTGCTTTGCCGAAAACTTTGTTGTGCTTTAATGCCGAATTAAAATGTAACAAACACGTTCATGGTCAGCTGACACACGCAAGCATGGAGAGGCCTTCGTCCAGCAGTGAATCGACAAAGTGCCAGACATCATCGCCATCATTTTATTCTCATTTACGATCTTTGGGGCGGGGGCGACCTATGGCGCAGCAATTAGCGCGCTGCGCTGTGAACTCGGACAGCTGAATTCGATACCCAGCCACGGCCAACATCATGGCGAGTGATAATTGAACATGTGCTCTATGTCACCCCCCGCACCCCAGAACTCCTCACCAACCCAAACTGCCCAGCGTGGTGAAATATGGCCAGACAACTTCAATGACCGAAAGGCCTGCATCCAACAGCGGATTGACAATACGCTGTTAATCAAGACAATTATAATTATTACTGGATTCTACAGTGTTTTTCTTGTCTTTCTTGAAATTTTAAATGCACCGGTTATCTCAATAGGGTCCCCATCCTATTTTGAATAGAGCCTTCGATGTGAAAGATCGCTATCAGATCCGACGTAAATAAAAACAAAGGGTAGAAAGCGGCAGTGGTTCTTAACCTTTGCTGCAGCCTTGCACCCTTTTGATTCTCCTAATTTTTTTTTATAATAAATATATAGGTTTGATGAAACAAAGTAGTTGTACCTACGTGCCCGTGCTAAAATTTGTGTTTCGATTATTTGCCTTAAACAAAAAATCCGGCCACGTCTCGCACCCCCAGAAAGGGCATCTCGCACCCCGAGGGGGGTGCAGGGCGCACAACAGGTTACGAACCACCGCCCCACGTGACTCGCGCGAGACAACGGCACGCGCGCCGTCTCGTCCCGAGCACTTCACGCACAGCTGATAACACAATCGAGGGTCTTTTCACCTTTCATCGCGGGGCCATTGGCTGCTAGGGGCTTCAGCCACCACGCGGCTTCTTTCCGTTTTACATTTCCATAGGTGGACAATCTATAAACTATTCAACTTCACAATGCTATTCTAGATTTGAAGCTTTCGTGACTGCAATAATTCATATTATTAGGTTTTTTCGGTAAAGTCACGTAGGTAAAAAGTTAAAATTAAAATTAATAACTTGATACAGCTATCGTGCTGTGACGGTTCCACCTGAAGACGGAAGCTTGTGTTGCCTCCGAAACGTCGTGATTTTTATTTTATTTTTATTTTACTTTTATTAATTTTAATTTTAATGTTTTATTCACAGTGCTATCTTTATTTTACTAGGTAAGGCCCACCGAGCTGAATATAGCTCTTTTTCAGTGGTGACCTGGCCACAAATGATAGCGCAAAGGAGTGGCTCGTCACGTGGAAATTTATAACAGCCAAACAAATTATCTAAACGCACCTTGTTTATAAGTGGGGGGGGGGGGGAGAACTGGAGGACCCGGAGAAAAAGCCACGTGACCACAGGATAAAACACTCCAAATATACCGGCGTCAGTTTTGGGATTGAACTCACAACCTCCTTCATACGAGGTGAGGTCGTTAACATCTCGCCACCGCAACATTCAACGAATGACTTTGAGTGACCCTGCGGAGCACGTTCCGCAAAAACCCTAGGGCCGTTCATCGTCTGTGTGCCAGCTACACCGCCGTGATGAGATCATGACCGCAAGGTGCCGTTTGTAATTAGTTCATAATTTGTGAGATGTTTTTATTTTTATTCTTGCAATTATTACATGCAGAAGTTTCGGTAGCCTCGCCATAATTAAACAATGCCCTGTCTGAGTGAAAGAGACGAACATGTAACGATGACCACAACAACACATGACCTTTCATCCACTGAGACTGAAGGTTTTTCTTCTCAAGAGGTCTTAACAATCGTACAATATTTGGCCAATAACATTTTTTGAGCAAACATTCTCCAGCAAAAATGTATCCGTAGGCTACCTGGACAGATCTCACACGGGCGAGCCGATGGTATTTTCATTCCAAAAAAATCTGTACAGATTGGGTCACCCGCTTGCTGTACTGCCATCTGCTGATCGCTTCGCAGCCCTACGGCCCCATCCACTACGCCCCCCGAGCTAAAGGGCCTCAACGCGTTCTTCAAGGTCCACTTTTCATGCGTGCGCGCGCGCGTGTCCTGCTGGGTTTTCTCACGCTCATTACCGTGCCCTCTGGCGCACGCTCCGCAGAGGTGGCGGTGGCGATGGCAATTAACGATGACAAAACGCGAGTCGATGTGCCAACACGCGCTGCCTCACGACTCACTCTCTCTCTCTCTCTCCTCTCGCGGGCAAAGTCCGGCCTTGAACTTAACCGACGCCCTCCGGAAGCGGCAGTGACCGCCGCAACCGCGAACAAAAAAAAAGTGTCCCCCACCAGGTCTCGCGGAGACGCGGGGTCGCGCCCCGCGGGCAGGCAATTGGCGCGCGCGCGCACAAAAAATAAAGGTCCCCCCTATAGTCTTGACGGATTGTAGGAGCAAGTGCTTGTTCGCGATTAGCGCCTATTAAGGCTGGCACGGTACACGATGGGGAATGGGGGGGGGGGGGTCAGCACCACGCCCGGTCGCCTTTGTCTCGCGTATAGCGATGTTTACACATCGCACCAGGTACTCATTTGAGGCCGAGTCGACCTAGGGGAGGCCCAGAACCCGGTGCAGATAATCGTGACCGGTGTTGGTGGTCGTCAACGGGAATCGAACCCGGGATCGCCGGGTTCGTAGCGTAGCGCAGCATGCTAACCGCTACACGACTGCTCCCCCACGCACAAAAAGACAAAGCTCCCCCGTATAGCCTTAACAGACTGTTGGGGCAAGTGCTGTTAGCGAGCACCTATGAAGGCCGGAACGGCGCACAAGGGGGAGGATGGCCAGAACCATGCCCGACCGCCTTTGTCTCCCAATACACGTACACACAGACGCCGTGCACCATTGCCGGTTGCTGTGGAGTCATGCCTGCAGCACCCTCCTCCCTGTGTGGTTGCAATAGGGCTTCAACTGTACGTCCCAAGTGCCTTCCTCCGACCCTATTTTTAATCACCACAAAGCCCGAATCCTGCCGCAGAAACCCGTGAATTATTGTGATTCTTTTTCTGTCCGCGCACACAGCAATTACGGCGGCGTGGCTGTGGAAATCGCCTCCCGCGCCACTTCCGCGACGATGTATGCGTAATTTCCACCCCTCAGACGCCGACGCCGTTATAAATTGACTCAATATTTTTGCGTGATTAAAAATGCATAGTCTGGGTGAAAAGGCATTCCCGCTGCCACCTTAATTTCCAAGCTGCATTAGTGGAGTGTAAATGGTGTGTCAAAAGCTTTCACCCCTTTCGGCTTTGTTTAAAAGAGTGCAAGAAAAAAAAAACACGCGAGAAGACGCAAAAGGGACACTCACCCCTTTAATGATCCTCGCGTTAAAATAATACATTTGTTAATTCACGCCGGCATTTAATTGTGGCGATGGCCTCGGCGGTGTCTGATTTGAATACGAATAGTAATGAGACATTATGGCGCGAGCGCGCGCACACACACACACAAAGAAAGCATCCTGCATGAGCCAATGAAGGGCTCTTACCTTGGATCAGTAATTAATAACGGTGCGCGAAACACACCGCCCTCTGCCAAATAAAAGATGCCCTAATTATGTCCTCACGCAGGTAGAGGGCCACTTTTCAACAAAAGGGGTGCAGACTCTCCGGCAATTCGTTCAAGAACGCGACGTTGATTTCCGTGTCACAAAGCACAAAGAGCCGCAATCGGCCACACAAAGCGCCGCCGCTGCAGAGCGTCCAGCACCTGGAGAGAGGGGGGGGAGCCCCCTCCCCCCACCCAGACTCCCACCACCACCACCACCACCACACCCACACCCAGAAAAAAATCAACAACTTCCCGCAGCAGCAGCAACAGCAGCAACAACACAAGAAGAAGAAGCAGTCGTTGTTGTCGTCGTGCCAAAAGAACAAATATTCGTAAATGCTGCGTTGGCAAGTGGGGGTACGAGCACAAACAACAACAAAATGACGATCAAATGAAAAAAAACTCAAACACAACAATCCGTCAACAACTCTGCCCGAAAGAGGCGACGTTCCGGGCAGTGGGCCTTCGTCACAGCCGTGCGATGCCTACACGGAGCATTGCCGAATGCATATTTATATTTGCCACTCTTTCGGCATAATTACAGTAATAAACTGTGCGGTAATTAACAACAATTAACACAAAGACGCGGGCAATGAATTGGCCAAAGGAGCGAACGGCTTCATTTGGTTACCTCGGCACTCGGCTATAACCGCACAACGCCGCGAGAAAGTTGCAAATCAACTCGGAATGACAACCGTCGGGAATTCTGCGACAGACGAAGGTGGGAGCAAAGCGAGGGGGTGCGGGGTGGGGCTAGTTCGGATTGCGGCTGGGTGTATCGTTGTAATGGCACAAAGGGATTCTAGCGGATCAGTGTAAGCGTGCGCGTGTTGATACCCACGCCGCGTGCGTTGCAGCGTGCAGGCCACTTTATTTTAGTCCGGCCGATCCGGGCGAGGATTTGCAGAGATAATCTGATTTTGGAGCGAGCCGGCCGCGCGCGTTATTGAGCTTCCTACAAAGTGGCCGTCTCGCGCCCAACTTGGACAACGCCCACCACCCCCACGTGACGCGCTCGCGCACACGGCGAGAGACGCGGCGTGGGGCACGCATTGTTGCAACACATTTTTTTTTAAATCTTGGTTCGTGTTATCGGTCAACGAAGCAGCAGATAGAGAATGGCTCGACCGGAGAGGAGGATGGGGGGGGGGTAATGCGGCAAGGACCAGACAGGCAAGCGTGCAGGGTTCGGGACAGAATCGGCGCGACACGAGGGGAAAGGCAGGCACGTGCCACCCTGACCGGCAGGCTCCCAGTGCGGATGGCAAGAGGAGCCACATGAACCGGGAATCTCATTGTTTTGCTTGGAGGCGGCGAGCACTACCCCCCCCCCACCCCCCCGATTCCCACGTCGCCTGCTGAAGCTCTCACAATCAGAAGGATTTTGAATTCAGGCCGGACAGCTACTTGGAGAGCGCAATAAACGCGCGCGCGCGGTCGCGCACAGCAATCAAATGTGGCCCTAATCAAAACGCATCTCCGGTCTCGCGGCCCCGTCGCATACAATGCTCTCCTTTGTGACTGCGGAATTCGCTTTTCGTCGCGTTAGATGTGAAGAGCAACAGCGAGCCGTGCTTTGATAAAAATAATCATGGGAGTGAAATGAAAAGAGAAAGTAGCTGCTGCACGTGGAGTATTACATTCAAAGGCACGTTCCTACCGGGGAGCCTGTTTTCAAACCGACGACGCCGAGCTCTGATGCACGCCACTTATCTCGAACGCTGCGCTCAAATGATTTGTCCATGTCATGTACATCTGACATGCGGGGCACTTTCAGCAGTTGATTACAATTGTGCGTGCTTATGTGACATGCGTGCACTAGCATTTGCATGTTTAATTGCGACTCTTGTGTGCGTATTCTTTGGGTCTTTCGGTAAAGTCACGTAGATAGGTTAAAACTGACGTAGATAGGTTCAAAGAGCTATCTTTAGATAGGTTCAAAGAACCTTCAAAGAACCTATCTACGTGACTTTACCGAAAGACCCGAAGAATATGAATTCGTGCATTCACGAAAGCTTTAAGTCTTGTGTGTATTTGTGTTTTAAAGAAATGTAACGTCGTTCTTATGCGCGATTACATAACCCAGCATTGTGAGCTGCACAAACAGCTGAATCCTTTAATGACTCCCAATCAACGTCTCTCTTTAACGGGAGGTTGATTTTAAAGCAAGTCCTCTCGCAATCGCAAATTACAAACGTGCAATGCGATAATCTGTTAACACGTCGCTAATGCCGTTATTTAAAAACATATAATCTTACACGAGTCCAGCGTGTATCTCGGAACAAAAATCAAACGTAAAGCAGAGAACAAAATAACACATCGAGCTATATACACCGTCAAATGTCTGCGGAGCGCTCTATATGTGTGTCGTTTGGACATTACAAACGCGAGTCAAATATTGGCAATTTCGTACGAATGCAAAGCACGCTTCCGTGTCACGCTTGAGCCGTAACCCTTTTGTATTATTTCCCAGACTGCGAGATCTGATTGCCAGTTTTGGTTATCTCCCCCACACACACAAATAAAGTAACCTCCTCACAATCTTCCATCAAGAATCAATTTTGGCTCTGTGCCTACAGAACAAAAGGCTTGACGGAAAAAGATCGAGATAAATCGACCTACCACAAAAGGGCCGTATCAACCACTCCTCTGCTGCTATCATTCCAAGTCGTTCAAGAGACAAAGATCCCCCGTGTAGCCTTAACAGACTGTTGGGGCAAATGCTGTTCGCGAGCACCTATAAAAGCCGGCACGGCCTGGTCATTCACACTCCACACACACACACACGCGTCTCGGCGTTGTCATAATTTCAGTGATATTTTGGAGAGGGATCGAACAACATCGAACGAGCGCTGCATTGGCTCATCCCATCCGTCAACTCACGTGTGACACAACGGGCAACACTGGGTAATGGGGTAGGGAGCAGCTCTGTGTGTGTGTATGTGTGACAATCACCCACCCACCACCCATCCATTCAGCCACCATTCTCCTCCCTATCTGGTCCTCACGCACGCTCCCCTTTAGCCACGTCCGGTTGTGCACCAGAACAATGAGAACGCGACGCGTGAAATGGAGAGGGGTCATCTCCTCCGACCGATGTCTGTCAATAAGATGCCGCCAAATGTGAAGAAAAAAAGGAAATTCCCTAGGAAAGAGTTGCATTAAAAAAAACCGTCACACAAATAAATCTCAAAACAAGTCAACGTACTGTGCGATCATGATGATGATGATAATACTGTCAAATCAATGCTAAATGCACAATGCTGCTGCTTGCTACGAACCGACAACCTTGCTTGCAGCTGTGAAAATCAGCAAATGTTAAACGAAGCAAATTCGGAATATATAAAATTGGTTCTCATACCGTGACCATTGTTTCGAAGTAATGTTCTTCCAGCGCGTGTACAATCGCTGTGCCGGCCCGATGCTGGTGCTGGTGCTGTGGATGGTGGGGCGTTTGAAATGAAGCCAACAGTTGAAGAAGCTTCGTTTATTTATTGCAGAATAAATAATAATAAATTATGATTATTGTAATGATAATAATATATAACTAACGGTGACCAAAATAATAATAAAGACACAATTATAAAATGACTCTCCTGCACAAAATTAATATTCCTCTAAATCCCTGCCCGTGTGAAAAATCTATAAAGACGGCTAACGACCACTACGACTACTAACAACAATAACAACAACAACAATAACCAAAGCCGTGCAGCGGAAAGAAAAAAAAAACAACACAAAAAATGGGGGAGTGGGGGGGGCTCAAAAAGAAAAATGGAATTACTGAGAAGTGGTGGGGGGGGGGCAGGGGGGGAAGTTAAGAAACAAAAAGAACCCCGGTTATGAATTACGTAAAAAATCGGACAGGAAGAAAGTATGAGCCTGAGCGGGGCGGACTGTGCTGTGAGACTGGAGCCGTCGACGACGCGGCACGCGCCTTTTATAGCTGGCGCAGGGGGCCCCGACCCTCCGCGTTTTATACGCCGATTGGCTCGGGCGGGAGAGCGTGCGGGGGGGGGGTCGATCTCCCCCCACGTCTCCCCCCCACGTCTCCCCCCTCCTCCCCCCACGTCTCCCCCCTCCCCCCACGCTCATCCCCGCCCCGCCCCCCCCTGATTCCTCCCTCTCCTCTCTCTGCGCTGCACCGCCGCTCCCTGCACCCGCCGGCGTCTCCATCCTCCATCCCCCTCCCCCTGGCGAGCAGAGCTCCACGCCCTTCCTCGCCCCCCCTCCTCCTCTGCCCGCCACCCTCTCTCTCTCTGCTATCCCCAGCTCTCTTTATCTCTCACCTCCTCTCTCTCGCTCGCTCTCTCTCTCTGTTGCCTTCGCTTCGTCTCTCAATCGCTCTCGCGGTTTCTTGCCCCCCCGCCGCCGCCGCCCATCCAACCCACCCACCCCCCACCTCTCCCGAGATCTCTCCCCATCTCACCCGCAGCTCTCCCCCCTCTCTCTCTCACGCTCGCCCCATCTCCTTATGTCCCTATTAATTGTTTCTTTGTCTCTCACTGGCGCTTGCACGCTCGCTAACGCCGTCTCGTCGCTGCCTGGACTCCCCTCGGCTGTGTCGCTCGCTCTCTCCATCCTCTCTCTCTCTCGCTCGCTGTCACTCTCTCTCTCTCTCTCCATCTCCGGCTATTCGTACTCAATGCGTATAATTCCAACCACTCTCTCTCTCGTTGCCTGTCTCTCCCGTCCGTCGCTTCGCAGCTATTCAACGAATCTACACTTTGAGTCCGCTTCTCGTTGCGTCTCTGTCCGCCTCTCGGTATATCTTTGACCATCACCCGTCTCTTACTCTCTGCGCATACGTCTATCTTCTCTTCCTCCTCCTCTCTCTTCTCCTCCGTCTACTCCTCTCTATTCACGTCTCTCTGCATGCGTAAGATCCCCCCTCCCCTCTCTCTCATTTTCCTGCTCACTCTCCCTCTCTCTCTCTCCCAATGTCCATTTTTCTCTGTCCCCACCCCTCGATCTATTCATTAGTCTCCGTGCATGTGTCTAATCTCACTCTCCCTCCCTCCACTCTCTCTGCACTCTCCACCCTTGCCTCCACTCATGCGCCACCACCCAGGCACTCACCCAGCCAGCCAGGCTTCACACCTCTCGCCTCAACCACCACCACCACCACCACCACCCAGCCACTCACCCAGCCACTCACCCAGCCAGCAAGGCTTCACACCTCTCGCCTCAACCACCACCACCACCACCACCCAGCCACTCACCCAGCCACTCACCCAGCCACTCACCCAGCCAGGCAAGCTTCACACCTCTCGCCTCAACCACCACCACCACCACCCAGCCACTCACCCAGCCACTCACCCAGCCAGCCAAGCTTCACACCTCTCGCCTCAACCACCACCACCACCACAAAGCACAATCTCGGTCATTCCCCCGACTCTGCGATGCTCCATGCTTCTCTACGTAACAAACAACAACACCAACTTGCCGCTAAGTGGCGATGACACCACCACAGGCACCAGAACGTGTGCCAAGCGTCGTTTAAATCAATACCAAAGGTGGTGAGACAGATCCAGGTGGCATGGGTTACCTGGGTTGCGTGGCTAGCAGACGCACCACCACCTGCGCTACCCCCCCCCCCCCCACCGTGTCACCTCGCTAAGATTTATCTGCCTAACGCTCTGCTCCTTGTTGTGAGCATCGCTCCTTCCCGCCCACCCATTGTTGTTGCTTGGAGGGCGGCTGCTGCCAGCTGCCAAGTAGCGTCTTTCACGAGCCTCCTCCTCCATACACACACAACACACAGAGGTCGATCCTCAACATCGCTAGTACCAGCTGTCAGTAAGACCTCTCAAAGCCTCCACGTCCTCTTGGTAGCACAACCGGTTGACGCGACTCGTGTGTTTTTTTCCTGTACCGCATCAGCCGATCTCTTCTCCTCTAGCTCCGTGCAAGTGCCAAGCTTAGCCATCTCTATGAGGTCAAAGGAAAGCCAGCAGCAGGAGAATGTTTGTGACGGTGGGCACACAGGTGTTCCCCACCTATGGTCGTGAATTCGCAAAGTTCACAGGTGTCTGCAGCAAGTTGATTGGGGTGGTGGTGGGGACTGCGGTGTAACGAGCGCGGGAGACGAGAATTCATGGCATTCTTTAAGGACACAAAACAATCAGGAAGGGTCAAAATAATGATACCATTCGTCCTCGCCAAGTATTCGCAAATTTTTTCTCCAAAAAAATAAACAAACGGAGCACAATAAAAAAACATTAAAACAATATTTCCCAAGGAGGCATTTCCAAATCTGTAACGTAACAAAAATGTTAGTCGGTGTGCTTCTTTTCTTTTTTAACAACTCTCCCCCCCCCAAGGATAATAATGCAATTGTTGTTCACAAAGGACAGATGGCTTCCAGTGTTTTTTCTTCTTCTTCTTAAAACGGGGAGGAAACAAAACGAAAATCCAATGGCAGATGGGGGTCCTGTTGGGGACCTTTCGTTTCCTCAAACCGTGCCACCGCCGAGTTTCGTGCACGAGTGACGCACGCACGCACGCACATATGTTCACTCGTCCCGTGGCCAGGAACACA
The DNA here is from genome assembly GCF_964198595.1 of Lampetra fluviatilis. NCBI lineage: Eukaryota > Metazoa > Chordata > Hyperoartia > Petromyzontiformes > Petromyzontidae > Lampetra > Lampetra fluviatilis. Next base: position 3,409,587 of record NC_136298.1, read on the forward strand.
AAGGCACGTCCCAGCCCCCCACACCACACGCCCCCGCCCCAGGTTCCCACCCCCACGCCCCAGAGACAAAGATCACCCGTATAGCCTTTAACAGACTGTTGGGGCGAGTGCTGTTAGCGAGCACTGTATTCAGGCCGGCACGTCCTTGTGATTCACACCCCTCGGCGTTGTAATATGTTCAGCGTAATTTTTTGGCAGAAGGATCTAACTACATCTATAACTATCACTGCATTCACTCATCGCATCCGTCATCTCACGTGTGACTTGACGGACACGACTGGGTGGGGTGGCTGAGAAGCAGCTCTGTGCGTGTGTGGGACAATCACCCACCACCCATCCACCCAACAATCGCCTACCTATCTGTTCGTCACGAGCACCTGTGAAGGCTACCGGCACTGTGGCACACGAAGGCGTGGGTGGCCTGCACCACGCCCGGCCGCCTTTGTCTCCCCAGTGGCGATGTTTACACACCGCACCAGGTACTCATTTGAGGTTGAGTCGACCTAGGGGAGGTCCAGGATCGGTTCAGATAATCGTCAGTCGTGTCGGTGGCCGTGAGCGGGAATCGAACTCGGGGTCGCGGGGTTCGTAGCGCAGTGCGTCAACCACTACACTACCGCTCCCCCACACCCCCCACACGCCTCCCCCCCCCCACCCCCCGAGCTCCCGTAGCGCTGCCGCGTATAAGACCGGGGTTGGTGGACCACGACCGTGATCCGCATTCTGGCAGCTTGGGCAGAGTTGCGTTTCATCGTTACATTAAATGAGCTGATTGGCGATGCGAACGCTTGGTTAAGAAGTTGGGTGAGATGATGAGGGTGGTGATAATGACGATAAATTTTGATTGTGTTGTGTTGTCTAATGATGATGATGATAATCTCACTACTTTCTCGAGCATGGACATGCTTATAATGGCATTGATAATGCGGTCATGAATGATCTATGATTAATATAAAAATGGATCTAGTCATAACAATAATAGCAGAGCCGTATTTTCTTTCACCATATTATTTTGTTACGCATTGTGACTCTCATTATGTCTGGGAGCTCTTCATTGCAAACGTTGCGTGGCACATTTTGCCCCCATGAGCATCGAAGCATCATTTTCACAAATTACATCTAAAAGACTCACGGTGCCAATGATGGAGGCTGAAGATTCAGTCTGCAGGACTCTGCTGTTTCACATTCTACGCACTCTCTTGCGCTCCTCTTTTCCAGCAAAGTCCATAACTTCCACTACAAGGCCACCACCACCACCACCCCTTCTCGTTTCTTTCGAGCGACTTTTTTGTGTTTAGTTTAGTCGTCCTTCCCCCGCAACTCCGATTAGCGCGGTTGACTACGTACGGTGTGAAAGAAGCTCAACATATTGTACATACATCATCATCACCAACATCATCATCATCACCGGCCACGGCCTTTCGACGACTGGATGAAGGCCTCCCCAATCGACTGCCACCTTTTAGGCACGCAATCGCGCAAAATAACTGGAGGTGACTAAATAATTACAATCCACCTATCGCCTACACACAAGCACCAACTAAGTTCAACATAAATGCATACCAGCACCACGCCCGGACGCCTTTGTCTCCCCAGTGGCGATGTTGACACTTCACACCGGGTACTTATTTGTGGTTGAGTCGACCTAGGGGAGGCCCAGAACTGGTTGAGATAACCATCACTGGTGTTGGTGGCCGTGAGCGGGAATCGAACCCGGGTCGCCCGATTTCGCAAAGCAGCCCAACAACCGCTACCCGCTACACTGCGGCTCTGCGCAAGAGATCATTGTAACCTGTGCCACCCACACATCGCTATCGCGTCTTCCCTTCTGCCAAAGCCTGCAGCTGGCGTTTTACGCCTTTGGTCTGCCCATTGTATTTGAGTGAACCGCACAAACCTCGTTAATCCAGGCACTATCTGACCCTGCATGGGGGAGGGGGGGGTGTTGCCATGATGTGGTGGGTGGTGGCTAGATGAGTGAAGAGAGGTCGCCGCGGTGGCGAGATGTTAACTACCTCGCCTGGTGTCAGGGTCGATTCCGACCCTGACACCTGTGCAACCAACGCTGTGGGGATCTTCTTCACTTGGTTTTAGTCATATATCTGGTTTACTCGGTAAATATCTGGTTTTCTAGGTAAATATCCGGTATCCTCAGTAAATAGCTGGTATCCAAGGTAAGTATCTGATTTCCCAGATAAATATCTGGTTTCCCATGTAAATATCTGGTTTCCCATGAAAATATCTGTTTCCTATGTAAATATCTAGTTTCCTAGGTGAATATCTAGTTTCCTAAGTAAATATCTGGTTTCCTAGGTAAATATTTGGTTTCCCATGTAAATATCTGGTTTCCTAGGTAACTATTTGGTTTCACATGTAAATATATGGTTTCCTAGGTAAATTTCTGGTTTCCTGGGTAAATATCTTTATTTATCATGTAAATATCTGGTTTCCCAGGTAAATATCAGATTTCCTAGGTAAGTATCTGGTTTCCCAGGTAAATATCTGATTTCCCAGGTAAATATCTTATCTCCTATGTAAATATCTGATTTCCTAAATGGTAAGCCCCTAATAGCAACACGATCTCGTCATAAAGTTTTTTTGCATCGGAGCATCTTTGCTAGAGACATCGTGACGCCACACCCCCTCCTTCACAGACATACATACTGGCCATACTCAGCCAGAGCTAATGCATTGAAGCTTTTAACCTCGGTTGGAAAGCGTTCAAAAATTATCTACAAGTTACACGGCCGTAATTCCGTCGAAGAACATCGCGACATATGGGGCATCGATCCAGCCAAATAGACGCCTCTCGAGTCGACCACAGAACAAGTTCCACCTTGAAGAAAACCAACGGCGGTTATAGTCACATGGTGAGACAGACCCCAGTAAGCATGCCCAACGTTGTGCCAACATTGCACATGCGGTTGGAAACGTTGGCACAAACGTTTCGTGTTGACTGGGACTGGCCCCTGTCCTAGGCGTGTGGAATTTAATAATTCCGGGGTCACAACTCGAGATGCGCTGCCCCCTTCGTTCTATTCTACTCTTGCGCCTGGTGATGGCAGCAGCGCTACTGGACATCTGTGAAAAAGAGCTACAGAGCTCAAGTTCATTTATTTCATTTCAAGTTCATTTATTAGGTATAGCCCTGTGTGCCATTCGGTTCTTGAATCGGGTGCAACCGAAACAAACAAAAAACAAAAACATGAACAAGAAAACATCTTAAAGTGACTATGTGCAAACAGAAAATCCAAGAAAAGACAGGAAAATATTGCAGAAAAAGCACCGTACACCAACACTGTGTGCAAAAATCCCAGTGGGATGCAAGTCAAACAACAGCAACAACCACAAAACAACTTAGATTTAGGCCATCAGTCTAACTCTGTACTACAACAAACAAAATGGCCAAACCAAATTTTTTTTCGAAAATCACCAAAATGAAGCCATAAAAGCAATGAAACAGTGATAAAGTAATGAAACAGAACTGATCGGATTCCTCCAGCATAAATACATTTACATATTCTGTGGTTCAGGAGCTGAGTGCCAATGTTGAGGTCTGCTGCTTGCCATGTCGAGAGGGCTTCAGGATAGAGAGTTCGTGGAGTTGTGATATTTCTCCTCCATTGAAGGAGAGAAAACTACAGTGGTTTACTAGAGGGCCCGCAGACAAATATCGCCTATAGACTGACATTGCCTATCGACTGAAATTGGCCATAGATGCACTTTGTCTATTATACTATTGTAGTCGTGCGTATGGCAGCAGCAATGTGCATCGACAGCTCGACGCCCAATGTCGAGGTCTGCCGCTGGTCACGACGAGAGGGCTTTGCTGTTCCTCCTCCTTCAAATGTGCGCAGACTCCAGTGGCTTCACTACGCTGCGGTCCACGCCCTGATTGTGCCGAGCCACGGAGACGCTGTGACCTTGACCACACCTAACCGCCGCGATGCGGGGTTTTCCTATTCAAATGAAATGACGAACGCCTCCAAGGGCCTTCTGTTGTTGCCTGAATCGTTGAGTTGAGCACATTAATTGATTAAATGAAAACCCCAGCACAGATATGCGCACACGGACAAAGACAACCCTCTCCTCCTCCTCCCCCACGCCCCCTCCCCCCGCCCGCACATTGATGTGCAGTCACAGAGCGCTGGACGCTAGCGATGCTATTGAGCAGCAGCTATTCGGACCGAAATAGCGCCACACGGGGACACCTTGCAGCGCGTGCCTGACCGTCAACTGGCGTTGAATCGGACTACGACGGTACTAGCTACGCATTTTCGGCCGAGTCAACCTAAGGGTGATCCCTCGGGAGGGTTCAAATACCACGTGACCAATGGCTGTTGTGCATGGAGAGGCATTGCACGGGTGTCGTGGTGTAGTGGGTTCCCTAACCACAGACCGGTAGGGCACACGAGGGGGTGGGTGGCCGGCACCACGCCCGGACGCCTTTGTCTCCCTAGTGGCGATGCTGACACACCACACCAGGTACTCATTTGAGGCTGAGTCGATCTAAGGGAGGCGCAGGATCGGTTCAGATAGTCGTCACCGGTGTTGGCCGTGAGTGAGAATCGAACACGGGTCGCCGGGTTCGTGGCGCAGCGCGATAACCGCTGCACTGCCTCATCTCGATCACCGGCCTCACAAACATACAAACACACATACACACAAAAACACTTGAGGTCACACACCAGGACTCACGGGCAAACAGGCGTACGCACGCACGGGTAGGGTAAAGCGCGCACGTCAGCAAACGTGTCCAAGAGACAAGCAGCCCTGAACACCGTGCCTCACGAAGCTAACATCCAAAAATGAACGTCGTGGGGACCGCCAACGGCAGGGGAGCTGAGCCCCAACGCTGAGAATTGGCCTGCAAATAGCGCGCACCTTGTGACACGGGGAGCCATCTCTATCTTCCTCCTCCCCGAAAGATGTATCTATTCATTTATTTTCGTGTAATTACGTCTTCACAAATCGCCACACGGCCCGGTCAAATGAATGTGATCTTGCAGGATGCGTCACGCAAGGCTGGGAAACGCAAAACGTTCCCGCTTTATCTGAGATGGTAAAATGAGAATGGATTTTGTTCTACGGAGTGAATAATTATTTTTTTGCAGACGTTTGGAAATGTGCGTGCGTGTGTGCGCACCAGCTCTCATCTCCGATGGAAATATTGACCCGTGGTTTCATTGCCAGCCAAAATGACCACGGTTAGGTCATAGGGATAAACTAATTCTAGATTTGAAGCTTTCGTGACTGCAAGGAATCATATTCTTAGGTTTTTTTCGGTAAAGTCACGTAGGTAAAACATAAAAATTAATGAAAATAAAATAATAAATAAAACAAAAAATCACGACGTTTCGGAGGCAACACAAGTCTCCGTCATCAGGTGGGACCGTCACAGCCGAATTAGCTGCATCAAGTGCTGCATCAAGTGATGCAGCTAATTCGGCTGTGACGGTCCCACCTGATGACGGAGACTTGTGTTGCCTCCGAAACGTCGTGATTTTTTGTTTTATTTTATTTTATTTTCATTAATTTTGATGTTTTACCTACGTGACTTTACCAAAAAAAAACCTAAGAATAGGGATAAACTAATGGGTCGGTTGACCTTTGGCATTGATAGCGTGAGGTCAAGCAACCAATTTGAGTGCGTGGAGTTCACCAACTTTGTAGAATTGCGGCGAAGCACGGCGAGCCCCTGAGCATTGCAATTTCATCTCGACAGTCGGCCTCAAGGTCCTGCCTGATTATTTATTTATTTCCCATCTAGAGGTGACTTTCAGCACCCCCCTCTCCCCTGCCCCCCGTCCCTCAATCCCACACAGGGATAGGATTTTTTTTTTGATGATTCAGGTTAAATGTATTCGCCTCTGTCGCCAGAAAGTGAACGGGAAAACGGGGTGACGTCAAGCCGTCCGGCAGAGGCTGTCACAATGATTGCACTTCACTTAACTTCTCATTGTAGTTTCGTAATTAGATTTTAAACACGAACTCGGTGAGAACGTGGGCTGTCACCATGAACGTACTGTACGAAGACAAAGATCATCCCCCGTAGCCTTTACAGAGTGTTGGGGCAAAGTGCTTTTAGCGAGCACCTATGAAGGCCAGCACGGCACACGACGGGGTGGATGGCCAACACCACGCCCGGCCGCCTTTGTCTCCCCGTTGGTGATGTTTACAAACCACATCAGGTACTCATTTGAGGCTGGGTCGACCATCGGAGGCCAACAAACCTGTTCCAATAATTAATCGTCACTGGTGTTGACCATGAGCGGGAATCGAACTTGGGTCATCGGGTTCGTAGCGCAGCGACTCTACCGCTTTCCAAATGCAAGCACGTGTGTGTGTGTGCGGATATACACATACACGGACAGACACAACAACTGATGCCACAGCTCACACACAGTGTGTCGACAGCCGCCTACAACAACGAGGCCCCCAGCGCCAGGTGACCAAAGCCCCCTCCGTGCGGCTACAGTTCCGTCTTACTGCCCGAGACTCAGAAATCCCCAAATAAAAGAGCGGCAATATGGCTGTGGGGGGAAATTCCGCATGGCTTCACGTATACATCTCAAGACGCGACGTGAGCCGAGCGTCAGCGTGCACGTGACGCGCGTGTGATGACATCGCAAATCGCTTCCCGTGAGGTTGGCGGGCGGGGGGTGGGGATTCTATTTTGAGCCTTCATTTGCGTTAATGCAACGGGAATGCGGGCGAGATTATTCCGCAGCGAATCAATTTCTCCGCAAAGCGTTCTGCGGCTCACGTTTTGTTGTTGTTGTTAATTTAGAAATCTGTCCGGACAAGGTTCAAATGCTGACTGCTGTTCCGTAAACTGACAGCCCGCGGACCGCAGCCGTCGCTTTGTTTGCTGCGGCGACGCAACGACTGGAAAAGCGAGACACGTGGGAAGTGGATAAGTACAGACGTACGTGTGTGTATGTCGATGTGTGTGTGTGTTGAACTTCTTTCGCACCGTACGTAGCCAACCGTGCTAATCGGAGGTGCGGGCGAACTGCAACAAATTAAACAGCAAAATTTGTTCTCAAGAAATGACCTTTCCATCTAAATTTAGAATTTATTTTCAATCTAGATTCCACATTTGGAAAAATGCGTCTAGAGCAGTGTTCTTCACTCATTTTCAGAGGCGGGCGACATTCGCCCATCGGACATCAATCGGTGCGAGGGGTCGCCACGCCGCCTGCCAGGGGTACACTCACATTTGTGTATTGTCAGGGGCCGTACGAAAGGCCACTAAGCGCCTTGCAATGACGAACACTGGTTTAGAGTATTTGGTTTCTATAAATTTCCACGTGATGAGCCACTTCGTTGGCAGACCTGAGTCATGGCTACATCTTGGGCGACATGGTGGCGAGATGTTAACTCCCTGCCTGGTGTGCAGGAGGTTGTGGGTTCAATCCCAACCCTGACGCCTGTATATTTGGAGTTTGCATGTTCTCCCCGAGGTTGTATGGATTTTTTCTCCGGGTCCTCCAGTTTTTCCCTCCACCTTTAGAAATATACTATTAGCGAATTTGGCTGCTATGAATTTCCACATGATATAAGCCACTTCATTGAGCTGTCATTTGTGGCCAGGTGACTTCTGCAAAAGAGCTATACAGCTTCGTGGGCCTTACCCGATCAAATACTAAAGCGATTAGCTCCAGTGGCTTCCTAATATCGGAAGGAAGAGCGTTCCAGACGGCCGCAGAAGCGCATCTAAAAGCGCGCGATCGAGTAAGCATCTTTGTTCGATGGTCAGCCAGAAGCCACTGCTGCGAGGATGACCCGATGGGGCAGAACACGCTTCGCTTTACTCGCCCGGTATCAGATGGAAATGCTCGAGGCCGGATCGACTCGGCGTGTCGCCACTCATGCGCAATTCGGAATAAAAAAAAAACACAATAAGGCTCGCAAATTCGTGAATACTTATCGGGCACACGTGCGGTGGGCACGCGGTTAGCAATCACCCCCACGAAGGCGGGCACAGCACGTGAAGCGAGTGGCGTGGCGACATCACACAGACAAAGGTCACCCCGTATAGCCTCGACAGGCTTTTGGGGCAAGTGCTGGTAGCGAGCACCTGTGGAGGCTGGCACGGCACACGAGGGAATGGGGTGGCCCAACGTTAGAGCAAGCCGCTCGCAATCGGAAGGTTTGTGAATTCAAATCCAGCTTGGGTACAAGGGGGGGGGGTTGACAGAGCCCATCATCCCTCCTGGGTTGATAGAATCACGAGGACTACTTTGTGGGGGAGTCAACAGCGATTGTCCTCTGGACAGACTCTCCCCCGTCATGTGAATGTGGAATTTCCACCACTGACATACGCGAATAGTCAGCCCGCACCCTGCCCGATGAGGATTTGAACACACTTTTCCGGCCGCCCGTCGTATTTCCCTCTAACTCCAGTTCCACTCCACTCTGGCCTCGGAGAAAAAATAACAACATCACCGCATGCAATTGGCACTCTTGAAATGGCGAGCACGTGGATTTGTCCACGTGCTCGCCTCCGCTCGGAGTGCGCGAATGCATTCACGACCTCGTGCGAAGAGGAAAATAAGCGTAATTTTGACACCCGCGCTCATTCTGGGAGTAGCGACGCATCCAATAATCTGAGCCGGGGTGATGCAGGCGTCAGTTAAAATAGGTCTCGAGCGAGACCTGTGAATTTTTTTTGTTTGTTATCGAAAACCATCGTAAAATTACAAAGCGAGTCCACGGCTCCCGGCAGAAATTGCCAAGTGAGGCCCTAGATCACCGCGGTGATCCAGGGCATCAGTAGGGAGAGTTGGTGGCTCACCATACACACACACAGACGCTGTTGTGAAACTTCCTACTGCTACCCTTGGGCGTCGAGGAAGTGCCCGTAACCCGGCTCGCCAGGAGAAGGCTGTACAGCAAGCGGACTGATCGCCATCTGGTTGGGACAAGCGCTGTTAGTTGGTGAGCACCTATTAAGTCCGACACGGCACGCGGGATGGGTCGTGTTGTTCCCCACCGCACCGGGTACTCTTGTGACACTCAGAGAGGGCCATGCCGTTTGGATGTTGCACGTGTTACATCGCCCCCAATTCCATCTGTACTGGGATAGAGTGTTGCCCTGTCGCATGCGTGGGTTTTCTCCCATGATGTATAATGAACACAACTCATTATTAAATTGGCTGGGAATTTTTTGTAAAAAATATATTTAAACAAAAATATAAACACCCAATGCAGCAGCAGCGGCGGCGGCGACGGCAACCGGACCCTTCTGAAGGAGTCCTGACTGAGCGTGATACGCCGTCCGCTTCACAGTGGACACGTCAAACATCCCCGGACGTCATTCCCAGGAATAGTTGCCTATTGTGTTTCAGGGTCCAATGTTGCCAAAATGTGTAAATTGCACTGTCAGTTACACAATCTGGATTACACAAGCAGCAATCATCAACCCCCCCCCTCCCCGCTCCCCCTACTGGTTGACTCATGCCCCAGGTCACCCGTGCAAATTCGACTTATTCTGGTCTCGGAATTCTCACCTTGTAACAACCAAAAAAAGCATTGCTGCTCAGGCTTCTGAGATCGGATGCAATTGAGCGCAGTGCTGATTACTTTTCATGCTATCACAGGATGCAGTGATCATGGGCTCCCGTAAATCTAATCATCGACTATTTCTAGGTCATATTTGTAAGCGTTACGATGATTATAACTCTCCATAATGGAGTTTTTTTTGGGGGTTCGATTTGTTGAATATAAATGTGTAATTAAACCTGCCACAGCCAATTAGCAAGGTTTGTTAGGTAAACAAAACATGACAATTCGTTACTAGTTCAACACCTCGATGTGATGCAGAGTAAATCCACAACATTTACAATTCGAGTACGGCGCTTCACCGGTAATTACAAGCAGCATCATCAGGCGGCAGCCAGAATTGTGGAGAAATCCTCCTTCTTCGGTGTCGGGTGGTGGCGGGTTTAACAACACATTTATATTTACGGGATATAACCCCCCCCCCCCCCCAAAAAAACCCCTCTATCATGGATAATACTGGTCGCGAAAACTTACTATAACGTGTTAAAATATGATTACTCTATCATCATCTCAGCACATTCTCAACGAGCTCACATCGTCATCGTCGTCGTCATCAAGGTAGACATACACACGCGTCTTTGTTGCTGCGATTACAGTGATAGATGATAATGGAACGCTACGAGCTGAGAGCCTTGGTCGGTTGTCACCTCAGCCAATCGTCCATCTAGAGGGGGTCGATAAAATTGTCACCACTTTGCGACAAAGCAACAGGCGCGCACTTTTTACGGAGAGACTGGCCACCTGACATGGTAATGTGGAATTTCGGCCGCTGACTCGGGAACTGCTGACAGAGTCAGGGGGGAGAAAGCAGCCAAACGCCTCATGGAGCAAGGGGAAGACACGGACCGTGTACCGTATTGATATTTAATTAGCACAGGCATAATTAAGGCATTTAATTAGCAAGGGGGCATTTAATTAGCACAGGCATAATGTGGAAATGAGCGAGAGGGTAAATGCATGCCACATTAGATGTTGCCTGATGACATTTCGCACCCGAAATGTCCGCAATTTTCAGGACGTTGACGTCAATTGCACCGCTGCGGTGTCAGCGGAATGGGCCTGACGGTCACTTTAAAGTCTTTGTAGTTCTCTTAACCCTGCCCCCCGCGCCACCGCCCTCCCGTGTGAAAGATTCACGTTGGACATTGTGGGACACGCGACCAAGACGCGTTCCTCCGACAACAGACGGTCAGGTGGCCACGTTGAGTGAAATTCCGATGTGTGTCATACGCCCTCCTCCACCCGACGCAGCCGAATAAAAAAAGTTATCGCGCGGTGGCGAGATGTTAACTACCTCGCCTGGTATGCAGGAGATTCGTGGGTTCGATCCCTACCCTGACGCCTGCTGTATATTTGGAATATGCATGCCTCTCTCTCTCTCTCCACTTGTTTGCGTGCATTTTTCTCCGGGTCCTCTGGTTTTTCCCTTAACATATAGAATCGACATCGCCGCGTTTAGAGTGCTTGGCTGCTATGAATGGCCACGTGATAAACCAATTGGTTGAGCTATTATTTGCGGCCAGGTCGCTTCTGAAAAAGAGCTCAGTGGGCCTTACCTGGTCAAATGAAAATAAGCCAACAATCGTTTGTAGCTTAACGTGGCCAATGTCTGACCACTCCGGCAGCGCCACCGGTGTGTCGTCGTCATTGAAGAACAGCGATCCGCGTAAACGATTTAACAATTTGGTATGACGCTTCGCTGGTTGATATACAACCAGAAGTTATACAACGAGCATCATCATCCGTTACGGCACGCAATTCCGCCGGATCGCCTGATGACGCTGGTCGTAACCAGCGGTCGGAAGCGTGGGCGCCCAGTCGTCAAGTGTTGCAGCAAGAAGAAACAGGCACGTTCGTCCAGGTCACAACTTTATTTATGTGGCTACGTCGGGTGGAGGAGAGTGCCACGACACAAATTGGCATCGCACTCGCACGGCGATCCGACCCAAAAACCAACGACGAATCGTAACGTTGGTCGTGAAAGCCTGCTCCGCTGGGACTTTCAGAATCAGAATCATCAGAATCTTTCGTTATCGTGGAGGAATCCGATGAGCTAAAAGCTTTTTTTTCCGGCAGACGTCCACGCAACCGCCAAACATCTCGGCCACTTCTGTCACTGCAAGAGGCGGTGACAGTGGCGTGAGGTGACTGAGCGGCGATGTAAATTACCAGCACGGCGATGACACGTGGAAGTGGATGCACCGCCCACTGATACCCGATCAGTGCTGCTGGGGAGCTGGCGGTCACGGATGAATGTTGCGTACGGGCCGTTGTCGAAGCGGAAGGCCGCGTGAAATGAAATTGTGGGCCGCTTCTGGCCCGCGGGCCGTAACTTCCCCAGATAAGATTGACGAGATGTGAGCCACTCGTTAAGAGAGTCGTTCGGCCACTTATCGCCGGCACGTCGCGTTTGTGTGCTGTGACGTCTGTCTGTCTGGGCAGCGCTAGTGCACTGGTTAGCACGCTGTGGTCAGAAAACCCGGCCACCCGAGTTTGATCCCCGCTGACGATTACCTGAAGCGGTCCTGGGCCTCCCCTTGATCAACTCGGTCTCAAATGAGTACCGTACCTGGTGCGATGTGTACACATCACCACTGGAGATACAAAGGCGGCCGGGCGTTGTTTGTGGCCACCCACCCCCTTCGTGTGCCGTGCCGGCCTTCAATGATGCTCGCTAACAGCACTTGCCCCACAAGTCTGGTGAGTCTATATGGGGGATCTTTGTCTTGTCTGTAGACACGTGATGACGCTAAGAGTTCTAACTCTCCACACGGCTCCACGAGGAGAAGGGGGTAAGGGGGAGGTGGAGAGGGGGAGGAGAGAGGGGAGGGGAGGGGGGAGGCGGAGAGGAGAGGGGGGATAGGGAGAGGGGGAGAGGGAGAGGGGAGAGGGGGGGAGGCGGAGAGGGGAGGGGGAGGTGGAGAGGGGGAGGGGGGAGGCGAAGAGGGGAGGGGGAAGATGACCCCCTCGCCAGCAGGAGGGATGACGGTCGGTAAAGACCAAGACGGGTGACGGAATGTCAGCCAACGGAGAGAACACTCCGAGGGGGACGGAGCAGGGTGGAGAAGGAGTGACGTGATCGAGGTGGTGGTGGTGGTGTGCAGGAGTGAGATGGATGGTCGCGACAGACGGCCACGACATGGGGAAGTCGTTCATCCAGCAGCTCATCGATCGTGGCTGACGACGATGATGCTAACTCGACCATGACGACAGCTTGACCATGATGACGATAGATTGATGATGATGATAGGCGTTGGTATGCAGTTATAATCCCAAGGTTTGTCTTCTTTAAGCTTGGAACACAAAGATGAATGAGCTATGAAGAAGAGCCCATTGCTTCAAACGGCACCCATTACTGTATACGGTATCGTTTTCCTGTTAAGGCCACGTGGTGTTACATATCGAATGCGTTGGGAGTTTAGTTTTTTTGTTTGTTAACTACGCTTGTGCACCAGCATCACCAAATAATTATTTTCATGAGGAGGTGGATGGGAGAGAGGGTTTATGAGGAGGTGGATGGGAGTTAGAGTTTATAAGCAGGTGGATAGGAGTTAGGATTTATGAGGATGAGGTGTATACGGGTGGAGAGGGTTTACGAGGAGGTGGGGTCCAGGGGGAGAGACAGGTGTGTGGACGTCAACCGCCGAGTGGGTTCCCTGCTCTACAAGTCGTCGGTGTCGAGTGGAGCGTCACGAGAAGTCAGTCGCCTGAGCAGGGGGCCGCCTCGTGTGGGACTCGACGCGTTCCCAAGGCCACCAGCAGACGCAGTGAGTCGATTTGCTCTATTTCTGTAGCCTGGGCGGTTTGCTTCCACTTGCTATGGATTCTGCAGCTGAAGCAGAATCATTAGCACAGACGGAAGTGAAAACAAGAACATCTATTTTCAAGTTCACGTTAAATCCGTTTTCGTTTTACACCTTTTGCTCGTGTTATTATATATGTATAATATTTATTTTAAAGAGACTTCACGTAATGGGAGACATACTCAGCGAGATACATTTATTCCGTCTGCACCTAAACTCTTATTAGGTTACCATTCAAATAATTGCTACAATAAACATACTGCGCACGCACAATTATTTGCTGATAAAACACACGAACAGGGGTGATGATCTGCCTCTTGCAGTGGTTCTTCGCTAATTTTCAGAGGGGTGGGGGGGACACTTTGACAGCCACACGATGATGATGGTGGAGGTGGCCAGCACCACGCCCGGCAGCCTTTGCCTCCCGAGTGGCGATGTTTACACACCGCACCAGGCACTAATTTGAGGCTGAGTTGACCTAGGGGAAGCCCAGGACCGGTTCAGATAATCATCACCGGTGTTGGCCATGAGCGGGAATCGAACCTGGTTGGCCGAGTTCATAGTGCAGCGCGGCTAACCGCTACACTAAACACCCACACACAAGCAATGAATGTGTTGCAAACATTGCTTCAAGTAAAGTGTCTATTTTTCTATGGACATGCTATAGAAAGTGGGCACAGCGGCTAGCGAAACCAAAAACTTGCTGCAGGCGTACTGAGTTTCATTCCTGGCGACGGCTAACATCAGTGACACGCGATATACGAGCCTGGGTCATCCATCCGTTGACCAGCAGCACGGTGCAGTAGGCTGGTGAGACGAGCCGAAATGGGGAACGCTTTCATCCCAGCAGTGGAATTCGGTGCCGGATTATCCGAGGAGCAAAAGTAGCATATGCTTCGGGCCCCGCACATTCAAGGGCCCCGCGCTAAATGCTTGCAAGCTATCAATTCCAGTTCAGTGATTCTGCACTTGCTCCATTACTATAGTACTATACCGCCTTCAACTTTTTATGAACAACTGGGTGTTTAAGGTTGTCGTATTATCTGGCTGTATAGAATATGAAAAATACAATTACTTTACTATGCAAGTAAAAAATGTGTCTGAATATTTATGCGGTTTTTTTAGGGCGCCTTTATAACAAATGCTACAGGCCCCGCACTAGCTTAATCCGCCACTGAGTGTATAGTAATTATCATACTCTTTGGTTCTTTCGGTAAAGTCACGTAGATAGAAAATGTATAGATCACGACGTTTCGATCGTAACACAAGCAACCGTCATCAGGTGGGATAAACACAGCAGGAGAACTGCGTCTCCTGCTGCGTCAGTTCTGCTGCTGTACTCTTTGGTTCTTTCGGTAAAGTCACGTAGGTAATAAAATAAGAATAAAAATAGAAATAATAAAAAATTAGATTATTTCCATTTATTATTATTATTATTATTTTCACCTACATAATTACTTCTATTTATTTTTTATTTTTCACCTACGTGACTTTACCGAAAGAACCAAAGAGTATGGATCCTTGCAGTCACGAAAACTTCAAATCTAGAATGAATTCTCCTGCTGTTTGTCTCACCTGATGACGGTTACTTGTGTTGCGATCGAAACGTCGTGATCTATAAATTTTCTACCTACGTGACTTTACCGAAAGAACCACAGAGTATAGATTCCTGCAGTCACGAAAGCTTCAAATCAAGATTGTAATTATTATCTTAGAGAGTTATAATTTAACAACAACATGAAGTCAAACAACGGCATCACGTATAATCGAGTGGCTCCTAGTGTTATCCAACCTCCCAAAAAAGACAGATCGTGGGCTCGATTCGCTCTCAATCCACGCTTTGAGCATCCAATTCCCCCCACGATCCACCGCGAGTCAAGCGCTTGAGCCACGGGGTCAGCACGGCCAGATGTACAACTCGTCGAGGGTGGGTTGGTTGCATCATCTGGGAATCCAACCAGCACATTGCGAACCAGCAGCGCTGCAATGTAGCATCTGTCCTCTAGCCGTGCACGCAAAGGCCCCCTTTTGTCAAATAAGTTAACACCTCAGTGGGCTTTACTCTGGTAAGATGAAAAAATAAGTATCGTTTTATTTTGACATTTCTAAGCGATTCGTTTACCTTTCCTAGATTGTGTGCACTCCTCCCGTGCCTTTGTGTTGCTTGTTGTTGTTGCTGTAACGTTCTGACCCCGTGCCCCGACTGGATATTTGTGAAAAAGAGCTTTATAGCTCATCGGATTTCTCCAGTCTAAATGCATATTGTGATTCTGATCCATTGCTGTATGAGCGGGTCTTGGGGGGGGGGTTATTTGACCATACTTCACCACGTTTGGTCAGTGCGGGGTTGCTTTAGGTGTCCGGAGGCATAGAAGTGGGGAAGTGCAGTACAACAAAGAATTTGGTTTGCGCTGCCCTATGCTGCCGACCACGCAGCCCCCCCGCCCCCACACCGAGCGCAAGCCGCTAAGGTGTTTGCGCGTCGTGGTCGCCCGTCCAATCCAAGCGCTGTCCAGGCTCAAGCTGCCTGCTTTACTTGCCGAAATCTGGCGTGAAATCTGGTGTGAGATCTGGTGTGAGATCTGACGCGAGATCTGGCGTGAGATCTGGTGAGAGATTTGGCGTGAGATCTGGTGTGAAATCTGGTGAGAGATCTGGTGCGAGATCTGGTAAGAGATCTGGCGTGAGATCTGGTGTGAGATCTGGCGTGAGATCTAGTGTGAGATCTGGTGTGAGATCTGGCGTGAGATCTGGCATGAGATCTGGTGAGAGATCTGGTGAGAGATCTGGCGTGAGATCTGGCGTGAGATCTGGTGTGAGATCTGGTAAGAGATCTGGTGTGAGATCTGGCATGAGATCTGGTGTGAGATCTAACGCCAGATCTGGCGTGACATCTGACATGAGATCTGGCGTGAGATCTGGTGAGAGATCTGACATGAGTTCTGGCGTGAGATCTGGTGTGAGATCTGGTGAGAGATCTGGTGTGAGATCTGGCGTGAGATTGGCGCGAGATCTGGCGTGAGAGCTGACATGAGATCTGGCGTGAGATCTGGCGTAAAATCTGATGAGAGATCTGGTGCGAGATCTGGTGCGAGATCTGGCATGAGATCTGGTGAGAGATCTGGCGAGAGATCTGGCGTGAGATCTGGGGCGAGATCTGGCGTAAGATCTGGCGTGAGATCTGGCGAGAGATCTGGTGAGAGATCTGGTGAGAGATCTGGTGCGAGATCTGGTGAGAGATCTGGTGTGAGATCTGGTGAGAGATCTGGCATGAGATCTGGTGCAAGATCTGGTGAGAGATCTGGTGAGAGATCTGGTGAGAGATCTGGTGTGAGATCTGGTGCGAGATCTGGTGAGAGATCTGGCATGAGATCTGGTGAGAGATCTGCCGCATTCTGTTTGACTTCGGTCCACGAACGTCCTACATACACTGTACCGTATGTGAACAAAAAAACCTTACTTACATTTAAAAATCGATCGGCTTCACACTTCACCGCCCACACACGCAGTTCTCAATCCGCGGAGCTCGTCGGGCACATCGCTGAGCGCGTTTCACTTCACGGGAATGTTTTATTTCAATATATATAAACAAAAGCGCAAGTGTGGCTGGCTGGCTGGCGTGCTACTATGCGATTATGCCGCTACCCAGGGCCCGGCTCCATGAGCCCGAGAGAGGACCCCCCTTCGCTCCGGGTGCCGCGTTCCGCTAAACTGGCCGATAATGCACGCCGCTGCCGTGCGTCGTCGCAGCAGCAGTGACGGTGGCAGCGGCGGTGGCAGCAGTTGCAGCTGCGGGAGTGATGGCAGCAGCGGTGGCAGCGGGTGTGGCAGCTGCAGCAGCAGTGGCAGCAGCAGTGGCAGCAGTGGCAGCAGCAGCAGCTGCAGCGGTAGCAGCAGCAGTGGCAGCAGCAGTGGCAGCGGCGGTGGCAGCAGTGGCAGCAACGGTGGCAGCAGTGGTGGTAGCAGCAGTGGCAGCAGCAGCAGCGGTGGCAGCAGTGGCAGCAGCAGCAGCTGCAGCGGTGGCAGCAGCAGTGGCAGCAGCAGTGGCAGCAGCAGCAGTGGCAGCAGCAGTGGCAGCAGCAGCAGTGGCAGCAGCAGTGGCAGCAGCAGCAGTGGCAGCAGCAGTGGCAGCAGTGGCAGTGGCAGCAGTGGCAGTGGCAGCAGCAGTGGCAGCAGTATCAGCTACAGCGGTGGCAGCAGCAGTGGTGGCAGCAGCAGCAGCAGCAGTGGCTCGCCATAAAATATTTCGCCGAGGAGGCAGAGCGGACCGCACGTGAGCGCGTTCCGAATTGGAATATTGATTTACGCTGGAGGAATCCGATGAGCTATGAATCTCTTTTTCAGAGATGTCCAGTTGGGGAAATGTGGTCGGAACGTTACAACAACAATACAAAAACACGATCGTAGTGCAAAGTACAGGAAAGGGAAACAAATCACCCAAAAACATAGCAATGAAACTAAATCATCCCCATGCTATAAGGCAAAACCGACTGAGGTGTTCACTTATTTTTCAGAAGCGACCTGACCAGGGGCGGTTTCTTCATTAGGGCGATTGGGCGACGCACCACCAATGTCATTCAACCACAAAGTCACGCTAGCCGTCACTGTGCCTCTGGATATAGTCCAATCAGCGTCATGTCACGTTCTGTGGAGTACCGCCTCTTTTTGGGCGATTTCACTCCGGCTGAGAATCGCCCAGAGTGGTCCCATAGACTTACATTCAAAGATGTTTTTTTTCGAACGGGGGGCGCTGCAATGCATTCTCTATGGCTTCCGGGAGGGCTCGCACTAACGTGCTTACGTCATCATACGTGCTTACGTCATCATACGTAAGCACGTTTCATCCAACAATATAATTTGTCGCCACCTAGTGGAATCTTTAATAAAAGAAACTTGAGCGGATTGTATTAATAGTGAGTATAGAAACAAACAAGATGTATTGTAAGAGTCACTTTATTTTTCATTAATATTAAAGAAGTGAAGTTGCCTTTACATGCTTAAGCTGTTAATTTATCCATTGCATGGGTGGACCTTATCCTTATCAATCATCCAGACATTTGCCCCCCCTGAGAGATTTTGCAGGAGCCGCCACTGGACCTGACCATAAATGATAGCTCAACGAAGTGGCTTATCATGTGGACATTTATAGCAGCAAAATAATATCGAATGCATGTTTCCAAATGTGGAGGGAAAAACCGGAAGAGGCGGAGAGAAAAATCTACGCGAGTACAGGGAGAAAGAGACACGCAAACTCCAAATGTACAGCAGACGATTGAACTTTGTGGCAGGCAGGGCTTTTTGCCGATTCCTCGCGGAATATGTTCTGTGGTTCAGTTCGCTGGCGGGCCGTGACTAGAAGCCATCATCATCACTGACATTGTTCTAAATTGTTAACTAATTTCTTTCAAATTGCTTGTTGCGTTTAGTTAAGTTGTCCTTCCACCGCACCTCCGATTAGCACGTCAGGCTACATAGAGTGCGAAAGAAGTTCAACATGCATACGTACATACATCACCACCAACATCATCATCGTCATCGGCCACCGCCTATCCACTACTAAATGAAGGCCTCCCCAATCCGCTGCCAGCTGTCACGTGCAATCCCGCAAAATAACTAGAGGTAAACAAAATAATTACAAATCCGCCCATCGCCTACACACGAAATACAATGTCGCCGGTGTGACGACGGCGTCCTCTCAGAGGCAATTCCGTTCCCTTTCTAAGCCACAGTGAGAAGTGTTCGGGGAATGTCGTCTGCCCTTGGCTGTGGAAATGTTAGCAGGGTCGTTAACCAGGGCAGACCTCGTCTGACATTAAGCCCTGGTCACGACGGGAATGACTTTTCAAAGGGTGATGAGATCATTAGCAAGTCTTCGTCGTCATCATCATCATCATCGTCGATGTCATTATCGTCGTCGTCGTCATCATCATCGTCGTCACGTAGTTTTATTTTAGTTTCGATGGAATTGTTCGGATGTGATGCACAGGAGTGAAATTGTTCCACTTGAGTTGAAATTAATATATGTATGCTCCTGGACCGTTCCCATTGTGCTGTAATGTGCAATGATGCCTGCTTTATAGATGGTGATATTGGCACGTGATACGAAGATTGATTGATTAACCGATATGGACAAGTCATGGCTGAAACCGCAACTTTAACGAAAACTTTAACGAAAATGCGTTATAATCCCTAACGAGCGGTGCTGTGGCTCACAATCGGAGATGTGTAAGTTCACAGCATGGCCAAGGCTCCGGTGGGGTGGTCATTAAAATCAGAGTTGACGAGAAATAACATGATAACCCACATTCCTTTCTTATTTTCAAATAAACTCTTCTGGCTTCATTGCAACACTCAAACTCCACTCTTTGCTGTTATTATCATTGGTATATAATTTCCACACAAAGGGCTGCACATAGAACTGCATTACCGAATAATTTGTCCACTTAAATCCATGTCCTCTTAACAGAACCCTGCCTTATTGTACCACTTTGAGGTTGTCATGTGGATGCACTGGCCCCTGTCATAGGAGTGTGGAATTGTAGCTTGTATTTACCTTAGGGCTACCAAAGTATATGGGTGCCGCCAAGTTCTAATTTAACTAGAGCATAACTTTTGACCTATATTTTACGTGTATATATCGACTGTATGTACGAGTGTAATGTACTTTATTTAGACAGAAAAGTATCAGGACGTGTCTTCAGCAGGGTACTGCTTCAAACATTTTTGGCAAAATGCTGACAACAGACCCACAATTCCATTCTCGTCGCAGAGCCACGGCTTTCGATCTATAATCAAAGACCGACCAAACGTTTCAATACACAAAGTAAGCTGTCCCTCCCTCCTTAGCCTCCTTCAGTGCCTCTCTCCAATCCTCACCTTTTCTCCATTACAAGGTCTCTTCCACCTTCCCTACCCCTCGACCCCTCACTCCACCCTCACCCCTTTTCTCAACCCCCCCCCCATCGTAGTCACCAATTCCTCATCCATTGCACGCCCCTGCCGTACAAAGGATTTGTTTATGCAGGTTTTTTCCCCATAAATATTAAACGTCTTGATCAAAGGCGCCCTGATAATTATAAAATAAGATGAATGCAATGTTTGACTCTCATTCTTTAACAATCATTCAAACTACACATAGTAAGTAAGTTACTCTGCCATTTCATCATGGGCTATTGATTAGTGTAACTTTTGTGTCGTTTCAGCATAGCCTCGTTACAGCACGAAACGAGCAAAAAAATCTGAAACGTCTCTCATTGTATGGTGTCATAATCAGGAGAACGACTGAACATCTGTGAAAACAGAGCTTCATATCTCATCGGATTTCTCCAGGATTTCTGATTCTGGTATTTTTACAATAGGATCCCGCGTACGTACTGAACTCTGTCGCTCTGGCCTCTCTATTTTTGTACTCATGAAGAAGGGCCTTTGTCCAGAACGTCGCTGACTCATTTATGTCTTTTAAGGCCACACAGGGGTTGTTAACGAGTTGTTTTTTATGCAGTTTCTTGCATTATGATTATATATTGGCCACATTGTAGGTGTTGTTATTTTTATTGCCTTTTTCCTAATTTTCTATCTATATTGTGAATGTAGTTGCATTATTATTAATCGGCTTTTATTGTATTTCGATTGGGTTTTATCTATAAAATATCTTTATAAAATAAAGATTATTATTGTTAATTGTGCTTGTATGCCACTGCCAATGCAGTAGCATCAGCACCAACGTATCTGTTTAACTAGGAACCTACTTGCTCTACTACCTTCTACACACTACTTTGTGCGTATGTCTCAAGCGCAATACTTCATAGAGTCCTGAATTATATCAGCGCATTATTCAGTTTAATGCTGCATATTTGAAAATGTAAACATAATTATCTGATAAAAAAAAAGTCGCTGATTATCAATAATTACGATTAAATAACTGTCCGTTGCGTGATTTATCCAATAACTTTCGTGATATATTTGAACCAAAAAAAAATCTAATTGAATATTTTCGATAAGTTGTCAAGCAGCAGAAGTCTTTTATCTGATCTAGAACATTATTATCTGTAATAACTTTAACGACGTTACACTACTATCTTGAGTTGTGTAATGTTTGTGACATTTTTGAAAATTTTAATGATTCTATGTTTGCTTCAGTATTTTCCACGCAGTGCTGTGTATTGCTCATTATTGTACCATCGTGCATCGTGATGTAGTTATGCATTTCGAAACGATACAATCACTTTTGTATACATTAAACAAATGCAACGAATACATATATCCATAGGTGGATCCTAATTATTAAAACGGGGGTTACGGTGATGCAGTGGATAACGCACAGCACTATGGATGAACCCAGCGGCCTGAGTTCATTTCCCAGACGTGGGTATATTTTATATCTCACCCGGTCCTAAGCCCCATCACCACCAGCATTGTGAAGCATGGTGAAACAAACCTCTACGACCAACACGACAGTGGAAGACTGACAGAGCACTGTTCATTACCGTTATTATTGAGAACGAATACCCCAGGATATGTGTAAAGTTGTGCCAACATGGTCCCATCAGTTAAAACCACGTGACAACGTTGTTTCAACGTTGGTACGTTTACTTGGGAGAGTAGAGACATGTGACTACGCCGTAGCAAAGGCAGAATTCAACCAATAGCGCTTGAGCGAATGTGTTCCACATGGCGCCTGTGCTGTTAACATATCCTCACGGTGGCGAGATGTTAACTAGCTCGCCTGGTATGAAGGAGCCGTGGGTTCGATCCCGACTGACGCCTGCTGCTGTATATTCTGAGTTTGCATGTCTCTCTCTCCCCGTGGTCGCGTGGATTTTTATCCGGCTCCTCCGGTTTTTCCCTCCACTTTTAGAATCATCAGGCGTTTATAGTATGTAGATGCTATACATTGCCACGTGATAAGCCACTTCGTTGAGCTATCATTTGCGGCCAGGTCGCTTCCGAAAAGAGCTATTCAGGTCAGTGGGCCTTACCTGGTAAAATAAAAAATATATTAGCATTTTATAGTTTTTGTTAGTATTGGAGTGGACCAGAAGATCTCATAAACTAAAAAAATGTGCGCAAAGAATTGGCTGTGCTTTACAAGGTATAACATTCACCGTGAGTGAACCTCTGTTCTGTAGCGCCACTTAAAAATAAAGTAAGTTTTAGCCTCCTCGACTTATGGTTACCCAGCAGTAATTGTTGAAGCAAGTGATTTGGACCTTTCGGGAACTCATCAGCCGAGCCAACCGTTTTTAAACAAATGCTACCGGGATCATCGGACGTTGTTGGTAAGAGCATTACCCTCGAAACCGATCTCTATCGCCATTTTTAATCACAGTCCTCCAAAAGTTGAACTTTTGTTTTTACTCTCCGGAAACATTGAGGGCGAATATAAACGACTAAATGTTTCGGGCTATAATGCCACTGACAATCAAGTGGCCGAAACAAAACAAAAATATATTATTCCATTTTACCGACGCGAGTGTGCGCACTTGCTAGTCCATCTTCTTCTTTCTTCCCGTTAATTTGAAACGCCTTTTGTAGTTGGGTGACATTTTCCCTCACATCTGATTTCCGCCCAAATCTTGACCACGCTTTCTCTTATATTTTTTTCTCGGCGTCTTCGTGTCGTGGCCTCGCCGCCGTTTTGTGGCTGAAAAATGTACGTGGTTTTCTTTTGTTACGTCAGAATAAAACCCGTAAATGAAAGATGCGTGAAAAGGCGGACAAAAAACTGAGAGAAAAGAAAATGTAATCTGAGCATGTTCATTGTTCTTCCGCGGGCGACGATGGCTTTTCATCGGCAGTTAGGTTGCAACAACAAAAAACGTAATCGCGCGGTCACAAACGGTGGTTTAGCATCGCCTTCGTGAAGGAAAAGCCCAGGCCCATAGCCAAACAGCCAAGCCGCGGGTGTGAAACTGCTTCTTCCGACGCACTTGCTTCACTTGGGAATTACCCCCCCCCCCCCAATCCATCAGAATCATCAGAATCTTTATCTTTCCTGGAGGAACCCGGTGAGCTAACGGAGCTCTTTCCCACCGATGCCCAGTAGGTGTGAATTCAGAAAAATTACGACAGCAAACGATAAAAAACACAATAGGAGTGCAAAGCAAGGCCGTAATTATAATATATATTAGGGGGGGGACACATCCTCCCCAATATTCAAATGAGCTCAAAATGTCCCCCACAATATATTGCTATATATAGATTTATGTTTATACGATTCTACTTTATTAATCCCTAATCTCTGCCCTTATATACAATGAAACAAGAAAAGGTAAAAAAATAAAAACAGAGCAATGTAATACAATACACTATTAGACATTATTGTTAAACATAATTAAAAGTCCATCCTAAGTGTTAGTGATTTTTTAAAATATTTTAGGCAGGAAATGGCAGGAAATGAGTTTTCAAATTGAGATTTTTTTTTGGGGGGGGGGACCCCCAAACCCCCTGGAAGATTTGGTCCCCCCCAATGTTGACTCCATGGCTATGGCCTTGGTGCAAAGTATGGGAGAGGTAAGCAAGTCACTAAAAATAAACAAATGCGTGAATTTAAATATATATATAAGTTCTAATTAAAAAAGTAGATAAATTCCTGATTCTTTTCCTCCGAGTTCTTAAAACCTCGCTTAATTCAGCAAATGTTTTAACTCGTATATATTATTATTATGTATATTATTATGTATTATTATGTACATTATGTACCTGCGGTGGTGCTGGTTGTTCCTGGCTGCTTGGTGTTTTTGGGCGCGTGGCTCAGCGATCGCAATTTCGAACAAGTATAACCCGTAAAAACAAAGTTTTTCACTATAAATCCTTTATATGCGTGGCAGCGAACTTAATATAAAGGATTTAAAACTATATTCGCCTGTGGAGGATGCGGGGATCGATCCCGCGACCTTTGGCATGGGAAGCGAAGGCGCTACCAACTGCGCTACTCCGCCACGGCCTGTGGAGGGGTTACGCTCTGGGCTCTTATACTGACGTTCAGCCAAAGCGATGAATGAGTTATATTTGAATATATGTTAAATATTTTTTGCCTAAAAGTGTAAAATTTTGGGAATTTTTTTTCACGAACATGAATTGTCTGTCACAACGAGTCTGTGTGGAAAATGTCAGCTCGATTGGATCACGGGAAGTGGGTTATAAAACGAGCGAAAGATTTGCACGGTCCTAAGCAAGCAAGCAAGCACGCAAGCAAGCAAGCACGCAAGCAAGCAAGCACGCAAGCAAGCAAGCAAGCACGCAAGCAAGCAAGCAAGCACGCAAGCAAGCAAGCACGCAAGCAAGCAAGCACGCAAGCAAGCGAACTTAATATAAAGGATTTAAAAATGATGCTCATCAGTGCCTCGTGATCGTTGAGAGTTGAAAATAAAACGCAACACCTCCAAGGATCTGGAATGCCTTGCCGGCGGTGGTCCGGCACGCTACAAGCCTCGCTAGTTTCTCATGGCGTTAACTTCTAAATTATTGTATTGTCCTTGCATTTTATTTTAGTCTACAATGTTCTGATACCCCCCCCTCCCACCTTGAGTGGAGCTGATATTACATTTAAAATAAATACGGTTTAAAGGTTTACGGTAAGGAACACTGTGGCCTTGTAAAGAAAGACTAGATCATAGGCGACGTTTTGGACATTTGCCCTTCTCCATAGCACAGAGAGAGGCCTACTTCTCAATCTATTACTGCTTCAGCACACCGGTACGTTGGCGAGAAATCCACACACACACATTAAACGATTGGGTAGTCCGACGCTCGGCTGGCGGTTACCGCCAGCATCATCAGGCGACTGCTAGATTTGTGAAGCATGTGTGCTCATCACGTGACAACGATTATTAATTGGCGGTCGGGTGGAGGAGGGTGCACGACACGCGTTTTACTCGCAGCTATGAAATCGTATGAAGTCGCCAAAGCCTGCACGTGTCCGAGACGTGAGATACAATTGTGAGAGTCAAGCGAAACCGACATCGCGATAATCGTCGCATCGTGAAACGTAGTACCTCGCACGGAATGATGAACAACGTGCATCATTCAGGGTCACGTTACTGGCCACGCGGAATCTCCCCCAAGCGTGAATTACCGCAGCCTGTGTACCACGCCCCTGTAATACCACACGTAAGCATCGAACGTTGGGCCAACGTTGGTCCGACCACATGCTAACGTGAGCCCAACGTCGTGTGTATACCGGGGACTCCACTTGAATGTGTAGCCGAATCGCCACATAACTTACATATAAAACGATCAAACAAGCTTCCGTAACTTAAGGCTTTCAAGGTCTCTGCTGGAAAGAGATAATGACTCTCATTGAGCTTTCACCTGAATAAAGACGTTACTCTAATTAGGTGCGATAGCCGCACTGCATACACATACACACACATACACACACACACATACACACACACACATACACACATACACACACATACACACACACACATACACACACACACATACACACACACACACATACACACACACACATACACACATACACACACATACACACACATACACACACACACATACACACACATACACACACACACATACACACACATACACACACATACACACATACACACACATACACACACACATACACACACATACACACACACATACACACATACATACAAATACATGAACAGACCCGCGCTATTGAATCCAGGGACGAGCGCCACATGGTTGCAAATTAAAATCCTGGCCGGGAGGGGGTCAATGGCTGTAAAGAGACAACTTCCTCGTCATATAAACGTGGAATTTCCACCGGTTGCTCAGGGCCTTCAAAGCAAGATAAGCAACCGCCCCATGTTCCCTTGTTGCAGATGATGCAATCACCATCAACATCACCATGAGCCATGATCGATCTACTGCTGGATAAACGCCTCCCGCAAGCCGTCACCATCTCCCACGCTCTTGGGATGTAACAGGGCACCCAAGCAGCTGCACACCAGCTGATCTAAATGAATCCATTTGCACTTCGGATGTCCTGTCGGGCGCGCACCCCCCTTGGCCGCCGTTCCGTCATCATATCGCACGAGCGTCAATCATCGTCATCATCATCATCATCGTGCCTCCAAGCGACGTCTTCTGTGCAAGCCCGCTGACTTTTGTGAACACTCAAAATGACGTATTTAACGTGTGACGGTTACATATATGTGTATACACACAACAACACACTGTGCAGATATATAATGGAGGAGCATTGAAGGGTGTACGAAAGGTTTTGAAATGAATGGGCTGGGGTGGGGCGTGGGGGGTGAGGGGTAGAGTGGCGGAGGCGGCGGGGAGGGGGGATGGGTTAGCGGGGAGTGAAAATCTTGAATGCTCTGCTCTTTGCAACAACGCAGCAGCTGTGTGAACACTACAGCTTTGAGAATAGCCCAGCCTCCCCCTCCCGCAGGCCCGCTCGCAGACTCACGCACGGACACACGCACTCACGGAACAGCTCCCCAATCTGTTGCCCAATTGCCTTTGTTTCCTCCGTCGTGGTGGTGCCAGGCCATGCAAAAAAGAAAATCCTGATCCTTTCATAACCCGGCCAATTTGACGGTTTAGGGGGTAATGCACTGCTGATTAAAGCGATAAGCTTACACGGGGAGCTGAGCAGCGGCGGCAGCAGCAACAGCGTTGGGGCCCAGGCGGCGATAGAGCTTCAGTTTTTTTTCGCAATCGCCTTTTGAACTCGAACCAGACCCAATGATCGGGGTATGGCGTGAGTTTGTCCCATTACGGTATATTGTTACCGACCGCCGGTGTTATTCATTCATTCCGGGAGATGTGCCTCCTTCTTCCCTGGGTTCGCCTTCGTTGAATTTTTTACGTTGAGTCTGCACCGCCGCCACTTTGTTTTCATTATTTACGCCGCTGCTTGCCAGGCCTCGGGATAATTATGAAGGTGCGCCGCAAATAAAACGCGACAACAACGCAGCCAAGCGGCTCCGGCTGCCAGCAAGTCTCCCCACGCGTCTCTTCTGTGAATGTCTGCCCCCCCCTGCCCCCCACCGCCCCCCAATGGAATGATATGACCCTCCGTAGTGTTCAAATGCCCATCAGTGTACACATTCTTAGGAAGCCACTGGAGCTATGCACTTTTACATCTGGATTGAAAACTCAAATCTTTACAACTGCTTTTTTTGCGTTTAGTTTGTTGTCATTTCTCCGCGCCTCCGATTAGCACGGTTGTCTGCGTACGGTGCGAAATAAGTTCAACGTGCATGCAATGCGGTGGGGCCGCGGCGTTGTGGTTTTTCGCACCGTGCTAGAATCTCCGGTGGAGTCATTTCGATTACCGGCCACGGCCAACGTCGTCGTGTGCTGAGCGGCAACAGAACCGCTCCTTCCTGGGGCTCTGTAGAGGCAGATACCATTACGCACGGACTAACAGCACCGCGATCCAAACAAGCCGATACACATAGGCAAGATGCGACAACAATTGACATGGAACCCAATGCATAACAGCAGCGGTTACACCGCGTGTAGACAGACCAAAGCGACGCGATCCATACAGATCCCGGCACTAATATAATCCGGTGGAGTCTGCAGCAGCGACGCCTCATACAAACAAAAGCCGCGAGCCCAAGACTCATTGATCCGGATACAAATATATATTTAAAAAACGAGATTTCCCCGTCCCCCCTCCCGCCAATACCAAATGCAATTGGACATTTGACTCGGGCGATGCCATTAAAAATAACGGTAATTCCAGATTAGGCTGTATGACCGCTCACACCGCATCGTGCGTAATCGTTTTGATGCCGGAACATCCGCATCTGCCGTGCTCGGCCAGAGCTCAGAGGAGGGGGTCTGCTCGTTCTCGTGCAGCGCACCTTTCCGATGCAGCGCACGGGGCCCCCTTCACAGCGGTCTCCCTGGACATGTAACACAAGAAATGTTGAATTTGTACGATGAATTCGGGGTGGGGGGGTGGGACACGCAAACGGATGTCGCCTGTGTTGTGCTGGCTGACGTTTTGACCTCGTTTGGCACGCGAGCGCGGACACGCGCGTGGCTTGTCTGCCACGGCGCAACACCGAGCGCGCTGGACTTGCGATCCAGAGGTGTTCCCGGTTCGATTCCATCCTCGGGCGCGGAATTTGCATCGGGCGGAGAGCGATTCTCTCGCGTCCCGGTCAAACGCGTCCGTCCAGGCGGCCGGCGCTTTGAACGGGTTCACGCCGAGTCAGGCGATCGGCAGGTCGTGTGTGGCTTACGCTCGCCTCTTCCGACACATCTGGCCCACCGTGGAAGAGGAGGACAAAATACCCTTTGGAGTTCGTTTTACATCCGTCAATTGACGCCCCCCTTCCCGTCAGCGGTGGGCGTGAGAGGGGCAAATTGCAGGGCCCGTGTTTTTAACCTTCATTTTGTATTTGTTACACGACTCGCCTGTGCCGAGCTTCGTCCATCGTAGACAAACGCGACAAGAGAGACAGAGAGAGAAAGAGAAGCTTGCCTTAAACGAGCGGGTGACACCTGAGAACGTGTTCAGCGCGGTGCATTAATAATAAAGCCATATTATTATTTGTTGCTGTTCAAGCAAGTGGGAACGAGCGCTGAGGAATCCCGCGTCTGGGCATTGGTCATGTCCCCAAACAAAATCACACGCGGGTCGCACATCAAAGGCTTTTTTGAAGTCGAGATAAACCCCCCCCCACCACCACTCCCTCCCCCACAATTCTCAAAGTAATTAGGACAGTGCCGGATTTGCTCTGATTAGCGCAGTATGGTGCATAATTTACCCAACAGGCAAAGCCAGCCAAACAAATGTGGAGAGGAGTTATGCCTCCTCGCTAAACCCGCAAACAAGCTTCTCTCGAGAGAAGCGTTCGCACGCGCGCACGAAGACTCGTAGGTACGCAAGTACAAAGACAAATATCCCCCGTATAGCCTTAATAGACTGTAGGGGCAAGTGCTGTTAGCGAGCACCTATGAAGGGCGGTACACGAGGGGTTGGGTGGCCAGCACCACGCCCGAACGTCTTTGTCTCCCTAGTGGCAATGTTTACACACCGCACCAGGTACTCATTTGAGGCTGAGTCGACCCAGGGGAGGCCCGGAACCGGTTCAGATAATCGTCTCTGGTGTTGGCCGTGAGCGGGTGTAGTGGTTACCGCAGCGCAGCGCGCTAACCACTACCCCACTGCTCCTCACCCATAGCACACATACACACACATGCACACACACATGCACACACACACACATGCACACACACGCACACAGACACACACACACACACACGCATGCACGCACACGCACGCACGCACACACGCACACAGACACACGCAGACACACGCACACACACACATGCACACACACACGCACACACACGCACACACACACAACACAACAACCGCCATTCCCCACTAAGTGGCGGTGACGTCACCACGACGCTTGTGCCAGGCCATGTGCACCTTGAAGCCACGTGACGTGTCGAACGCCCGCTGGCAGGAGGTCACGGGGCAGACCCAGGTGCCACGGGTCGACTGACCGAGATGACCGAGATGACTGGCTGATGCACCACCTGTGCCCCCTACTGTACCAACTTGCTGTGCTTTAGCCACCCGGCGCTCCGCTCGTTGTTGTGAGCGTCGCTCCTCCGCCCTCCGTTGTTGTTGGAGGGCGACTGCCTCCAACTGCCCAGTAGCGTCCTTCACGAGCCTCCTCCACAGAGGCCGATCTTGACACCGCTGGTACCAGTCATCGGCAAGTCCACTCAGCTCCACGTCCTCCTGTACCACATCACTCCATCTCTTCTCTAGCCCGTGCCGCGCCCGTTTAGCCCCCTCGATCCGGCCGAACAAAAGCTGTTTAGGCATGCGGTGGCTGGGCATGCGGGCTACATGACCCAGCCAACGGAGCCTTGCCTGCCGGAGGAGCTCACTGATGGGACTTTGCCCAGATCTTTCAAGGACTTGTGAGATCCTCACACAATCCAGCCTGGTTAAACCCAGGATGGATCATAGGCAGGCCAGCCTAAATGTTTCCAACCGGCGAAGATGCTCCACTAGGGGGGTCCACGTTTCGCAAGCGTAGAGAAGGGAGGGAATGACCGTGGCCGAGAAGACCTGAAGCTTCGTGCGGAGCGACAGACCAGGTAGCTTCCACACAGCGTTACGCAACCGATGAAAAGATATTGCCTCTCGACTGATTCGGAGTGAGACCTCTGCTGATAAACTGGAGCCGGTCATAAGCACACTGCCCAGGTATGGGAAACTCTCCACTCTCTCCACAACTGCCCCATCACCAATTGGGAGTTGTGGGGGTGGAGTGTCCGATGGTACAAAATACCCAGGCAGGTGCTTAGTTTTGGTGGGGCTGATGGTAAGGCCCCACCTCTTAGTGGCACGCTCCAGTCTCAGCAGCAGCGTCTCCAACTCCTCTTCTGAATGAGCAGCTATTACCAAATCATCGGCATACATAACGTGGTTGACCAATAGGGAGCCATCCCTTGATCGCACCCGGGCGTCGATCAGCCTCCCATTATATCTGTACCAAATGGAAATTCCCCCGGTACAGCTATTGAAGGCTTCACGAACTACGCAGTCGAAATAGATGTTAAATAATGTGGGAGCCAGAGGACATCCCTGTCGCACCCCAAGGTGTACAGGGAAAGGCTCCGACTCCCGGCCACGTAGTTTTACCCGCACACACACGCACACACATACACACACACACGCACACACACGCACACGAGCGAGAAACCGACCCATCGGCAGCCACCACCGGCCGCTTTAAGGCGGCGGTAATCACCGCGCCCCGCTAACGCCAGGAGCCGAGTGGGGGGGGCGACTTAATAAAGAGGCCAAATCTGGCTGATTGGTGCCACGGTCTGAGAGAGACGATTGGACCTGCGATTAGAATGCCGTGAGTTTAACGACCGAGTCGAGAAGGCGGATTCACTTTTCAAATCAAACACTGCCTGTAACATCCAACGGGCACATCGTGAACTCAGCCCGTCGTGGTATCCAGGGTTGATCATTTAAGTGCCGTGCCGCGATGACGGAAGTAAAGCGGTGGTTGTCCAGTCATGGTAATGTGGAATTGGAATCCCTGGCTCCAGGCTGGGTTTTGTTAACCACCTGGCCATTGAGTGGGTCTGTCCTCGCAGTGGATGCATGTGTGTGTGTGTTGAACGTCTGTTGCACGGTACGTAGCCAACCGTGTGGGGTTTTACTGAGTTACCTGCGTTCTCTCCTCCGAGCAAAAACACTTAAAACGGAATTTGCCAAAAATCCCAAAGGAGCAGCACCCGATGGCAACAACTCTTGAGATGCGGCAAAGCGCTTTGCGATATACATAAACCAACATTATATTATAATTAAAGGGGTTTTCCCATTTTTTCTGGCAACAAAACTGAAACCTTTTTACGAGGATTCATGTTTCCATTAACCACAATACTTGCAGTCAAATACAAACAAAAACACACTATGATAATATATGCTTAACACGTAGGATTTCGCGACCAATATTATTCATAATCAACGTTTTTGGGTTAGATCGCGTTATTTATAAATATGTCGTAACCCTCCACCACCCGACACGGCCAATCAGCAAAAAAGTGTCACGTTGACAAAGACAAAATAGTTCACTACTTTCGCCCACCGGTGTGTTCAAGCGTGAAACCACAACATTTAAAAATTTTGAGTACGACGTTTCGCTGGTAATTGCATCCAGCATCATCGAGCAATTCGTCCTTGAAACTGATTGGTCCACACCAAGGGACGGCTTTCTTTTGAGCCTCGACCCAATTGGTGCTCGACCAGAGGACGCCAAAAGGCGTACAGCTCAAAGACAATGCACTATCAAAGTAATGAGGCCTCGAGGTGAGCATCTACTGGCAAAAGAGGTCTAATGATCAACATGATATTATTAGCGTCAACAACATTCTACCTAATTTCATCTCCGATGATGCCATCTGTGACACAAAATCCGTTCGGAAATCTCGCGGACCAGTGCCACCCATTGGCGCAAGAGAGACACGGAGGCGAGACGTGGCGATTGCAGATGACATTATCATGCAGCAGCAGCAGCCGCCGCCGCCTCTCTGCGAACATCGTAACTTTATCGAGGGACCTCTTCTCACCCGCCCCGCCTCCACCCCTTAAGCCTCCTCTTGTCTCACCTCCCAACCCTCCTCCGCTATCCGTCCACACAGCCAGACGTCCACGCCGATCCCGTGGATTAGCACTTATTGAACGCGCCGCGGACACAATGCATCGAGCCGGCATGCAAACAGCACATCGACACCCCCCACCCCGCTACGGCACCACCAATCCCACCCAAGCTGCTCGCGTGAGCGTTAGGAGGCAGGGGAGTGTCGGATGGTGGTGGTGGTGGTTGTAGTAATGGTGTTGGGGAGCGGTACTGTTGTGGTTGGCGTGCTGAACTACCTAATCCAGCGACCCGAATTCGATTCCCGCTCAAGGCCACCAACAGCGGCGAGGATTATCTAAACCGGTCCTGTGCTTCCTCTAGGTCGACTCAGCCTCAAATGAGTACCCGGTACGGTGTGTGTAAACATCGTCACTGGGGATGCAAAGACGTCCGGGCGTGGTGTTTTCCACCCGCCCCTGAGTGTGCCCTGCCGGCCTTCATATGTGCTCGCTAACAGCACTTGCCCCAACAGCCTGTTAAGGCTACACGGGGGATCTTTGTCTTGGTGGTGGTGGTTGTGGGGGGGGACATGTGTCCACCCTCCCCCACCCACTCCGATACAGCGTGGACATCTGCACCGCCTGGCCTTTTAGCGCACAGCGAGATGGTTTATTATTATTATTATAAATAAATAAGCCCGCAGCGGGCTCCAGTGAAGCCTGCGCGGGTAGAGATTAGGCGCGGGGCAATGCGGCCGCTGACGCGTTCAGCCGTAGCCCTGCCCAGAGCCCGCCGCGATCGGCCACATCGCAGGCGCGACTGTGCACGGAGAGCTTTGATTTGTTGTTGTTGTTGGGGTTGTTGTTGGGGTAGTTGTTGTTGGGGTTGTTGTTGTTGGGGTTGTTGTTGTTGGGGTTGTTGTTGTTGGGGTTGTTGTTGTTGTTGGGGTTGTTGTTGTTGGGGTTGTTGTTGGGGTTGTTGTTGGGGTAGTTGTTGTTGGGGTAGTTGTTGTTGTTGTTGGGGTTGTTGTTGTTGTTGTTGGGGTTGTTGTTGTTGGGGTTGTTGTTGGGGTAGTTGTTGTTGGGGTTGTTGTTGTTGGGGTTGTTGTTGTTGGGGTTGTTGTTGTTGGGGTTGTTGTTGTTGGGGTTGTTGGGGTTGTCGCCCCTCCTCCTCTCTCTCGCTCGCGGGGGACCAACCAGCGATTTGTGTCCCAACAATTTTTAGTTGAAATTTTAATTCTTAATTAATTATTTTATTTCTTTGGAATAGGAAATTTGAACGTGGTAATTTTGTATGCTTGGTATTTAAACTTACGTGATTTATTCGTAAAAATATTTGTATTATGTATTTTTCATATTTTTTGAGACTGGCAAACAAGATCGCGTAGATATGATGCAGCGTGGTGCTGTGAGTTGCGAATTTCAAATGCATGTTGAGAATGATTAAATGCCTGCGGTGCATTTGATGCCGTGCGTATACACGTGAATCTCACGAATCGTATCGTATCGAACAAACCTAGTAGATATATCTCCTCCACATACCCACTCATCTCTCTATGTAACAAACCCAAAACCGATAATATTTCTAACACTACCCATCAGCCTACGGGGAGTCCATCATTGCATCAGCACTGATTCAAAGCAGGAAAACTCTGGACACGGTTTCGACACGCCAGTGTCTCATCAGCAGAGCCAGGCTCGCTTGAAGCGATGTTGGGGAACTGCCGATCTCTCAAGAGGCAAGGACTCCCCAACTCTTCGTGATTTTACGACACACAACGTTACAATGCACAGCTCAAAGTAACGATTGGCACCGTTCTCGACTCCACGGCGGTGCTGGTGATGATTTTGAGTGATCTATTAACATACGCACGAAATCGCTTAGAATCCTTTCGTTTGTTTGACTGTTTTGAGTGTTGGTAATGTACTCTGCATCAGAGAAACCCCAATATGCCCTGGTATGGTGCTAAGAGGGTTGGACGTTCACAGTAAACCCACAAGCACCCTCAGTCCTGCACCACTTGGTTTGGGTCGAGCAGTTTGGGTAATTTTGATGAGCCAAATAATCATTAATAATCATTTATCCAGGGGAGCCACACTGAGCCGGTGTATTCCTTTTCAGTGGGTGTCCTGCATCGGGTTTTTATGTTTAAGATGTTTACAGCCAATAAATGATGGGTGTTTCAAACCTCAACACCGCAATTCATAATTTGGCTCTTTAAATGTCATCAATAATGCACAATTATGAGCCTAAATAAGTCATAGATCACTTTTCTTTTGAGTGTGCGGCATTTACACTGAATGCTAAGGCTCACTCAGCGTGTCTCAGAATGCGAAATGTTACGGTGAGGGGCATAGACAATCGACCGCAGTACAGCACAACGATGGATGTTTCCGCCCTGCCCTCTGCTGACAAAGTGGACTCGCAGGAGCCTTACGGCACTAGCATGGTGCGCATGGCGGTGGTCGCCCACCCAATCACTATCCAGACTCAAGCCTGCTTAGCTTCCCATATCTCAGGGGATTGAGTGGCATTCCGGGTGATTTGGCCATAATGGGAAAATGTTAATGATATAAATGCCGAATTAAAACATCTGCACACGCGCACACACGCAGGGGCAACAGCCCACATACATTATATATGCTTTCAAATACCACTAATCTGAACTAATTGGAACCAGACATTATCCGAACGAGTGAAAGATGTGGATTAGTGAGGAAGGGGGGGGAACCAAAAAAAAGGTAATCCTCGCCTCAATCCCACATTCAAGTGTCAACAATGCGCCGCAAAACGACAACGACGACGATGACGACGACGATGACGACGATGATGACAACGACGATGATGACAACGACGATGATGACGGCGATGATGACGATGATGACGACAATGACGACGACGATGATGACGACGATGACGACGACGATGATGACGACGATGATGACAACGACGATGATGATGACGATGATGACGACGATGATGATGACGACGATGACGATGATGACGACGATGACGACGACGATGACGACGACGATAATGACGATTATGACGACGAAGATGACAACGATGATGACGATGATGACGATGACGACGACGATGATGACAAACACGACGATTATGCCGTTTTGAATCGGTAAGCGACAACTTAACAGCACGGGGACGTGTTGGCAGAAACTGTTACAACCGTTTGAGATATTTTTTGTTTTGTTTTAATTGGCACGGCGGCGATCGCGCGGCCCACATGGGCGATGAGGTCGCGACTCGGTCCGTCGGACGTCCCGGCAACGTCCAGGCAACGTGGGCGCTTTAACGGTGTCTGCGTGTTGCCCGGTCACGCGGTGGAATGCAACAACGGAGAATTCAGTGCAGCGTTCACTCGGTTTTGTCCGCGGTGACGGGATACGCGCTGGAGGTGCTCGCGAAGAGAACATTTCGCGGATAATGATATCGGCCTAAGGAAACATACCTTTAAATGAATTGCCTCAACAAAAATACGTAAATAAGCTATGAAATATACAATTATCATAACATAAACAAAATTGGCTATAATAAACATCAAGAATCTTCTTGGTTCTTTCGTAGAAGGGAAATAATAACATAAATACCACTAATCTACGTGACTTTACCGAAATAACCAATAAGATGAATCCCTGCAGTCACGAAAGCTTTAAATCGAAATAAACATCAATCAAATAAAACAAATTAAAGTATTAAATAGTTTACAAATTAACATAACTCAAATTAAGATGATGATGATGCGCATCGTCACTTTACCTCACCACTTTCCCTCACCACTTTCCCTCACCACTTTCCCTCACCACTTTACCTCACCACTTTACCTCATAACTTTCCCTCACCACTTTCCCTCACCACTTTACCTCACCACTTTACCTCATAACTTTCCCTCACCACTTTACCTCACCACTTTACCTCACCACTTTACCTCATAACTTTCCCTCACCACTTTCCCTCACCACTTTACCTCACCACTTTACCTCATAACTTTACCTCACCACTTTATCTCATAACTTTACCTCATCACTTTCCCTCACCACTTTCCCTCACCACTTTCCCTCACCACTTTACCTCATAACTTTACCTCACCACTTTACCTCATAACTTTACCTCATCACTTTCCCTCACCACTTTCCCTCACCACTTTCCCTCACCACTTTACCTCATAACTTTACCTCACCACTTTACCTCACCACTTTCCCTCACCACTTTCAAAATCGCGTGCAGCAATCACGTGACTAACGCAGGGAGCTCTGTAACACCGCCATTCACGTCTCAACCTTTCACGTCGTTTCGCAAATGCGTCGTCACTTTATTGTGAACGCCGCTGCCTGGTGTTGCGTCGCCTCAGCCCCACACTCACGTCCCTGACAGAGTCATCCGCCCTGTCTCGATATCCGTCGCCTCTCACCACCACCACCACCACCACCTACCCCGTAAATCGCTTTAGATTTGACGTCGTTTCGATATTCGTCGTCGCACTTTTCAGGAACGCATCCTTGACGTAAACCGGGGTATTCCTGTTCTCAATAATAATAATAACACCGCTGCTGCTGCTGCATCGTAGTATATTAATGATAACAAAAATAAGAAAGTTATTTTAGAGCAGTATGCTTTTGAGCCCTGTTCATTAATGTTCGAGGTCTGTGCATTCGCCAAGTGTTTTTTCTCTGCTCAAGCTGAGCACGAGGGTGACACACACCTCCATTGATATGACCCCAAGCAAGCAGTGTAAACATCCACAGTCCTATGGCCGGGGACAGTACCCATAACACAAGCACTTATATTAACATATGGCCTATTGTATGTTACATATATGTGCACCCGTGTGTATGTGTGGATGTAAGAAAACTGCTCCATGGAGTTCAATTCCCGCTCACGGCCAACACCGGTGACGATTATCTGAGCCGGTATTGGGCCTCCCCTAGGTCGCCTCAGCCTCAAATGGGTACCCGATGCGGTGGGGCCGGGCGTAGTGGTGGCCACCCACGCACTCGTGCCCCGTGTCGGCCTTCACAGCACTTTGCCCCATCACGCCTTGAGGGCTAAAGTGGGGTGGTGTTGTGTCTGTTCGTACGCCGATTCCCAGCCATGGCTATCATCAAGTGGGAAACATGTGACCATGTTTTGGGCCACTCCTAGGTCGACTGAGCCTTAAATTCTGGAACCATCACGTCCTGCTGGAGCGCCATGCGCAGCCTTCACTAGGTGCTGTCGAACATAATTTGCCCCCATAGTCGATATGGCTATAGGGAGAGGAATAGGGGTGGGGGGGGGTGCGGTTTCTCTAGCCATGACTAACAAAACCATGGTCACGTCTCGCCCACACCTGACCGCGACGACGCCTCCAATCTGTCTGACTCAGCTTGGAAGTGAGCACCTGGTGCGGGGCGGTGAACGTGGGCACCGCGGGGGGGACCATGGGGGAGAGGCAGAGGTCAGGTGACCGTGGCATGAACGGTGCCGCCTCTCTCCCGCTCCCGTCCCCTTTGTTCGCCAGCAAAACACAAAATCATCTACGGGGCGTTCGGGGTTCGCGAGCGACCGTCGCTTTTTGAAAGGAGCGTGGTCAGAGATCGCGTGGCCCCTCGAAGTGTCCACGCGGCTCGCTCGCTCCGCTGCCGTGAACTCGCAACGTTGCTGGTGGCACCCGGGCGGCAGGCCGGCGTGCCAAGACAACATTCACCAAGCCATCGCCGTTACCCGAGCTATCGCCACCATCCTAGCCATTACCATTATCCTAGCCACCACTTTCACCATAGAAATCATCCTCACCCCAGCTAGCACCATCATTATAGCCATCACTCAAGCCATCAACACCACCCAAGTCACCACCATCACCCTGGCCATTACCATCACCCATGCCACCACCATCACCCAAGCCATGACCATCACCTAAGTCACCACTATGACCCAAGTCTTGTCCTGCCCCCGCACCTCCGATTATCGCGGTTGGCTACGTACGGTGCGAAAGAAGTCCAACATACACACGTACATCACCATCACCCATGCCACCACCATCATCCAAGCCATCGCCCTCACCCCTAGCCGTCACCCAAGCCATCGTCAGTGCCAAAGCCACGTGGCGCAGAATCTAAACCCAAGCTGCATCACATTACAAAGCAACACGAGCCAAACAAAAGGCCCCTA
Organism: Lampetra fluviatilis; assembly: GCF_964198595.1. Taxonomy (NCBI): domain Eukaryota; kingdom Metazoa; phylum Chordata; class Hyperoartia; order Petromyzontiformes; family Petromyzontidae; genus Lampetra; species Lampetra fluviatilis. The sequence continues at coordinate 3,448,213 of NC_136298.1, forward strand.
TGTCATTCATTGTCCCTTAAAGCACTGGCACCGATTGCAAACTCCATCCCCCGCCCCGGGGCGATGACCATCCTTCAAATAATATCAGACGCACCCTCCTCGCTCCCCAATCAATACTGAACGCACTGACCCCTGTTATCCCCCTACACACTCCCACTGAGCGACCCCTACTCCTCAGGTATTGTTATGCAGGACAGCTGACGTTGAATCACCCTTACTAATGGCAGAGGAAGCCGCCTTGATGCAGTGGCTATTGTGTGTTGCGTGGGGGGGGGGGTAGTGTCGTGGTTAGGGCGCTGCGCTGAGAACACCACAATGATCCGAGTTCGATTCCCGCTCACGGCCAACGCCCGTGACGATTATCTGAATCGGTCCTGGGCTTCCCCTAGGTCGGCTCAGCCTCAAATGAGAACCTTGGGGGGGTTGTGTAAACATCGCCACTGGGGAGACAAAGGCGGTCGGGCGTGGTGCTGACCACCCACCCCTTCACGCGCCGTGACGGACTTCAGAGGTGCTCGCTAGCGGCTTTTGCCCCGAAGAAGTCAGCTACGGCTACGCGGGGTGAATCTTTGTCTTCGTGTGGCTGGTGAGCCATCGCAGGCTCTCGGTGTGGTGCCACAGAGTGGCCAGGCCCATGGGCCTCACGAGGAGGGCCTTTAGGAGGCAGTACAACAAGTAGGTTCCTTTATCCGGGTACATTTTGAGCGTTGTTTAGGTTTTATTTTTCCGGGTTCACCGGGTTTGCTTTTTGAACCTTTCAACCAATTGTGAATTGGCTGCAAACGTACGATTTGCTTTAATCCGTCCAACAAGACTACAGAAGTTTAGTTCTCAGTCTTAACAACTCAACAAATTCGTCAGTAATATTGTTGCATTCAAAGGGATGGGGGGTGGAAATAAACATGATCGATGGCGTTTTGGGGCTTATTCATATGATTTCATTTAATGTGTTGTAAAGAAGGGCCATTGCCTGAAACGTTGCCTATTACACGCAAAAAATTTCCCATTTAAGGCCGCACAGCATCGTCGACGTACGCGTGTTGACTGTGATTGTGCATCGCTGCCAGTGTAGCAGCAGCAGCAGCAGCGTCACCACCACCAAATACGTTTTTTAGAACTCAAATTTATGGAATTACCCAAACATCCCAAGCAGTAACCTGCTTAAAAAAGGCGTCTTAATATTTATAGTAACAATATATAAATATATATCCGAGGACTCATTGTGTTTGTTTATTAGTCAGACATGTCCCCTTTGTTGTCATGCAACATTGCGTCGTATCTCGATTTGTTGCTAGAACGTTGTTGGTTGTCACGTGGGCTAACGTCACCGTTGCCAAACCGACGAAGGATTGAGCGACATCCCCTTGAGTTTCGCTCTCGCGGGTTTCAGCTTGATTCATGGGGGGAGGAGAGGGTAGGGGGGGGCTCTTGTCTTCCCTGGCGTCTTCCGCCGGGCTTCAACGGAAGACGCGGCGGGTCCCTTGTGTACGACACGAGAGCCGTAAATATTCTTGGCCGCAAATCACGAGCTGATTAGCCAATCATCATCATCATTATCAGCAAGTAGATGTACGCATTTTAGTTTTAATTGGGCACGTTTTTACAAAAGCCAAGTTGGAGAGAGCACGACCGCAGAGGAGATGGAGCAATGGAATTAGCTTGTGTGCGGGGGCCATGTGGATCATACGCGCACCTTCGATCGGGCTACGTACGGTGGAAGAGAAGTTCAACTTGTGTGCGTACATCGACAGGAAGCGACGGCGGCGAGACGGCGAAGACTTAGGGGGGCTTTCATCCAGCAGTGGATTGAACATCGCTGATGGCGATGAAGTTTAAGCATGATGACAATTGATGAGACAATAACAAATGCGTGCCTTTTGTTGTCGTGTTTTATGCATGTGGTTAGTAAAATTTGGACAATTATTTTTAAACCAAAAATAAAGCACCCTAACAAAATGGCCTTCTCTGTTCGATGAGACTGAGTTTCTGTATGGTAAGAGTTGAATGTTCCGTATTGGACAAGGGTTCTGGATTGGATGAGATAGAGTTTCTGTATTTGGACGAGGCGTTATTTTGTATTATTATTATTATTATACCAGACAAAGCAAAAACGTTCGTGTACGTTACGACGAGACGAGGCTTCTGCATGTTGGGTGAGGGTCAAAGGATCCGTATCGGTTGAAATGAGTTCTATGTCAGACACTTGATTTCCGTATTGAATGAGACGGGGATTCGGTGTAGGTCGAGTCGGGGAGGTGCGAGGGGGGGGGGGGGTGTTTGTTTATTGAATGGTACAAGCCTTTCTGTGTTGACGAAGATGAGGATTTCAGTTTGTTATGAGACGTGAGACTTCTATATCGAATGAGACGACGATTCGGAATGAGACTCGACCAGCCCCCCCCCCCCCCCCCCCAATTTTTTTCGTTGCAGCCGAACAAAAAATCGGAGGGCATTTTCTTCGTCCGCCCCGAACATCGTTGACACCCGTAGCTCAATCTCTTGATTAAAAATCACCTGCATGCGAGTAATCAACAAATCGTCGCAGCTCTGCGCCAAACCTTTCACTTAAATTTTATTGGGACATACACAGCGCAGTGCCTTCAATAAATACTTTATTTTATTCACCGGTTCTTCTTATTAATCCAGCCGTTGCCTTTTGGCGAGACACCCAATAATTGCACTCGAAAACATTAAACCGACACAAATAAATAAATAACCCGCCGATCCGCTGTCCCATATTTTAATGTGCGTTCTAAAAATGTAATTTATGGAGTAATTTATAGCTGCAACCGGTGGAGCTATGAGCACATATCGGCCGTTATTAATGCGTTGTCACTCATGTTTTAGCCCGAAGCCAGGCCCATCAGCCACTTTCGAAAACTGCCAACACAGCCAAACGTCCCTCGTGCAATAAAACACGGCAGCAGCAGCAGCAGCAGTGGCGGCGGAGCCCCAAGGACAATTATGTCCCGTGGCCGTTAGGACTTTACGAGGTCTCTCTTGGGCTGCCTCTGTGCACTGCGATGCAACAGAGATGTAGTGCCTGCGCCGCAGACGTCTGTTATCATCTGCGTGACATTGTGTTTGTTTGGCAGGCGAGAACACGCCGCGCGCAGGAAATGGGAAGGTGATTTGCATCGCAGAGTGCAGCTTACGAAGTGGGGGTGATTCGTAGTGGTGGGACGCATTGTGGTTTTATTAAATTGAGTAGGGAGGGAAGACAAACTTGGGGGGGGGGAGGAAGCAGAAGCCTCGTGTGCCAGCAGAGCTATAGGAAGTGAACTATCTCTTTATCTAAATCAACTCAAGCCTCCTGTAAACCACGTGACGTCTATGTGCGGCCACCCCCACTCTGAATCCTTCCCTCTCCCCGCGCCCCTGCAAAATCAGACGCTGCTTAGAGCAGCTCCTGATCGCCCCCTTCCTTCCCTCTTCCACCTCTCTCGCCTCGCCTCTCATCATCGCCCTCTCATCTCCAACGTCTTGGACCTTCTCCTCCTTCCTGCTCCGGCGTTCCTTCTCCCTTCCCACCGCTCTTCTGCTTGCCGTGGCCTCCTCTCTGTCCGTCTTGCAGACTTCATCCCTCCCCTATCCCGTTCCATTTCCATCCATTATACCCGTGAATCTTCTCCCCCTCCCATGGGGTGTGCCATGGGTAAAAGGTTTTATGATCCACAGTTGTCCAGTCTGTCAATACTTAACACGTGTCAAAAGCAGTGCAATCGATACGTACCGGATTATTTGAGAATGCAGAAAGAGGTATCATTGGTTCTGAGTCCGTCGCCATATTAAATGCATATTTATATTATTTATTTAGATTGCTGCGTTTTCACAAAACACGTCTATACTTAGATGTATTTATTAACGACTCGACATCTGATGTCTATTTGTATACTTAAAAAAATAGCAAGGCAGCTGACATTATTCAACTCATGAATGTAATCATATAGGCAATATAGTGTGTTTGTATGCACATATTTAAATTGTTATTTACGTTAAAATGTCACTTTGCTGTACAGCGCGTCACGTCTACGACATTAACAATCATATTATTTGACGTGTGGTTCCATAAACCTTGCACTCTCAGGTCCCCTTCACTCACATGAGGTTGTACTATATATGCTGTTAGGTTTTTTTTCGGTGAAGTCACGTAGGCAAAAAAATATTTCAAAAAATAATAATATGTTCATTAATTATTATTTTATTTTTTATTATTTTTTACCTACGTAACTTTACCGAAAAAACATAAGAGGATGAATCATTGCAGTCACGAAAGCTTCAAATCTAGAATTAAGTTGTACTATATACACAAGAGATGGTAACATATACACTAGAGATAGCATCATATTCACAAGATATTGTAGGTATATATATACACGAGAAATAGGATCATATATACTCGAGATCGGAGCATATGTACTGGTAACTCTGTATCTGTGGCACATGAAGGGAAGGGGAGGAGAGTCAAGAATTTAATGGATGGAAAATGAAAAAGGAATTTGAAAGGGAAGAAAGAGTGTGAAATGAAAGGGAAATAAGAGATAAAGGAGTGGAAAGAAAAACCGTGACCAAAGGGGTGAGGAAAGACGAGAGTTCGACTACACAATAACACCGGCGCTGCCCAGAGCTGAGTCTGTGTTCACAGAGGGACAGGCAGAACGGAGGGATTCATCGTGGGGAGGAGGGTGGGTGGGTGGCCACATGGGAGTCACGTGATTCACCGAAGGCTTGAGCTGATGTAGATATAAAGACTGATATCACACAGGGGCGGCGGGGCCTCCTACATCCTCCGCAACATCTCCCACATCGACCGCTTTCTCGCTCCAGCTGCTCGTCTACGTCTCGACCTGACTTGACTAACCGCGACGCTCTGCGCCATTCACGCAGCTCTCCTCTCCAATCTCCAGATCGTCCGAAGAATGCCCCGCCGGCCAAACTCATCACCGACAGTCGTCGGCGTGCCCGCCCCACCCCGACACTCGCCACGCTCCACTGGATCTCCCGGCCCAGTCCTGGATCCATTTCGAGATCGCAATTCCTGTCCGAAGGATGCTCCGTGGAATCTAAACTAAAACTAAAATATATATTTCTTTTTTCCAGGTAAAGACCATTGAGCTATATGACTATTTTTTTTCAGAAGCGACCTGCCCAAAAATAATAGCTCAACGAAATGGCTCATAGTGTGGGAATGTATAGCAGGCAACGCACGCTTCTAAATGTGGAGGGTAAAACCTGAGGACCCGGCGAAGAATCCACGCGACCACGGGAAGAACACGCAGACTCCAAATGTACAGGCATCGTCCGGGTCGGGATCGAACCCACGACCTCGTGTATACCAGGCGAGGTAGTTAACATCTCGCAACCGTGACTCGCCTCTGTCTACCTCCCCCCGCGAGTATAACACTACTCGCCCTCGTCTTTTCTCCACTACAGCATCCAAGGATCTCTGTCGAACTCCCACCCCCCGCACCCCGGGGTCAACCTTTGCTCAGTGGGAGGTCATTCCTTCTCGGTTCCCTCCGTAGTTTGAAAGACTCTCCCTCCGGCCATCTGCGCTCTTGACTCTCAGTTGATGTCTAGGCTTAAGACCTTTCCCTTCCACTCTTCTACTTACTGTCCCATCATTTAAAATGTGTCTATACACAGTCTGTGTATATACTCCGTGTGTATATGTACACTGTGTATATGCAGGGTGATCCAAATACATGTTAACACTTACATGGGACTATCGGTTTTAATGGAAGAAGAACGGATAATACCCTGTAACGTGACAACAAATGTAATGTTAATAGGTTCACAAAGTCAAAGAGTCTCCACTTGTTCGCCATCGTTGTCAACACGTTGCCTGGAATCTTCTCCAGGTGGTCACCAGAGCCCGGAGGAGGCAGCAAATTTCTCGTGGTGTTGTTGCAAATTCTCAGAAGTGTTAACATTGTTTTGAAGCACACTGTATTCGCAGTGTACATGCAAGTACACGTAGTATAAATCTAGCACTGCTTGTTCTCCATGGAAAATGTCCCAATGTTTCTATGCAGTGTCGTGAGGCGCAGCCTATATTCAAATGCCATATAACGTAATGCAAATTGCATTGTAATTGCCTGTTATCTCATCTGGCTTAAGGGGAATTGATTTTGTCATTGTAATACCAATATTAATGTGTTTGCCATATACAGGACTTAATAATAATGCCCTCACAAAAATAGGATTGGAGGTCATACCAATTGAGGGTTCTGAGCCTATGATTGGAATTCCACATGCCCACGTCAGTCCGTGTTGTCTCTATAGCATAACGACCGTTATGTTGCAATCAAATGGTAGAGATTCACAAGATAGTTGTCATATTACCAACCCTGGATAGGTGATGATGGTGGCGGTAATGAAGATGACCTTTGCCATCGTGATTTCATCAACTGTTCTCTTCAGTCCTAAAACCAGAACACTTTTAAGTGCCCCGAAGAATAAAAACCCTAAACAGTGAAAATCTTGCCCAGTCACATCGCCGCTTCGGCATGCAACGTTCTCCCAGACACACACTCACATCTGCCGCCGGTCTCTTATTCAAGTCCTTAATTAAAACTCACTCGCACAACACCAGCAATCACGACAGGTAAAGGACATTCTATTTGAACCGGTGGTGTCGACAGTTGTGTAATTTATGTATTTATGTATGTATGTGTTTGTCTGCTGTGCAATGTATGCTGTGTACGTTCTAGATTGTAAAGATGCTGTGTATGTGTGATTACGTGTTGACTCGGTATGCGTCACTTGACACCATTGCGAACGAGATGTTCCATCTCAAGGGATTTATCCAGGTGAAATATTTTAATTTAAAAACATAGCGGCTTTACTGATTAAGCTATTCCAGAGCCATATATAAGCATACAAGACAAAGACAAAGATCCCCCGTATAATCTTAGCAGACTGTTGGAGTAAGTGCTGTTAGAGAGCACCTAAGAAGGCCAGAACGGCACACGAGGGGGTGGGTGGCCAGCACCACGCCCGGCCGCCTTTGTCTCCCTAGTGGCGATACTGTTACATACCGCACCAGGTACTCATTTAAGGCTGAGTCGACCCTAGAGTAGGCCCAGGAACGGTTCAGATAATCGTCATTGGTGTTGGCCGTGAGTGGGAATCGAACTCGGGAGGCCAGGTTCGTAGCACAGCGCACTAACCGCTACACTACTACTGCCCATACATACATATATATACAAATGCTGTTAGCGAGCACCTATCAAGGCCGGCATGACACACAAGCGGAGGGGGGGGGGTGGCCCACACCACGTCCGACCGCCTTTGTATCCCCAGTGGCGATGTTTACACACCTCAACAGGTACTCATTTCATGCTGAGTCGACATAGGGGAGACCCATGACCGGTTCAGATTATCGTCACTGGTATTGGCCGTGAGAGGGAATCGAACCTCAGTGGCCAGGTTCGTAGCACAGCGTGCTAACGACATGCATACACACACATGCGTGCACGTACATTCAAACACGTGTGGGATTTAAATGGTTTGAGAGCTGGAAAATAAAAACGCCAGTCATCCGAAAGGTCGATTGATCTCTCCTCTAAGATACACTAAAATACTTTTTTTTAAATCATATTATGCAATCAACAGTTCTATAGCCTAATTTGATCTGATCGTGTTAATACAATAATGCAATGGGTGAGAACTAAATATTGATATGAACGAAGATAAATCGGAGTAATGGGTGTGTTTAATTCATTATTTGCACGTCTTGTATTCAACAGTGTGTTCCCTTTATACGTTTTTTGCTTTAATCGTAAAAATACCGTAAACAACAATTTCGTCATCTTTCAATCCACCGATAGATGAAGGCGTGTCAGTCAAATGTGTTATTGGATTGTACTTCAGCACGCTTGTATATATATTCATAAGGCCAGTGCGCTCCCAGCTTGTAGGATTACTTTCATACGTGTTAACCTCGCGAAATGAAATGTATGGAGCCTGAATCAAAGTATTGATGAAAGGCATTGGTATCCCAATGTACTGATTGAAACCCACGACGGACTAACCGTTGCTAAATGAAAGGAAACGTACCCGCCACCCGGGTGCTACGAATGCACAATTCACTTCGCATTCAAATAGCGATGATATTGACAATGTGGTTATGCGATTATTGATGGGAGATTTTTTTTTTTGTTGCAACATAAATTCTACATTGTACAATATAAACACAATTGCTGGGTTGAGTCACAATTATTAAATCCAGGCGTCGTCAAAAACTGCTGTAATAACTATGTCTGTATCCCTGGCATGCTCCTACATACATTGTTATCACGTATTTCATGTGAGTAGGACATACACATTGATTTTATACACTTCACATAACCGGTATATTTAAAAAAAACTAAACGAATGTTTTCGTCGTAATTTAAATAAATATTCGATTGTATTGTTTTCCTTCACCCTGAAAACCTTACTTTCACAGATCCTTTATCGGCAGGGTCCGGCAATGTGATATTTTGGACCATTCCGGGGCGTAATATTTTTCCAACAGAAAGCGCATGCAAAGCACAATATCCGCACCGATTTGCTCAGAAACTCTGCTTGCTGTTGTTACTGCCTTGGCACGCACATTTCCGTTGTTTCGTAGGTGGAGATATCATGCACAAAATGGTCCCATCTTTGTGTGGTCCATCAACCCCATCTTTGTCTTCAGAGCCAATGCTTTGCTTATTTAGATAGTGGCTCAGCGAGAAGAGCATTGGAGGGGGTTTGTTTCTCTTGGCAATCTTCAGCATGCCATAGCCAATTCTACGATTAAGAATCATCATCATATCTGGACAACATTGGCAAGGGCCGCAGTGCAAATGAGAGTACCTACTTAAACACAATACAGTACGGTACTAAATAAGTGTAACTATTTTGTTACCGCATCAGTATGCATATAATTGGTATGCATATGAGTATTAAACGTTGTAGCATAGGCAAATACCGTCTTATGCAGATTATAAGACGCTTCAGAAAGTAAGACACACTTGCAACTTGTGCCTGGTGTCAATAGATCTAAACAAATCTGGTCAAGTACACACACCTACTGGATCAAAAGACGGATCCATACACATTGGCTTTAAAATACAGGGGGGGTACATTGTGTATTATAATATAGAGAGGCATATACGTACGTTCTAGTGTGTATGTATATCCACATTATAAACAATAATACTAACATTCGGCACAAAGCATTTGGTTATTTATTTACATTACATTGTCTTCACGTTTGCAGCATAGTAACGTGTAATAATGTACGCAGAGCAAATCAGTTCACGTTTTCTCAGATTCGGACGAGTGGCTCTGTCGTAGAGTGCCGAGGGGTTGACTCAGCCTATCGTCTGTCCCTCTGGGGGCCGATAAAATAAGTAACCGTCCTATGGGCAGGACCCCTCCCTTCCGCTATAAGAATGTGGAATTTCCACAACTGGCTCAGGGAGATGAGCGAGACGCGCCTCAACGCTAATTTAAGCCTCTTTAAGCGTCACCGCATCTCACGTAAGGTGTCGCTTAGGTGAGACGTAGCGATTGAAGAGGGTGGATTAGGACAACGCACCGCCACTACACTTTGACTTGAAAGCAAATGGAAGTCATGTTTAAACATTCGTTTGCTTTGATGGATACGAAAACATTTCCTTATAGTTTACTGATTCAGCCCTGAAAATATGACTCTAGAGTCTTGTAGCACAAGGGCAATTGGATTAATCATACCATTTTAAAAAAAATACAATGCTGGGCATATTGATAAGCTATATATTACACGCAAAAATGTATAAATGCAATGTGTCATGCATTGCTTTTTGGCAAATTATCAAAGTAATGCGATGTTACATTTTTTTAAAAACAATACGGAACGTAACAAATTGGTGTGAAATATCCGATGATCACAAGTCACAACGTTGCATGCTTTTAAAACCACGAAAAACATATTGTATTGAACATATTAACCCCCGCGTATTGTGTATGTATACATTGTTAGCTACGTTTTGCGGTGAATTTGATGAATTGCGAAATAGGAGACCGAGAGACGGAACAATTCACGTTAAAGGGATGAAATGGTTGAAGTTTAGCGAGAGGAGGGAGGGGGTGTTTTGTTGGCTATGCCCGCCGGCTCAGAACCACTTTCTCCGGCAGAGAGAACTAGCCGAGACCGGTGGCAGTAGCCGCAATGCAGGAGTTGCACTAGGCCTCGCCCGTTCAGCACCGAAGCGCTGTCCATGGTTCTGAAACCTTAAAACAAAGCGTCTGCCATTCTATTCCCATTTTCAACGTACAATAACTCTTGAAATGAACACCATACGAAATACCCGCTTCTAATTTGCACGTGACGGATTTTATTGTCATTTATTGCACCTCAACGGTGCGTTTAAGTGTGATCAATTTCGATCACTGTTCCTGTTATCCGTTGTCATAAAGGGATGCCGTATTGACTGTACGGCCCAAAATGGCGTTATAATAAATGTATATATCCTAATGTGTTACCAACTGTGTGAATTGTGCGGTTATATTGTTTAACGTGTCTGTGATTATATACAGCGCTTCATATCCACACTGCATATTTTAACCCATACACATATTATTTGTAAACTATTTGTAAACTGTAGGTCAAGTACCCGTTTGCTTTTTGCCTATTTGCTCCAAGTATCAATTATACTTCACATGTGGACTGCACGTAGCAATCACTAAACACTAACAACTAAGTGTACAGCATTACATAAACACGGTGCTTCATGTACGCCGAGTGTATGTTTATATTACATATATGCTACCGATACTGTCTATGTATACTACATATGCATACGTGTACACTAATATTACACAGTATACATGCAGGCCCATCTTAGATATAAAAACTCTTATGTATGCACATTAAACTGCATCATATATACCGTGAATATGAGTCTCTCTATAGACTATTTTACTAAACCGATCTCAAATACGATAGCTTTAGCTTTCAGTGAATTGAATTGCAATGCCGTGATGAAAATACAGAGCAAGCAGAAAGCAGCTTTCATTGTTACTATTATGATCCCCCTGTCCCTTTGAATGGGATTTCTAGAACGGATCCCATGAATTATCCCCGCTTTAATAGCAGACGCCCGAGTATTAATGCACAGCAGCGGGTTACACAACACGGCAACATGCATAACGCTTCTTCAGTATCCCCCATACGTTACAACTACACTACCACTGTACTCGATGCATATTTAATTGATGAGATAGCGAACAGAAAATGTGCCATGGATAAAAAAAAATCGATTTCCATTAATGTGTATATTTAGCATCTAAGTCTCTTCTCAAAAGCGATTCCGAATCCCGGTACGGTGTAGTCACGGAGGTGATCAGAGCGATTGAATAGCGTGGATTAGACACGACACCACCACCACACGCGCAGACAATGAGATGGGAGAGACACTGAGAGCGAGAGACACATACCCCAAGCATATGAGGCATCTCAGCAAATGTCTCGGCAGGTGGCTATTGTAATTTTATTTATTCTTTAGCTGTTTTTTTTTTAAGACTGTTACTGTGTTTCGCCTTCGTAAATGCACACTACAAGTGTGGCTTGCCTCGTCGAGCAACCCAGACAATATCCAGGCTACGTCCTGACAACGGCAGAACCCAGGGAGATGCCGTGATGGGGGTGGGTAGGGTAAGGGGTAGGGTAGGGTGAGGGTAGGAGGAGGAGGAGGGGTAGGGGATGGGCTAGGGCTTGGTTGGTGGGTGGGAGTTGCGAGCCCACAGCGGTCGCGAGGAGGATGGAGGAGGAGGAGGAAGCAACGCTCAAAGAGCGTGCGCAGTATAACAATGCGCAGTATAACAATGCATGGCCGTGAATGCGCGTCATGAATACATTCATGTGCCCGAATTGCACGTGTGTTGCGTGTGTGTGTACACTGACTGTACTCTTATGAGGGAGGGGGGAGCGGTGGCGCAGTGGTTAGCGCGCTGTGCTCTACAAACCCCCGGCGATCCGAGTTCGATTCCCCGCCACGGATGACATCCGCCGAGTGATATCTGAACCGGTCCTGGGCCCCTCACCCTAGGTGGACTCGGCCTTAAACGAGTACCTGGTGCCGTGTGTGTAAAAAAAAGAAAACCATCAACGCTGAGGAGACAAAGGCGGGCTGCGCGTGCTTCTGCCCGCACCACCATGTCGTGAATCATGCCTGTCTCCATGGGTGCTTACAGCTGCAATTTCCCAATATGTTGTATGAATGCTGTAGCGGAGGGGGTCTTTGTGTTTGCTAATACAGCACTGCAAAGGCACGTGCATGTGCGAATACGTATTCATGTAATTGAATACAATACGATATTGACATCAATAATAACATACTATACTAAAGTATAGTATGTTAAAGTACAACGTTGTACACGTGGATCTATAACTTGTCTATATTTGCGGGAAACGGTAGCGTTGTGACCCCCCCCCCCCCCACCCCGGTTGTCCGAGTTTGATTCCCAGCCCTGGTCTAACATCAGTGACAAGCGACATCGAATTAAGCTGGTCTTGGGCACCCATATTCACGTCCAAGCCCTAATTAAAATCGTGGTGAAGTATGGTAAAATAATCCCCCTGACAGACACGGAGTTGGTGGGTGGGAGGGCTTAATCCATGAGGGATTTGACAAAGAGCTGTACGTTATTAGTATCACTGTATTATTGCAAAGCATTAACTTCATAACAAGGTGTGGGACCATTGGCACAATTTATAAACAGCAATATTAATAAAATTAATACACACACTGCATCTATATCAGTAACGTATGAAATAGTAAAATCCGAATATTATTCAGGTATGATATCTACACAGCATTAGAATGTAGAGCTAAAGGAGGACTCCAATATACAAGAAAATTAAACCCGCGCTCCAATAATCCGCGAAATTTTGCAAAATCGTGGATTGCCCGCGGGTTCGCAGCTCCTGAAAAAAAAAACGCGGCACACCGCGTCGAAGCAAAAATTTCCCCGCGAATTAGGGGACTACCCTCTGAGGTGCACCTCGGATTACGGGACCCGCGATATGCCAATACCCTAGCCCCCCTTCACCTCCCCCCCACCCCATATCACCGCGGATTATTGGATTATTGGAGTTGTGCTGTACATGTAATGTATATCCATGTGTATATTAGCAATCAGATTTTTTCTCTTGCAGATGCTTAGTAGTTCTATAATCTGGGTGACCACTATGCATAACAGGTGTTGCAGGCTGCGGGAGCCACGTTGTGCGAAGGGCTGGTCGTGCAGCACAATCCATTTTAAAGTACTGCCCTGTACTGCCGTGCTCCCATGTTGATGCTGCCACCAATCCGCACTGATCCGTGTGGTGAAGTATGGTCAAATATCCCCCACGGCGGTGTGCGAAGCCACTCGTCTAACAGTGGATTAGAAAATGGTTTCATATATGTATATATATATCTACAAATATCATGACTTATTCTCGGGTAGACGGAATAAGTACCTTTCTTAATAGAAATCAACAGGGGGTGGTTCAACGGCCAAAAAACACCCAGGCCCTGTCATGGCAAGGTGGAATGCATGATATTGGCTCGAGACTGCCAGCAGAACATGATCGATTCTTCACACCACAATTGGGCAAAAAGATGTTGATGCACGAGGCATTGTTGTCATCATGAAAGGTCAGTTTCATAATTGGATTTGGCAATCTGCCTGCATTTCTCGAAATTGCTGTCTGTTCCTTCAGGTGTGAACGCGCTGGATAGTTGCCACTGTACCCATCAAGTGAGATCCCTTTGGCTCCAAATTACCATGGGCGGACCGCCTGATTAGTGCGTGTTGAAGGTGGTAATGATTTTAAAAATTACAGTGAAGGTGAAGATGGTGATGAAGGGTTGTGGTGAAGGCTGAGGTGATGATGGTGCCTGCATGATGTGTGAGGTGAGTGTGACGTGTGCATGATGAGGGTGTGTGTGGGGAATTGGTGACAAAGTTGTTAGTGCACTGAGCTACGAGCCCTGTGACCTGAGTTTGATTTCCTGCCATGGCTGACATCAATGGCGAGTGCACAGGCATTGCCCACACTTTATCTGAACTATCCGTGGGCCTCCACTAGGTCGACATAGCCTTAAATTCACAGATGTCCTCCTGAAGGATTCACAGATGTCAAGTAGGACATCTGTGAAACCTACTGGACATCTGTGCAAAAGAGCTTCATAGCTCATCAGATTTCTCCAGTCGAAATAAAGATTCCGATTTTTTTGTATTAATACCTGGCAGTGTATAAACATCAACATTGGGGAGCAAAACCAGGTAAACGGTGCTAGCCATACCACACCACTCATATGCCGTGCAGGCCTTAATAGGTGCTCGCTAATACACTATAAGGGGTGTCTTCGTCTTTTGGCTTGAAAGAGCAATGAACAACATTTCAGATCACAGAGCAGTATGAAGCAACATTACCCAAACAGCGCCTGTATTTTCCACGTCAATATGAATGTTTTTATTTACGTCCCAATTCTATTGCAAGCAGTGGGAGGTGCCACTTCGACAAAGAACATCCACTGGGAATTCTCACAGCAAGCAGTGCACAACCGCGTGCCAGAAAATAACCCTCGACAACAGAGAACTACATTGTTCAGTAATTTCTATAATGTCATTATGCTTTAAGGTATGCTTTAAGCAGTAAACCATTTGTAATAATGTTTACGATAAAGGTCTGTTACGCATTGCTTTGTTATGCAACCACACTCCGTGTGGCTAATTGAAAAAATTGGCTCTTTGAAAATGTAATTGCAATCTTGATTTGAAGTTTTCGTGACTGCAGGAATCCATACTCTTTGGTTCTTTCGCTAAAGTCACGTAGGTAGAAAAATCATAGATCACGACGTTTCGATCGCAACACAAGCAACCGTCATCAGGTGAGACAAACACAGCAGGAGAACTGCTGACGCAGGATTATAACCAAGAAGCAGCCAGGCCAATGAATGCACACTTGAATTAATATTAGTATCATCAGCCATGATCTATCCACTGCTGGATGAGGGCCTCCTAAGCCGTCGCCATTTCTCACAGTCTCTCAATTAGATTTGCCACCTGTCTGGGTTTGACACGGGTTTGACACAGACAGTCAAGAAATTGTCGTCTGTGTGTCGAGTGGCAGGAATTGATTCTAACCAGAGATCTAGTGCCAGTGTTTGCTGTGTTGAATTGTATTACGGTGTACCGCACAGCTCGGATAGACCTCGTGCCGGCTGAGAAATACGTCTAGGTTTGGTGTGTTATAAAAGGTAGTAACCCCACTCTCGATACAACAATCCATCGGGCTGCACGCAGCTAATTCCATCGCTCCATCTCCATGGTGGGTAACCTCTCAGACCTGTTTTTCCTCATTTGGCTGTCACTCCATCGTTAATCTCGGCTATCCGTCATCATGCCTTCGTGAACACATTCTGCCCAAAGGCACTATTCACAATACTCACGGTTAAAAAAATCTATCGATGTGTTCTAAACAAAAAGCAAGATGGGCAGATATGCCTTGTCGCAAAAAAAGGGGAGAGAAAACATCTAAACAAGAAAATTAAATCCGCACTTAAAAGCTCGAAAACATGAACAAGCATTGTCCGACTTGTTAAACGGAACTCCACTCTCCAGACGGCCCTATTTTCCACTGTACTATGCAGTCACTACTATAGAATTGGTTTGTGCGCTTGGCATTTTCAGTGGTGTTCATTTACCATGCATTGATTTTGTCAATATAATATTGCAACATACAATGTAACATGAATTGTATCGAAATTCGCGACTACATTGCTGGATATTTCGATAGTTTGTAAATTATATCAAATGTGGCCTTCATGGAAATAACGGGGCTTTGTTAAGAAAATAGTTATACTGTACTGAGTAAGTCGATGAGGCGTAAAACCACGTTACTTCAGATGGTCGTCCTGTTGAGAAAATCTCTTCTACTGTGGGAATGTGGAATTTCTTTAACTGGCCCTGGACCTACAGAGTTTTGTGCCACTCACCATTGCCACTTTGGGCAAGGGGACATTGCCTTTACTTGACTTCATGAAAGTGTAGTGAGTCCAACCGAGTCACAGACGTTGTCTTGGGAGAAACACTTTTTATTACATCAACTCAACACAACATCACGTAACCGACACTCGGGTGTTGAACGGCCATCTAACCACGCTACCGCAGAACTAGACACGGTTCGCTATCCCGGTCCGGACCACGAGCTGGATCCCGGACCACGTGGCTACAGGCTTCTTCAACCCGACGTGGATCTACACTCACCAACAGTCAAGAACCCCGAGCCCCACACGGGGCCGTCCCGTTATATCGGCACGGGCTGGGGCTGGCTCCGCCTCTTGCCCCGCCCACCTTCTAGATCTCTCGAGCCCTTTCCAGAAGGCTCCCGAGAGCTCCTCTATACCACGTGACCGCCCAGCGGCCCCCGTCCACCTGTGCCCCCCCTCCAATATCATCCGGTCACGTGTCGGCAGGTCAACCAGCGTATCATGCCCCAATGCAACCCTGGCTGGCTGACACTCTCTCTCGCTCCCTCACCGGGAGCCCGCACCGCACACCGTACGTGGTGCTTCTGCGCTAACCAGCGCTCACCCAAGCCCCGCTAGGGCTGGTACTACGCCCCGCAAGCAGGCTGCACATAATGTCAGCACATTATCCGCCATGGCCTCGCAAGGCCGGCACCACACAATGACATTCACAGTCACGACATCAGCATCGTTGAGTCTCAAGCCATGTTTTTTTTTATTCAGAAGGCAGTGCGTTGAGATGTTTGGCATGTTTCCATGTTAATAATGAAAAAACCCGCTAATTATTAACCCGTTGTCAATCCAATGCCGGATCAAAGCCTTCCTGGTCCGTTTTGGGTACTGCTGGACATCAGTGCAAACGAGCTTCATAGCTCATCGGATTTCTCCAGGATAAATACATATTCTGATGCTGGATATTATTTTTATTGCACATCACTACATTGCTCATTGGGTGTTGGTGAACGTGGAGGAGTGAAGACTCAGGACCGGTTCAGATATCACTTCTCTGCTGATGTTAGCTGCGGCCGGTAACATAACTCAGGTGACCAGCAGGCTCGTAGTCCGGTGCAGTATCTTGAAACTATAAACAATATATGTTTTATTTTACCAGGTATGGCCCACTGAGCTACGTTGCTCTTTTCAGAAGCGACCTGGCCACAAATGAAACATCAACGAAGTGGCTTGTCACGTGCAAATGTACAGCCAAATACTATAAACGCCCAATGTTTTTATTCTAAATGTGGAGGGGAAAACCGGAGCCGAAGAAAATATCCACACGATCACGAAGAGAGAGAGACACGCACAATCCCAATATACAGGAGGCGACAGGGTCGGGATCGAACCCACGACCTCCTGTATACCAGGCGAGATAGTTAACATCTCCTAGCCACCGTGATGATGAGAGAGAGAGACACGCAAACTCCAAATAAACAGCAGGCGTCAGGGTCGGGATCTAACCCACGACCTCCTGTATACCAGGCGAGGTAGTCAACATCTGGCTCCCCGTTGGGGTGTTCTGAATTTCCCTCCACTACATCGGCATCCGCGGCTACGTTTGACCTCGTGCCACTGGCACCACCCCCCAACCACGACGCCTAGCGACACAGTGGCTGGGGCCGCGTATCCGCAGTGGAAATTACGAGATGAGAAAAAAAGGAATCCCAACTCTGTTGCTATGATACGGCGTCGACGAGAAGAGGAAGAAGAGAGAAGGGGGGTGCATGGGACGATGGCGGAAACGACTGCTCGCCCCGGTTCGTGTGCGCGCCACGAGTTAGTGCGTGAGCTTTTTCAAGAAACAAACAAAACATTTCGTTACTTGACGCACGTTTAAAGGGGTAACGTTTTGCGCATAGTTGTAGCGTGTGCCCGTGTGTATGTGTGTGTGCCCCTGCGATGATGAACTGTGAGCCATTCTTTCATGTTGTGCAGTACAGTGCTGTGAAGCCAGTTGAATAACTATCACCCCAAACGGGTGGATGTGATGCTGTTGGGACAGACGATACACTACTGTACTTTATGCATAGCTGTCAACCCATACGGCTTAGCCCGCATTCTTGTACAGGGAGATTGAGTTTTGAGGTCCATACGGCGTTACAGCCGTTTCAATAGGGGCAAAACATGTTTGTTGTCTTATTTGTTTGTGTTTTTTCCTTGTGATGGGACTTTGTAGGATGAACGTTGAGATTTATAAGGGCACGGGGTGACCAATGCGGTCTGAGTTGGTCTGTAATAAGCTAAGTACCGATATGGGGTTATGTCTATACTGTATCTACTAAGCGTAAACATGTTCTGCCGACCTATTCACTCATTCACTTGTGCGATTGTTGTTTTTCTTTCGCCATCATGTATATGCGGCCGTGTTTAGTGAGCTTTGACCATTTTAAATCGAAGGCACTCCCAATGCCGTGACGGCCACGGCGGGACAGTTTGACCATACTTCACCATGCTGGTCAGTGTAGGTGTTTGTTGTTGTTGTTCTTGAAGAGGGCTCTCCCATGAGCCAGTTCATGACTCAACCGCTGACGTTTTTGCCGTGGGACTGGGATTAAACTCAGGTCACCCACCGGTTGCACTCAACACGGGCGCTCCTCCACCGCCCACTTGGATTTAAATGACCAATATTTTTGTCCTTCCCCCCGCACCTCCGATTAGCACGGTTGGCTACGTGCAGGGCGAATTAAGTTCAACATACTTATCAGTTTATTGTTTGTAATTAAATTATCATTTCTATTTATCCAGAAGAGCCACGCTGCGTTTCGTAGGAATTTTTTCAGGAGGGTCTTGCTTTGTGTTAGTATATGTAAACATTTTTTAAAAAAAGTTGTTTATACGTGTGGGAGAAAACCAGAGCGCCTGGAGAAATCCCCACGTGCGCTAGAGTACCACGGCGCTCTATCCCCGTGCAGATGGAAACAGATGGCGATCAGGCCAACTTGCTGTACTGCCTTCTCGTGGCACGCCAGGGGTGTATGGCATCTCACAGCTTCTGCGTGTGATCCAGCAACCCTCGCTGCTGCCCCCACATTGCCGGATTGCAGGCGTGCACCACCACGGTCAGGATATCGAAAATTATTTTTTTTTACAAACTAAATTAATATTTTTTTTTAAAGAGTGGATTGATGGGGTCAGTAGCTTGGGTTAATGCAGGTACAGTACAACACAGCGGCAGCAGCAGCCAATCCATACAAATTATACAGTTACTCTGATCATGGTGCTGTTATTTCTGATGTCCAACACGTGCATACAATTGTTAAGTGCGCATACGATACATGTGCAGCCCTTCTGAAACCACTGCTGGATGAGCGTATCACCACGCCATGTGGGTGACGGGGAGCTTATATGGTCCGACTTCACCATGGCGGTGCGGTTAGTATGGGTTTGTGCATACAGACCGTGTAGCATAGGGACATATACAAACAGTACAACCATGGATGTTGCGGCACTGCCCACTGCTGCCTATCACGTAGGGCCCTGGCCACCTGTGGCAACCTGCTTGCTCACTTGATGCAGCTAATCTGGCTGTGACGGTCCCACCTGATGACGGAGACTTGTGGTGCCTCCGAAACGTCGTGATTTTATTGTTTTATTTTTATTAATTTTTATTTCATTTTTTACCTACGTGACTTTACCGAAAGAACTAAGAGTATGAACCTGCTTGTCCTTCACGGTCGCCAATTCGAACACTATCCAGGCCCGAACCCGCTTAGCTTTCGAGATCTAACAAAGATTGGGTGCATTCAGTGCGATCTGGTAAATGAAATAAATAGACATTACACGTTGAATTGCATTGGAATGACATTGAAAAGATTACATTTCCATAACTTCTAGAAAAAAAACGTAAGTAATCGGTAATCTGAGATGAATACAATTTCTTAAGTCGCCCTCCCTACTCCTGTCTCTTCTCCACTCGATTGGGCACGTCCATTTCGCTTATAAGGTCCGTCTACCGCCTGCCAATCCACTCGCACATCAACAGCAAAATTGCTGTGACCGTCTTAGATATCCTTCTTATCTTGGCCCCTTGATCTCATCTCTCTGTAGCGCCCCCCCCACCCCTGTTTTTTTATCTCTCCCAGCTCTACTCCATCAAACTCCAAACCACCCCTCTATGAGACCTGAGTCTCTCCGTCCCCGTGTCCTCTTGTCTGCTTCACCGAACATTGCAAGTGACTTCGTCGGTTCGCTTGATTAATCGGCTGAAATTTGCGATCGCCTAACATTTGTTTGCGATCGCTTTTACTCCCCCCCACATCCCGCCTCCCGAAGGCGGGAAACCCCCCACCCCACTACAAGCCACGCCCGGCGTGACGCGGCCGATAATGCCGATGACATCCCCAAGCCCCGCCCATCACCTCCCGTCCAGCGACACACGTGGCAACACAGGTGAGACCTTTTTCGCAACTATTTTGTTGCTGCTCGATTTTGTAATCGAACTCAATGATCGGAAGATCGATCAATTACTTGAAGTAATCTGATAACCCAGCTCTAGAATAGAGGCAACCTTCCATGTATCTATCCTCGGCTACTAACTCATATCTGTGTGCTAGGTCCAGACTGTACAGGTACAGTCCTTTGTCACTCATTGCCTTTAGAAATGCGGCTGGTGAGAAAGTGAATTGCAGGAGGAGATGATCATCATCATCAGCCATCATGGTCAATCCACTGACACCACGGGTCAATCCACCGCTGTCAGTGTCAGAACACGATGCTGAGAGCCTCAATCAGGATACGCGTACATTTAGTGAAAAGCCAAATCAAGACTGTCTCGTTGTGATTCAAGGCGCCCTGAGCACAGCCACTGGGCAGGATTGATAGCGTTGCGGTTTGAGAGTAATGGACGTGACGTTTTCATGCAAAAGTGATAATTACTCGCACGAGGGTTAGGAAAGCGACCTCAATTCTACCCTAATTGTTTAGCTGTTCACTTCTTGCGACGTTACATCAATGTCTCCGCTGCCCGTGACCCCGGCAGTAATTTGCCGCTTGAGGCCTCGACGCGTACCTGCAAATGAAGCCCTTGGAGGTGGGGATGGTGATGGAAATGGGGGCCTGTGTGAGAAACTCATCGGTGGGGTCATTCCTCTCGGAGGCAGTACAGCAAGTGGGTATTTTTGTTTTAATTAGCTGTCCAGCTAGATGGTCGTGCAGTTAAGAGTGCTAGACTAGCCAGAGAAATTCTGTGGACTCACTGCTTGGAGGTTGACGAGTCAATACGTATCGCTTCTCTGATGAGTGTTTGGGATTGCACTGCTTTGTTGTTGAGCATGATGTACCACTTTGGGGGAAATGAAGAGTGGGCATTCTAAGAAAATATCGGTTTCCATCATTGGAATTTGGAATTTTCAGAAACCGATTCGGGCCAGCGTGCAGCGAACAAGAAAGTCTTGCAGAGAACACGACACAGACGGAGACTCGAGGTTTATTATACCAAATCAGGTCAAGTGTAGGAAGCTGCGTGATATTTAGGGGCAGCTGTAGGCGACAGCGATGAAGGGTAATGCTGGAAGGTTCGAGGGGGAAGAGGAAGACCAACAAATGGACCGGGTACCAAGCATCAACCGCTGGATTGGATGGAAGGCGTCTCGGCTGAGAGACACGGCGGCGGACGGAGAGACGTGGCAAGGCGACGCCTACGGAGGAAACGATCACGCCCCAATGGGCCCAAAAGGGCGAGAAGAAGTAGCAGATTAGGGTCCATAATAGAGGTTTTTGGGTTAGATCGCGTAAATACAAATGTGTCGTTTAACCCACCACCACCCAACACAGCCAATTATTAAGGTTTGTCACGTAAATAAAACATGCAAATTCGTTACTAGTCCAGCACACCGGTGTGTTGGAGAGTAAAACCCACGATATTTACAATTCGAGTACGACGTTTTGCCAGTAATTAAAACCAGCATCATCAGGCGGACATTCAGAGTTGTGGGGAAATCCTCCAGTTTCGGTGTTAAATATTAAGGTACCCAGATTAGGGTGTCCAGTTGATGCCAAAACCCTCATTGCTTATTCTAGCAGGGAGATACATTTACTGTTGACTATCTGTGCATATCAGAGTTGAAGTGTTATCTGGTTGGCTTTTCTCGCGGGCACCGCAGCACATTTTGACGGGCAAATATATTCCGGGGAAAAAATGTTGGCCAAATATGCGGTACTCTTTTGCTCCGAATGGCATCCAAATGCGAACGCAATCTCAAGACGATGTACAGAAACAGCGGTCATAACGACTTCTTCGAGAGATGCAAGGCAGTCAAAGGCAAATTGGAAAACTGGTCATGTCAAGAACACGGATTTGCACAGAGGCTGGGAGTCGAGAGCCCGGATGGCTGGTGGGGTGGTAGAGAGTTCCAGCAGAACGAGCGACCCCCCCCCCTCCGCCACCGAGTGAAGAACCCTTCTGCAGAACGCGGCTGGAGAATAAAAGTGAGACGTCACGGGTGAACAAAGCAATGATTATTTTATTACTATTTGTGCAATATGAGGGGGCCCCGGTCAAAAAAGCAGCATTATATCAAATTGTTTGACCCCACCCGTAACCCTGCCAAATTTGCCCTTCCTATTCTCGACTTTCACCTTTCAATATTGAGCCCTAGCCTAATGTGACAGCGCTGGCCGTTTGTTGTTGTTGTTTGTTTTTTAAATCAGTAGTGACCTTCTCAATTCTGTTATATAAATCGCTTTAGCAAAAAAAAAAAACTCCAAGGTGGATGATGATGGGCTTCAGGGGGGTTAATGGCTCGGCGTGTTGCTTTCAAAAGTTCCATGCGGCCACCGCCGTCGTCGTTGTCGTCATAGCCGCCGCCGTCGTCATGATGGCCGCCGTCATCGTCGTCGCCATCGTCATCGTCGCCATCGTCATCGTCGTCATCGCCGCTGTCGTAGTCATTGTCGCCGCCTCCATCATCACCGCCATCGTCGTCGTCTCTGTCTTCATCGTGGTCACCGTCACCATCATCGTCACCGCTGTCGTAGTCATTGTCGCCACCGCCGCCGTCATCGTCACCGCCATCGTCATCGTCTCTGTTTTCATCGTGGTCACCGTTGTCGTCGTCGCCATCGTTGGGGGACTGCAAGGGGCCCGGCGCTGTTTTGCGAGCACCTGTTGAGAAGGAGGCCCCGCAAAACGACGACGCGTCACCTCCGCCGGTCGAGGTGATTTCTAACGGCTCGCGATACGACGTTGCGTCCAATGACGCGACGTGTGTTCCATGCGAGTCCATTGCGCTCACGTTATGTCAACGAAACACGCAAACGCTATGCTCAACGTAGCTACTTTTCCACCGGCGGAGCGAGTGGGACCGTTCCAATGGGGCGAAGGCTGAAACGGTGCGTACGCGACAAAATCTAAAATTGATCGCTGAATGAAAGTTGCAATCCGAGTCGTCGTCGTAATTATTGGGATCACCAAGCAGTGGGGGCAGGGTGGATTATTACGCGCTGAACGTTAAGGCCGGCACACCACGCATTGGGGTGGAGTGGCCTGGGACCACCACATCCAGCCGCCAACCGGCGTCTCCCCCAGTGCTGATGGTTACACGCCGCATCAGGTAACTCATTTAAGGCTGAGTCGACCCAAGGGAGGTCCAGGACCAGTTCAAATACTTTGCCACTGTCATTGGTCGTGAACGGGAATCGAAGTCGGGTCGCCGTGTTTGTAGCGGAATGCGCTAACCACTGCCTCTCCACAACACACACAAACGATCCCCCGCATAGCCTCAATAGACTGATGGGGCAAGTGCTGTTAGTGAGCGGCTATGAAGGTCTGCGCGACACACGAGGAGGTGGGTGGCCAACACCACGCCCGGCCGCCTTTGTCTCCCGATTGGCGATGTTTATACACCGCACCAAGTCCTCAATTGAGGCTGAGTCAGCCCAGGACCGGTTCAGATAATCACCACCGGTTTTGGTGGCTGTGAATGGAAATCGAACTCGGGACGCTGGTTTCGTAGCGCAGCGCACGAACCGCTACACTACTGCACAGGTGTGTGCACGCGCGCATGTACAGGTTTACACACACACACAGTACACATAAGCGGTAAGAGTAGCCAAATGCTACGAAGTCGCAGCACTTGTGCCAGGCTACGTCCACTTTTGAGACCATGTAGAGTGGAGAAGGGTCACTGCCAGGTCTCAGGAGAGTCCTATGTATGACGGGGTTAACAGGCTGATGTATGTGAATGGTTGTGTTGGAGCTTGCTGAAAGTACCGTGTGTGTGTATTTTTTACACATTACGGTATCCAGTAATTGCGTTTGTTCACCTACACAAGAATGCCTCGGCCTGTCCCATGACCGCATGCCGATGCACTTTTGTAAATCCACGAAACCTTCAAGTCCACCTAGCCTGGCACAGGCTCCGCGGAGTGACGTATGGCAATCCGCACAGCAGGCCGTGCAATGGCACCTCAACGAGAGGAACGACAACACCTCGTTTAAATAAATAACATAAATATTTGGTAATAAACGGGAGTGTTTTAAAATGTCTTATTTATCTACTTACTTATTTAATTGCAGTGAAATGTGCGGGATTTTTTATTTTTAAATATAAACAATTAGTGCACTCCCCCCCCCCCGTACGGAACGCTTTGAGCCTATTTACGAATTTCCTCATTTTCGCAGGTCAGCGTTGCTTAGCAGGTCAGCGTTGCTGTCCTGCTAAGCTTTTCCTATCCCCCTTGACATGTTTGCATCAGACCTCTTTCCTTCCTTCAGCCCTGCCAATTGCACCCTGCCTGCCCTCTCGCTCCCCCAGCCACGACTGTGCTCCCTGCCCCGACTGTCCTAATTAAATCCCCCAACCCCCCCCCCCCCCCTCAATCGTCTTGCCCCAGAACATTTGGGAACACGCCGGCTGCGTGCACATCCCGAAGCAAGTTTCCCTGATGCGCGGTGCCGATGATTTATATACAGTGTATGTACAATTCTAAATCATTATTTTGCTCATAAATGCATTCTTTTGTTTGCTAAAGGTGGACATACGTGAAGGCAATCCTATGATATTATCACGTGCAGAGGCGAGCCCCTGATTGAGCAGTGCTCATCCCCAAAGCCAGGGCTATCCAATCATGTCAGTAATCGATCACTACCCATTATCGGTTTGATTACTCGACTAATTGGATGACACAAAGACAGTTGGAAACGGGGGGGGGGGGGTAAAGACGGTATCGTGTGTGCCGTTGGAAGGGAGGTGATGGACGAGGCTTGGTGATGTTGTGAGTTCGCTGCGCGTGGATTCTCCCCGCTGTTAGGAAGACCGGGATGTCGGGGCATCCACCTTTTGTTTTTAAAGGGGCCCCAGAAACACAATTGCGGGAAAAGCAGCCGATTGCAACTCCTAGTTTGATTTGGTCGACTTGATGGACTTCATCGATTCATCATCCCAGCTCCGGTCGTCTCGCTTGCTAGTCCTTAGCCAATGGTTAGTAATCCTATGGTGGTCGTAAGGGGCGCCACGGTGGTGAGATATTAACTACATCGCCTGGTGTGCAGGAAGTCGTGGGTTCAATCCCGACCTGACACCTATATAATTGGAGTTTGCATGTATCTCTCCCCATGGTCGCATGCATTTTTCTCCCGGTCCTCTGGGTTTTCCCTCCACATTTAAAATCGACATTCGTTTAGAGTATTTGGCTGCTATAAATATCCACGCAATGATGATGAGACACTTCGTTAAGCTATCATTTGCGGCCAGGTCGCTTCTGAAAGAGAGCTAAATACTACAGCTCAGTGGGCCTTACCGGGTAAAAAAATAAAAAATAGTTTAGTTTTACATCATAGTTAACACGTTAGAGAGCTTCAAACAACCCTTCTGCTTTCAGGTTTTCCCAGCGGCGAGTGGAGAGGAATTGGTGTCGGATCGGTGGGCAACGTGAGCAGGCTGCAGGTCAATCCTTCAGATCACGTCGGCCCCGCCAAGAGGGGACACCTCGTCTTCAACGCGGCCTTCGAAAGCGGTTAGTCGAGCACACAACGGCAGCAACGACGCTAGCCGACAGTAGTTCAACACGTTGTAGGGATTTTACGACCAATATTATCCATAATGAAGGTTTTGTGGGTTAGATCGCATAAATATAAATGAGTCCTTAAAGCCATCACCACCCAACACAGCCCATTGGTAAGGTTTGTCACGTAAAAAAAACATGCCAATTTAGTTCTAGTTCAGCACGCCGGTGTGTTGCTCCACATTTATGTATGTGCGGCAAACCATAATTCTGGCTATCGCCTGATGAAGCTGGTTGTAATCACCAGCGAAACGTCCTACTCGTATTGAAAATGTGGGTTTGCTGTCCAACACACCTGTCTCCCTCGTCGTAATGTTTACACATCACTCGAGGGACTCATTTGAGGCTGAGTCAACCTAGAGGAGGCCCAGGACCGGTTCAGATAGTCGTCACTGGTGTTAGCCATGGGCGGAAATCAAACTTGGGTCGTCCGCTGGGTTTGTAGCACAGCAAGCTAACCGCTGCGCCACCACTCACAGACACACACACAGACAAAGATACAGATCCCCCACACAGCCTTAACATACTGTTGGGGCAAGTGCTGTTAGCGAGCACCTATGAAGAACGACATGGCGCAGGAGGGGGTGGGTGGCCAGCACCACGCCCGTCCGCCTTTGTCTCCCCAGTGGTGATGTTTACACATCGCACACATACACAGACACCGTCCACATGCACACACGTACATAATCGCTCATGCAAAAACAAAGACACGCACACACGTGTTAATGCACACGGACACATACAACATGCATGCTATTCCTGCGGTTAAAGCGCTCAACTATTGGAAGGTTACAAGTTCAAACGCTCGTCAGGGGTTAACCCACGCCAACATGGCTTAAGATCACGATGAGACACATAACGGCTTTAATTCTAGATTTTAAGCTTTCGTGACTGCAAGGATTCATATTATTAGGTTTTTTCGGTAAAGTCACGTAGGTAAAACATTAAAATTAATAAAAGTAAAATAAAATAAAAATCACGACGTTTCGGAGGCAACACTAGCTTCCGTCTTCAGGTGGAACCGTCACAGCCACGACAGCTGTATCAAGTAAATGAGAGATTACAAGAGCTACCACTCCGTATATATAATGGTTGGAGAGGGGAAGGGCCAAGTACGGCACACTTTTTATTAATATGTTGGGAAGTCAACATCAGTGCTGGTGTGGAAACACTGGACCCCACCATGCTACCATGGAATTGCCTTGTCGCTGCCCTATTACAATTCGCGCACCACCCAACGCTCGTTGGGAGCAGGTGCACGCGGGAAATGCTTGGACTCACTCGACCACTCCCCGCTGCAGTGATGCGAATAACAAACACAAAATCGTGCGTTCCAGCCTCACGTACCGCACCACTGCAGCAGCAGCCTTCACGAGCCGTCGATCCTCACGCGGGCTGTGGCAGCAAGCGGGTTGCTCTTTACATCGAGATTGAAGAGTGACTTCTTTATTAGAACCCCTTTTCGTGTTTAGTTGGTTGTCCTTCCCCCCCCCCCCAACTGCACATACGATGAGCGCGGTTGGCGACGTAACGGTGCGAAAGAAGTTCAACATACATCTGCACGTTTAACACGTAGTTGGCTTTGGCGACAAATATTGTCCATAATAGAGTTTTTTTTGGGTGAGATCTCGTAAATATGAGTCCTTAAACCCATCACCACCCAACACAGCCCATTAGTAAGGTTTGTCACTTAATTAGGAGCTTTTGTGACTGCAGGAATTATTCTTTGGTTCTTTCGGTAAAGTCACGTATAAAGATAAAATAATAAATTAAATTAAATACTAGCATACGACGTTTCGATTGCAACACAAGCAATCATCATCAGGTATAAATTACATAGAAACACAAATCTAGTATACTTAGAAATGTAATGTAATACAACAGAGAGTCGGATAACATAACAGTCAACACCCTATCTGGTTGATTACGTTCTTCCTGAGAATGCTACATTTGAGAGAGAGATAAAACACAGAACCAGAAACATATAGACAGACATATAAGCAGACAGATTTAATTTATTATTTTATCTTTATACGTGACTTTACCGAAAGAACCAAATAATAATTCCTGCAGTCACGAAAGCTCCAAATTAAGTTTGAACCACTTCTACGGGGAAGTTTTAAGTTTTTTTTTTTTCTCTCTCTCTGGGTTTTTTCGTTGTCTCTCTCTGCTTGTGTATCGGTCTTCGTGTCTGTGTTTTTTCAAATTTCACACTTAACTTCTAATTTAGCAATCTTTGGAAGAACGTAATCAACCAGGCTATGCGTTAATTGTGTGTTGACCGACCCTCTGTGTTGCATTGCATTACATTTAGAAATTTTTGCTAGGTTAGTTAATTTAGTGTGTCTCTCTCCCTGCCTCCTAATTTTTTTTTAAAGCTTTCGCACCGTACCACTCATCGTGCTACTCATTGACATGCTAATTTCTCTAACCCCTCTCTCCCCGCCCCCGCCCCCCCTCTCTCTATTTAAGGCCTCGACACAGAGGCGCAGTTTCTCTTTGTGCCTATGTTTGCTCTCTCTCTATGTATCTCTGTGATATATGTCTGCTTATATGTCTGTCTATATGTTTCTGGTTCTGTGTTTTATCTCTCTCTCAAATGTAGCATTCTCAGGAAGAACGTAATCAACCAGATAGGGTGTTGACTGTTATGTTATCCGACTCTCTGTTGTATTACATTACATTTCTAAGTATACTAGATTTGTGTTTCTATTTAATTAATACCTGATGATGATTGCTTGTGTTGCAATCGAAACGTCGTATGCTAGTATTTAATTTAATTTAATATTTTATTTTTATACGTGACTTTACCGAAAGAACCAAAGAATAAAGGTTTGTCACGTAAACAAAATATACCAATTAGTTACTAGTACAGCACACCGGTGTGTTGGAGAGCAAACACACAGCATTTAAAATTCAAGTCCGACGTTTCACCGGTAATTACAACCAGCCTAATCAGGCAACAGCCACAATTGTGCAAAAATCCTCGTATTTTTGTCTTATACATACACACACCTGCCTCTCCCGCCAACCGCGTGTTGTACGTCTTTGTGTCGATCCGCAGTCGTCGACAGGGTGACCGCTTCAGCGGTAACACTTGTGTTGCCTCGCAGCGAGGAGGGCCTTTTGTTTGTTTCGGTGTCCCACTCAGGCGCCGCTCTGTGTGGTGGAGTTTTCATCTTCTTGGTTCTTTCGGTAAAGTCACGTAGAAGGGAAGTAATAAAATAATAAAAATAAAACATAATTAAACAATTCTCACGACGTTTCGGCCACAACGCAAGCGTCGCCTCGACAGACCTGGTTTTCACCTGAGGACGTCTGCTTGCGTTGTGGCCGAAACGTCGTGAGAATTGTTTTATTATGTTTTATTTTTATTATTTTATTACTTCCCTTCTACGTGACTTTACCGAAAGAACCAAGAAGATGAATCCCTGCAGTCACGAAAGCTTTAAATCGAAATGGTGGAGTTTTGTATTATTCACCCCCCTCCTCCCCCCGCTGCCCCCGATCTGCATGGGTTTCTCACCGGATTCTCCGGTTCCTATAGCCCATGGCTGGAAGAGCGCACGCTGTCCCTGGTGTTGGCCAAACATCCCCAATGTAGCGGGACCCTCCTAAAAGAGAGTCGTCAGACTCATCCGTGGCTCTCCTGGGTAGATCATTATTACAACTCGCCTTTTGCCCGTCCAAGGACGGGTGTATTTCGGTAAATATGAAACTTGCAAGCGAAAAGCAGACCGAAAAGCACACATCAATTTGTGTGCAATTTGTAAGGGCGCGGTGACACAGATTAATTTCATTTAACAGTTATAACACCTTGTTCATCATGACGTCCTTTTTACTTTAATGTCTCAACAGCGTTGTGGAGATCGCGTGATGACGTGAGGGTTCTGCCTTTGTAGTGAGGGTTGTGAGTTGACGCTGAAGGGGGGGGGAGGAGGCGCCTCGCCCCCCATGTGGAGTGACGTCAGCCGCTAATTATTATTAATGGCGGGGAGGGGGGGGTGTCCATTTGGATGACGTCACCTGCTCATGATTATTAATGAGGGGGGCTGTTCGATGTGGAGTGACGTCACCTAAACATTATTATTAATGAAGGGGGCTGGTCGACGTGGAGTGACGTCACCCGCTCATGATTATTAATGAGGTGGGAGGTTCTCCATGCGGAGTGACGTCACCCGCTCATGATTATTAATGAGGGGGGAGGTTCTCCATGCGGAGTGACGTCACCCGCTCATGATTATTAATGAGGGGGGCTGTTCGATGTGGAGTGACGTCACCTGTTCATGATTATTAATGAGGAGGGCTGGTCGATGCGGAGTGACGTCACGTGCGTTACACACTGACATTCTTGGGTAAATCGTGACTTAAAGCTTTCGTGACTGCAGGAATTAATACTCTTTGGGTCTTTCGGTAAAGTCACGTAGATAGAAAAATAATAAAATAATATTAAATAATAATACAAAATCACATTATATTTTTATTACTTTATTATTTTTCTTCTATCTCCGTGTCTTTACTGAAAGACCCAAAGAGTATTCTTGGGTAAATATAGCAGTGTAGTATTATTATTGCTACGTGTGGCCCTGAGCCGGCCGTGTATGAATACCATGTGCTTGGGTTTTCCCGACGTTGATCCATGGGGCGCTGCGCTGGCGAGATGTTAACTCCCTCGCCCGGTATGCAGGAGGTTGTGGGTCCAATCCCTGATGCCTCTATCTTTTGAGTTTGCATGTTCTCCCCGGATTTTTCACCAGGTCCTCCGGTTTTTCCCTCCACATGTAGAAATGAACGTGCGTCTGGAGTGTTTGGCTGCTATACATTTCCACACGATGATCAGCCGCTTCGTTGAGCTATCATTTGTGGCCCGGTCGCTTCTGAAAAAGAGCTACATAGCCCAGTGGGGCCTTACTTGGCAAGATACAAAAAATAGTTTAAAAAGTTCATTGTTTGTCCGCCTCTGGAAATGTAATAAGTAAAGAAGCCGCATGGTTGTTGAGGCTCCCGCAGCCAATGGCGCTGCGATGACAAATAAACAGAACATCGATCGTTCATCGGCTGTGCGTGAAGTGCTCCAGACAAGCTTAATAGTTTAGTTTATCCGCAGGAAAACCACCCGGCTTCACAAAACCGGGGGGGGGGGAGGGGGGCGCTCACCTTCACAACCCAAGAGAAAAGTTGAGTTGGGTAGATTGCTACGTGCCCTGACCACTGAGCCGCCTGGCAAGATCGTGTATTTATGGCTCGTAGCAAAATTATAATGACAACAACAGTAATAGTAATTAACCCTAACCCAAATGCGGGAAAGAATTGTTCCCTGCAAATGACTCTGTTGGGATTACACACTGCAGCAGCAGCAGCAGCATCATCGAGCTCCATCCACGGAAACTGAAAAAAACGTCTGGAGACTCGGTGAGGCTTTCCTGGGTAAACAAGCGTAATTAAAACAAAATTAGCGCCTCAGATACTCACATGCGTTATTATTTCAATTCATCATGAAATATTTCACCTGGATGAATCCCTTGTAGTGCAACGTCTCATTTGCGAGGGGAGTGCGTGTGTCTAAGGGGATGTGTTCGCCGTTCATAGTGAGCATTTTCTTCCGGAATTCACAGTTTCCTTCAGTTTTAATTATAATTGATATTTGCAGCCCTTTGGCCGAGCTACGGCCGGGCGAAGGCCGTTCCATGCCTTGGCAGTGGTGGGGGGTTGCCCTGTGACGTGACCTCGGGTCTTACCGCCTGCTGTTCAGCGATCATCAGGAACTGAATCCATTGAAACATGTAGTTGGCTTTGGCGACCAATGTTATCCGTAAAAGATTGATTATTTTTAGGTTAGAGTGCGTAAATATCCGTTGTAATATATATGGCTACATTAACCCCCCCCCACCCCCCCCCCCCCGTCTTCGCAACTGATTACATTTACCTCTCCTCTATTTCAGACCAAAAGAGGAGTAGTTGAAAGTTGAAAGGTTTTAATCCCTCGTTCGTCACGACGTCCTTTTTACTTCTATGTCTCAACAGCGTTACGGAGACCACGTGACGTGAGGGTTCTGCCTTTGTAGTGAGGGTTGTAAGTTGACGCCGAGGAAGGGGGAGGAGGCGCCTCCCCCCCCCCCATGTGGAGTGACATCACCCGCTAATTAGTATTAATGGCGGGAGAGGCAGGTGCGTGTATATTTAAGACAAAAATACGAGGATTTCTCCATAACTCTGGCTGGTGCCTGATGAGGCTGGTTGTAATTACCGGCTAAACATTGTACTCGAATGGTAAATGCTGTGGGTTTATGCTCCAACACTGAACTAGTCATTGATTGGCACGTTTTGTTTACGTGACAGACCTTACTAATTAGCTGTGTCGGGTGGTGGCGGATTTAACGTCACGTTTATTATCCTGCAATCTAACAACAACAAAAACCTACATCTTGGATTAGTTCAGGGCACTATACAGCACCACTGAGAACACTTACGCTGTGGTCGTGAATATTGTCTGGCCTAATTATTTGTTTTTATTTTACCAGGTAAGGTCCACTGAGCTTGTTAGCTCTTTTTCAGAATGACCTGGCCACAAAGAATAGCTCAATGAGGTGGCTAATTACGTTGAAATGTATATCAGCCAAATACTCTTGAACGCATATTTCTAAATCTGGAGTGAAAAACCGGAGGACCCGGAGAAAAATCCACGTTACCATGGGGAGAAAGAAAATGCAAACTCCAAATATACAGGCATCCTCAGGGTCGGGATCAAACCTACGACCTCCTGCAAACCAGGCAAGTTAGTTAACATCTTGTCACCGTGGGGCCTAACTGCACCACGCTGGTCAATGTGAGTTGGTGAAGTGGAACCAGACAGTGATTCAGATATCACTCATTGCTGATGTGAGCCGTGGCAGGGAATTCAATTCAAGTCACTGGGTTCACGTCGCATTGCGCTACCTGCTGCGGTTCCCCTCCACCACTTTTAGATCTCGATTTACCGGTCTATAAAGTCGAGTATTTATATGCAAACATTGTAGGGTCCAATTCACGTAGAGACTTTTAGCCATCATTCCAGGTGGCTCCGCATGAGAGCGAGCGGTTCGCCATCAGAAGGTTGCGAGTTCAAATCCAGGTTGGGGGTTGACTCAGCTCTTCCATCCTGCTATGGGAGAGGGTTCAAGAAAAACGCGTACCATTTAGTGCAGAAGTCAACAGTACTTGTTCTATGGATAGACTCGCCCCTGCCATGTGGAATATCCACCAATGGCTGGGGACGGTACGCAAGAAGGTGAGCACCAATGTGGTAATTTGAACAGGAAATCGGTTGAATTTTGTTTTGTGTTTACGATGGGGCAGTCGGGGCCCACCAGTCGGTCCCGACTCCTCGTGAAGGCGGCAATTGCCGCTGCGTCATTTCTCAAGCAGCGTCATGGCCGCTCCTTGACTGTGGGTTGACAATGCATCAGCAGACTCAATTAAGAGCTGGCTGAAAAGTGGCAGCGGGCCAGCACTTAGCCAAGCAGTTAATTTGACGAGGGACATTATGTGGCGGAGATGGTGCTTAGCTTAATTGTTACAGTGTTTTTTTTATTAACTTTTTTTTATTTCGTTTTAAAAACCCCTCGCACTATATCTCAACGGTGGCCCTGATGAAAGTCGGTTGAGCGATCTGCCTCGCTATGATGGGGACGAATCTATCCATTGGTTGACCGCTAGTCACCCGCCACGAAGTGGTACCTATTTTGTTGGCCCTGGTGGGATGATTGATGAAATGACCTGAGTGTAATTGTAACTCACAGCCTTCTAATTGTCAGTCAAGCACGCTCACCAAAGCCACTTTGCACTACCGACAAACTAAAATCACCTCGAGTGAACTACCGACTCTGCCATTCAATAATTTTCAATAATATTGGTAGGAACCCACTGGTTCCACCAGCCCACAGGGGATTATTGTGTCCGTCCGTCGTGCAGGGAGAGGCTGGGTGGGGAGGGAGGGGCTGGGTGGGGAGGGGAGGATGGGGAGGGGCTGGGTGGGGATGGTGGGGAGGGGCTGGGTGGGGAGGGGTGGGGCTGGGTGGGGAGGGGCTAGTCACCCCGTGGTGCCCTTATAAAATTCAACGTTTAACCTACTCACGCCGGCTTGTGCCCGCCCTCACATTCGGCCATATTTGCGGAATACACCACGCCGCCGTTGACCCTGGCCATTGACTGAGCAACCCAACGTTCCTACCAGCTCCCTCCGCAGGAATGTGTTTAATAGTTAATTGGTCTTGGCAATGTCATTGTTGTCATCATCAGCCACGATATATCCACTGCTGACTGAAGGCCTTCCTAAAACCGTCACAATCTCTTATGGTCTTGTGTTGCAAAGATCCATGTAAGCACCTGCACGCGAGCTTATTTCATTGCTCCATCTCCGCGGTTGACATGATATCGGGGCATGTTCTTGGGGACGGAGAGGGGGGTGGAAATTGGCTGTGCTGCTCGACTGTGGATGCTCGTGCCTCTGAGCCACGTTCTTCCTTCGAGAGCGAGCCAAGGCTGTGCGCATTACGAGTTGACGTTATCATTATACTTGTTATCGGAGGGCAGGTGACAGGGACGGGCATTGGGGTGCCAAACAGAGGTTAGTTAGCATGGGCGCCATGGTGCTGAGATGTTAACTTCCTCGTCCTGGTTTAGAGGAGGTCGTGGGTTCGATCCCGACCGTAACGCCTATATAATTTGGAGTTTTGCATGTCCTCCCCATGGCCGCGTGGATTTTCCTCCAGGTCCTCCTGTTTTTTTCCACATTACAAGCCACTTCGTTGAGCTATCATTCGTGAAATCCAGGTCGCTTCTGAAAAAGAGCTATGTTTGCTAAAGTGGACCTCGACCTGTTAAAATAAATTAACAAAAAACGGTTTCATAGTTTCGACTAAGGGCGAAGACTCATGGCCACAAGGTGGTGTTTGTGAGGCTGCAAGGGCGGACCCTGGAATCGCGGCTGTCGGCTTCGCTGCGGAACAGAGCAGAGGGGGGAGACACCTACGACGCTAGGGTTGACAAGAGCCCGAAGCGCGCCCGTGTGTATTCACCGCGCGTTTCGAATTTTGCTCCGCGAGAATCACGCGCACGCACGCGCGCGCACTGTAAGCCAGACGTGTGGAACCGCCTCAGTCAGTCAAGCCCCTCCGCATTACGCATGCACGCGCGGATCCTCTCTCGCTGTGTGATAAGAGCTCCTTGATTACTCAAGGGAAGTGCATTGATTTTTTTCTTCCACCTCATCGTTCTCTCTCCCCCACCACACCCCACACCACCCCACCCTCCTCTTTACATTTGCGGGAGCCGTGCGGCGCACGCTCCTGCAAATGCTGCAGATTTTAAACGTTATCAAAGGTGACCTTGGCGGAGGGTGGTGGGTGTGCGCGCGTGTGTTCGTGCGCACGCGCGCGCCCCTTTCGGGAAAACATTGGGTTTGCTGAGACTTGTGGCAGCGTCAGATGCTGTTTGCCTGCTCTTTTTGCCAGTGAGAGGAGGAAAAGGACATTTTGATGCGGTCAGAGGTATTTAGGATTTTCTTTTTTACACTAAAAACCAGTTGATAGAATATCTAAAATATAAAGAAAAAAGAAACACACGGGCCCTCACAGTCACGTCACGTTATTAAATTGCGTGGGCTTTTGTGAACGGCCGTGGAACGGCACGCATTGAAAAGGAAAACAAAATTGCTGGAATGCGATGAATTAAGGACGCGAATGTTATTTTTATTTGGATAATTGCAGGCACGCGCCACCGCCTGCGATGTTGGCTACAACTTTAACCCTTTCCCGTCGTCTTCCGCGTTAAAAACAATTGGGTCTCGGCCAATCTCGGCCCGCAGGTCAAAGCATGAAAAAGAATAGTTTCTAAGGTGTGATCTTATCTGCGATAAGTTTTTTTTTCTCTCCAAAATAAAGCCCGATTTTTATGACCAACTCAAGGCACCTGCTTTACCTGGGATACATTTCACCTCAGCAATTACTTTGTGTGTGTGCGCGCGTATTTGGAGATCAAGGACTAGGTCATATTTGCTGGATGACACAGATGTGTTTTTAATTGGAAGCTTCTTCGAGTGGCCGTTCAATGGAAAACACCGACGAGCTTTGGAAAAGCCAAGCGTTCAGGATCAATTCATATTGTAGATTCGTGGTGAATTAAAATACTGATGCATTTCCATGTCGCTTGACACAGCAGGTGCCTTTCCAATCCGGATTCATTCTGCAGCTTGTAGCCAGGTTATACTCGGCAATGCTGCCTCTATATGGAGCAGAGACCTGGGGCATTGACTGTAGCACATCCAAAAAGGTTGTAAGCTGCCTAAGATAGATGGTTGAGGTTAATACTACATATATCCTGGAAGGGCGTGATAACAAATGAGGTCTGTTACCGGACCAAATAACCATTAATCTCATCGGTCATATATACTGCAAGGCATTGGAGAAAAGGGCGTCGTTGCCCTCTGTACACATAGCCCTTTTATAAATCCACTGCTGGATGAAGGCATTCACGGTGGGACCTGGGATATGGCAAATGTGAGGGCAGCCGCCAATGAGTTGGAAGCAACCAGTGCAGAGGGATACACGTATGGATGTTGAATTTCTGTCACATCGTGGCAACTTCAGGCGGCACTTGGAAAGATCTCCTAGTGGGGGGCACGAGACCGTGATGAGCGCAAGCACTGGGTGTGCCCGATGTGTCACTCCAGTGGCGGTATGTGAACTTCCTCGCATGGGGTCCATGAGGTCGTGGGCTCGAACCCGATCAAGACGCTGCTGCTGTATACAGTTATTTGGAGTCTGCGCGTCTCTCTCTCTTCCTGTGGTCGTGTGGATTTTTGTCCGGGTCCTCCGGGTTTTCCATCCACATTTAGAATCAACATCAACATGCCATTTTTTTTTATTTCACACTCAGTCTTTTGGGTTTCCCTCTCAGTTTCTTGGGTTTCTTCTCAGTTTCTTGGGTTTCTTCGTCAGTTTCTTGGGTTTCTTCTCAATTTCTTGGGTTTCTTCCCAGTTTCTTGGGTTTCTTCTCAATATCTTGAGTTTCTTCTCAGTTTCTTGGGTTTCTTCTCAGTTTCTTGGGTTTCTTCTCAGTTTCTTGGGTTTCCCTCTCCGTTTCTTGAGTTTCTTTTCAGTTTCTTGGGTTTTCCTCAGTTTCTTGGGGTTCTTCTCAGTTTCTTGGGTTTCTTCGTCAGTTTCTTTGGTTTCTTCTCAGTTTCTGAGTTTCTAATTCAGTTTCTTGAATTTTTTCTCAGTTTCTTGGGTCTCTAATTCAGTTTCATGAGTTTCTTCTCAGTTTCTTGGGATTCTTCTCAGTTTCTTTGGTTTCTTTTCAGTTTCTTGAATTTCTTCTCAGTTTCTTGGGTTTCTAATTCAGTTTCTTAGGTTTATTCTCAGTTTCTTGGGTTTCTTCTCAGTTTCTTTGGTATCTAATTCAGTTTCTTGAATTTCTTTTCAGTTTCTTGGGTTTCTAATTCAGTTTCTTGGGTTTTTCTCAGTTTCTTGGGTTTCTTCTCAGTTTCTTGGGTTTCAAATTCAGTTTCTTGGGATTCTTCTCAGTTTCTTTGGTTTCTTTTCAGTTTCTTGAATTTCTTCTCAGTTTCTTGGGTTTCTAATTCAGTTTCTTAGGTTTATTCTCAGTTTCTTGGGTTTCTTCTCAGTTTCTTTGGTATCTAATTCAGTTTCTTGAATTTCTTTTCAGTTTCTTGGGTTTCTAATTCAGTTTCTTGGGTTTCTTCTCAGTTTCTTGGGTTTCTTCTCAGTTTCTTGGGTTTCAAATTCAGTTTCTTGGGTTTCTTCTCAGTTTCTTGAATTTCTTCTCAATTTCTTGGGTTTCTTCTCAGTTTCTTGGGGTTCTTTTAAGTTTCTTGGGTTTCATTTCAGTTTCTTGGGTTTCTTTTCAGTTTCATGGGTTTCTAATTCAGTTTCTTGGGTTTCTTCTCAGTTTCTTGGGTTTCTAATTCAGTTTCTTGAATTTCTTCTCGGTTTCTTGGGTTTCTAATTCAGTTTCTTGGGTTTCTTCTCAGTTTCATGGGTTTCTAATTCAATTTCTTGGGTTTCTTCTCAGTTTCTTGGGTTTCTAATTCAGTTTCTTGAATTTCTTCTCGGTTTCTTGGGTTTCTAATTCAGTTTCTTGGGTTTCTCCTCAGTTTCTTGGGTTTCTAAATCAGTTTCTTGGGTTTCTTCTTAATTTCTTGAATTTCTTCTCAGTTTCTTGGGTTTCTTCGTTAGTTTCTTGGGTTTCCATCTCAGTGTCTTGGGTTTCTTCCAAGTTTCTTGGGTTTCTTTTCAGTTTCTTGAATTTCTTCTCAGTTTCTTGGGTTTCTAATTCAGTTTCTTAGGTTTATTCTCAGTTTCTTGGGTTTCTTCTCAGTTTCTTTGGTATCTAATTCAGTTTCTTGAATTTCTTTTCAGTTTCTTGGGTTTCTAATTCAGTTTCTTGGGTTTTTCTCAGTTTCTTGGGTTTCTTCTCAGTTTCTTGGGTTTCAAATTCAGTTTCTTGGGATTCTTCTCAGTTTCTTTGGTTTCTTTTCAGTTTCTTGAATTTCTTCTCAGTTTCTTGGGTTTCTAATTCAGTTTCTTAGGTTTATTCTCAGTTTCTTGGGTTTCTTCTCAGTTTCTTTGGTATCTAATTCAGTTTCTTGAATTTCTTTTCAGTTTCTTGGGTTTCTAATTCAGTTTCTTGGGTTTCTTCTCAGTTTCTTGGGTTTCTTCTCAGTTTCTTGGGTTTCAAATTCAGTTTCTTGGGTTTCTTCTCAGTTTCTTGAATTTCTTCTCAATTTCTTGGGTTTCTTCTCAGTTTCTTGGGGTTCTTTTAAGTTTCTTGGGTTTCATTTCAGTTTCTTGGGTTTCTTTTCAGTTTCATGGGTTTCTAATTCAGTTTCTTGGGTTTCTTCTCAGTTTCTTGGGTTTCTAATTCAGTTTCTTGAATTTCTTCTCGGTTTCTTGGGTTTCTAATTCAGTTTCTTGGGTTTCTTCTCAGTTTCATGGGTTTCTAATTCAGTTTCTTGGGTTTCTTCTCAGTTTCTTGGGTTTCTAATTCAGTTTCTTGAATTTCTTCTCGGTTTCTTGGGTTTCTAATTCAGTTTCTTGGGTTTCTCCTCAGTTTCTTGGGTTTCTAAATCAGTTTCTTGGGTTTCTTCTTAATTTCTTGAATTTCTTCTCAGTTTCTTGGGTTTCTTCGTTAGTTTCTTGGGTTTCCATCTCAGTGTCTTGGGTTTCTTCCAAGTTTCTTGGGTTTCTTTTCAGTTTCTTGAATTTCTTCTCAGTTTCTTGGGTTTCTAATTCAGTTTCTTAGGTTTATTCTCAGTTTCTTGGGTTTCTTAGTTTCTTTGGTATCTAATTCAGTTTCTTGAATTTCTTTTCAGTTTCTTGGGTTTCTAATTCAGTTTCTTGGGTTTTTCTCAGTTTCTTGGGTTTCTTCTCAGTTTCTTGGGTTTCAAATTCAGTTTCTTGGGATTCTTCTCAGTTTCTTTGGTTTCTTTTCAGTTTCTTGAATTTCTTCTCAGTTTCTTGGGTTTCTAATTCAGTTTCTTAGGTTTATTCTCAGTTTCTTGGGTTTCTTCTCAGTTTCTTTGGTATCTAATTCAGTTTCTTGAATTTCTTTTCAGTTTCTTGGGTTTCTAATTCAGTTTCTTGGGTTTCTTCTCAGTTTCTTGGGTTTCTTCTCAGTTTCTTGGGTTTCAAATTCAGTTTCTTGGGTTTCTTCTCAGTTTCTTGAATTTCTTCTCAATTTCTTGGGTTTCTTCTCAGTTTCTTGGGGTTCTTTTAAGTTTCTTGGGTTTCATTTCAGTTTCTTGGGTTTCTTTTCAGTTTCATGGGTTTCTAATTCAGTTTCTTGGGTTTCTTCTCAGTTTCTTGGGTTTCTAATTCAGTTTCTTGAATTTCTTCTCGGTTTCTTGGGTTTCTAATTCAGTTTCTTGGGTTTCTTCTCAGTTTCATGGGTTTCTAATTCAGTTTCTTGGGTTTCTTCTCAGTTTCTTGGGTTTCTAATTCAGTTTCTTGAATTTCTTCTCGGTTTCTTGGGTTTCTAATTCAGTTTCTTGGGTTTCTCCTCAGTTTCTTGGGTTTCTAAATCAGTTTCTTGGGTTTCTTCTTAATTTCTTGAATTTCTTCTCAGTTTCTTTGGTTTCTTCGTTAGTTTCTTGGGTTTCCATCTCAGTGTCTTGGGTTTCTTCCAAGTTTCTTGGGTTTCTTCTCAGTTTCTTGGGTTTCTAAATCAGTTTCTTGGGTTTCTTCTTAATTTCTTGGGTTTCTTCTCAGTTTCTTGGGTTTCTTCGTTAGTTTCTTGGGTTTCCATCTCAGTTTCTTGGGTTTCTTCCCAGTTTCTTGGGTTTCTTCTCAGTTTCTTGGGTTTCTTCGTCAGTTTCTTGGGTTTCTCTCTCAGTTTTTTGGGTTTCTTCTTAGTGTCTTGGGTTTCTTTGGTTTCTTTCCCAGTTTCTTAGGTTTCTTCTCAGTTTTTTGGGTTTCTTCTCAGTGTCTTGGGTTTCTTTATCAATTTCTTGGGTTTCTTCTCAATTTCTTGGGTGTCTTCTCAATTTCTTGGGTTTCTTCTCAGTTTCTTGGGTTTCTAACTCAGTTTCTTGGGTTTCTAACTCCGTTTCTTGGGTTTCTTCATCAGTTTCTTGGGTTTCTTCGTCAGTTTCTTGGGTTTCTTCTCAGTTTATTGGGTTTCTTCGTCAGTTTATTGGGTTTCTTCTAATTTTCTTGGGGTTCTTTGTCAGTTTCTTGGGTTTCTTCTCAGTTTCTTGGGTTTCTTCTCAGTTTCTTTGGTATCTTATTCAGTTTCTTGAATTTATTTTCAGTTTCTTGGGTTTCTTCTCAATATCTTGAGTTTCTTCTCAGTTTCTTGGGTTTCTTCTCAGTTTCTTGGGTTTCTTCTCAGTTTCTTGGGTTTCCCTCTCCGTTTCTTGAGTTTCTTTTCAGTTTCTTGGGTTTTCCTCAGTTTCTTGGGGTTCTTCTCAGTTTCTTGGGTTTCTTCGTCAGTTTCTTTGGTTTCTTCTCAGTTTCTGAGTTTCTAATTCAGTTTCTTGAAATTTTTCTCAGTTTCTTGGGTCTCTAATTCAGTTTCATGAGTTTCTTCTCAGTTTCTTGGGATTCTTCTCAGTTTCTTTGGTTTCTTTTCAGTTTCTTGAATTTCTTCTCAGTTTCTTGGGTTTCTAATTCAGTTTCTTAGGTTTATTCTCAGTTTCTTGGGTTTCTTCTCAGTTTCTTTGGTATCTAATTCAGTTTCTTGAATTTCTTTTCAGTTTCTTGGGTTTCTAATTCAGTTTCTTGGGTTTTTCTCAGTTTCTTGGGTTTCTTCTCAGTTTCTTGGGTTTCAAATTCAGTTTCTTGGGATTCTTCTCAGTTTCTTTGGTTTCTTTTCAGTTTCTTGAATTTCTTCTCAGTTTCTTGGGTTTCTAATTCAGTTTCTTAGGTTTATTCTCAGTTTCTTGGGTTTCTTCTCAGTTTCTTTGGTATCTAATTCAGTTTCTTGAATTTCTTTTCAGTTTCTTGGGTTTCTAATTCAGTTTCTTGGGTTTCTTCTCAGTTTCTTGGGTTTCTTCTCAGTTTCTTGGGTTTCAAATTCAGTTTCTTGGGTTTCTTCTCAGTTTCTTGAATTTCTTCTCAATTTCTTGGGTTTCTTCTCAGTTTCTTGGGGTTCTTTTAAGTTTCTTGGGTTTCATTTCAGTTTCTTGGGTTTCTTTTCAGTTTCATGGGTTTCTAATTCAGTTTCTTGGGTTTCTTCTCAGTTTCTTGGGTTTCTAATTCAGTTTCTTGAATTTCTTCTCGGTTTCTTGGGTTTCTAATTCAGTTTCTTGGGTTTCTTCTCAGTTTCATGGGTTTCTAATTCAGTTTCTTGGGTTTCTTCTCAGTTTCTTGGGTTTCTAATTCAGTTTCTTGAATTTCTTCTCGGTTTCTTGGGTTTCTAATTCAGTTTCTTGGGTTTCTCCTCAGTTTCTTGGGTTTCTAAATCAGTTTCTTGGGTTTCTTCTTAATTTCTTGAATTTCTTCTCAGTTTCTTGGGTTTCTTCGTTAGTTTCTTGGGTTTCCATCTCAGTGTCTTGGGTTTCTTCCAAGTTTCTTGGGTTTCTTTTCAGTTTCTTGAATTTCTTCTCAGTTTCTTGGGTTTCTAATTCAGTTTCTTAGGTTTATTCTCAGTTTCTTGGGTTTCTTCTCAGTTTCTTTGGTATCTAATTCAGTTTCTTGAATTTCTTTTCAGTTTCTTGGGTTTCTAATTCAGTTTCTTGGGTTTTTCTCAGTTTCTTGGGTTTCTTCTCAGTTTCTTGGGTTTCAAATTCAGTTTCTTGGGATTCTTCTCAGTTTCTTTGGTTTCTTTTCAGTTTCTTGAATTTCTTCTCAGTTTCTTGGGTTTCTAATTCAGTTTCTTAGGTTTATTCTCAGTTTCTTGGGTTTCTTCTCAGTTTCTTTGGTATCTAATTCAGTTTCTTGAATTTCTTTTCAGTTTCTTGGGTTTCTAATTCAGTTTCTTGGGTTTCTTCTCAGTTTCTTGGGTTTCTTCTCAGTTTCTTGGGTTTCAAATTCAGTTTCTTGGGTTTCTTCTCAGTTTCTTGAATTTCTTCTCAATTTCTTGGGTTTCTTCTCAGTTTCTTGGGGTTCTTTTAAGTTTCTTGGGTTTCATTTCAGTTTCTTGGGTTTCTTTTCAGTTTCATGGGTTTCTAATTCAGTTTCTTGGGTTTCTTCTCAGTTTCTTGGGTTTCTAATTCAGTTTCTTGAATTTCTTCTCGGTTTCTTGGCTTTCTAATTCAGTTTCTTGGGTTTCTTCTCAGTTTCATGGGTTTCTAATTCAGTTTCTTGGGTTTCTTCTCAGTTTCTTGGGTTTCTAATTCAGTTTCTTGAATTTCTTCTCGGTTTCTTGGGTTTCTAATTCAGTTTCTTGGGTTTCTCCTCAGTTTCTTGGGTTTCTAAATCAGTTTCTTGGGTTTCTTCTTAATTTCTTGAATTTCTTCTCAGTTTCTTTGGTTTCTTCGTTAGTTTCTTGGGTTTCCATCTCAGTGTCTTGGGTTTCTTCCAAGTTTCTTGGGTTTCTTCTCAGTTTCTTGGGTTTCTAAATCAGTTTCTTGGGTTTCTTCTTAATTTCTTGGGTTTCTTCTCAGTTTCTTGGGTTTCTTCGTTAGTTTCTTGGGTTTCCATCTCAGTTTCTTGGGTTTCTTCCCAGTTTCTTGGGTTTCTTCTCAGTTTCTTGGGTTTCTTCGTCAGTTTCTTGGGTTTCTCTCTCAGTTTTTTGGGTTTCTTCTTAGTGTCTTGGGTTTCTTTGGTTTCTTTCCCAGTTTCTTAGGTTTCTTCTCAGTTTTTTGGGTTTCTTCTCAGTGTCTTGGGTTTCTTTATCAATTTCTTGGGTTTCTTCTCAATTTCTTGGGTGTCTTCTCAATTTCTTGGGTTTCTTCTCAGTTTCTTGGGTTTCTAACTCAGTTTCTTGGGTTTCTAACTCCGTTTCTTGGGTTTCTTCATCAGTTTCTTGGGTTTCTTCGTCAGTTTCTTGGGTTTCTTCTCAGTTTATTGGGTTTCTTCGTCAGTTTATTGGGTTTCTTCTAATTTTCTTGGGGTTCTTTGTCAGTTTCTTGGGTTTCTTCTCAGTTTCTTGGGTTTCTTCTCAGTTTCTTTGGTATCTTATTCAGTTTCTTGAATTTATTTTCAGTTTCTTGGGTGTCTTCTCAGTTTCTTGGGTTTCATCTCTGTTTCTTGGGTTTTTCAGTTTCTTGGGTTTCCAACTCAGTTTCTTGGGTTTCTTCTCAGTTTCTTGGGGTTCTTTTAAGTTTCTTGGGTTTCATTTCAGTTTCTTGGGTTTATTTTCAGTTTCATGGGTTTCTAATTCAGTTTCTTGAATTTCTTCTCGGTTTCTTGGGTTTCTAATTCAGTTTCTTGGGTTTCTCCTCAGTTTCTTGGGTTTCTAAATCAGTTTCTTGGGTTTCTTCTTAATTTCTTGGGTTTCTTCTCAGTTTCTTGGGTTTCTTCGTTAGTTTCTTGGGTTTCCATCTCAGTTTCTTGGGTTTCTTCTCAATTTCTTGG
This sequence comes from Lampetra fluviatilis, assembly GCF_964198595.1. Lineage (NCBI taxonomy): Eukaryota > Metazoa > Chordata > Hyperoartia > Petromyzontiformes > Petromyzontidae > Lampetra > Lampetra fluviatilis. The sequence continues at coordinate 3,492,260 of NC_136298.1, forward strand.
GTTTCTTCTCAGTTTCTTGGGTTTCTTCGGTAGTTTATTGGGTTTCCATCTCTATTTCTTGGGTTTCTTCTCAGTTTCTTGGGTTTCTTCTCAGTTTCTTGGGTTTCTTCGTCAGTTTCTTGGGTTTCTCTCTCAGTTTTTTGGGTTTCTTCTTAGTGTCTTGGGTTTCTTTGGTTTCTCTCCCAGTTTCTTAGGTTTCTTCTCAGTTTTTTGGGTTTCTTCTCAATGTCTTGGGTTTCTTTATCAGTTTCTTGGGTTTCTTCTCAATTTCTTGGGTTTCTTCTCAATTTCTTGGGTTTCTTCTCAGTTTCTTGGGTTTCTAACTCAGTTTCTTGGGTTTCTAACTCCGTTTCTTGGGTTTCTTCATCAGTTTATTGGGTTTCTTCGTCAGTTTCTTGGGGTTCTTCTCAGTTTATTGGGTTTCTTCGTCAGTTTCTTGGGTTTCTTCTAATTTTCTTGGGGTTCTTTGTCAGTTTCTTGGGTTTCTTCTCAGTTTCTTGGATTTCTTCTCAGTTTATTGGGTTTCTCTGTCAGTTTCTTAGGTTTCTCTCTCAGTTTCTTGGGTTTCTAACTCAGTTTCTTGGGTTTCTTTGTCAGTTTCTTGGGTTTCTAACTCAGTTTATTGGGTTTCTTTGTCAGTTTCTTGTGTTTCTCTCTCAGTTTCTTGAGTTTCTTCTCAGTTTCTTGGGTTTCTAACTCAGTTTCTTGGGTTTTTCGTCAGTTTCTTGGGTTTCTTCTCAGTTTCTTGGGTTTCTTCTCAGTTTCTTGGGTTTCTTCTCAGTTTATTGGGTTTCTCTGTCAGTTTCTTAGGTTTCTCTCTCAGTTTCTTGGGTTTCTAACTCAGTTTCTTGGGTTTCTTTGTCAGTTTATTTAGTTTCTAACTCAGTTTCTTGGGTTTTTTTGTCAGTTTCTTGGTTTTCTCTCTCAGTTTCTTGAGTTTCTTCTCAGTTTCTTGGGTTTCTAATTCAGTTTCTTGGGTTTCTTCGTCAGTTTCTTGGGTTTCTCTCTCAGTTTTTTGGGTTTCTTCTTAGTGTCTTGGGTTTCTTTGGTTTCTCTCCCAGTTTCTTAGGTTTCTTCTCAGTTTTTTGGGTTTCTTCTCAATGTCTTGGGTTTCTTTATCAGTTTCTTGGGTTTCTTCTCAATTTCTTGGGTTTCTTCTCAATTTCTTGGGTTTCTTCTCAGTTTCTTGGGTTTCTAACTCAGTTTCTTGGGTTTCTAACTCCGTTTCTTGGGTTTCTTCATCAGTTTATTGGGTTTCTTCGTCAGTTTCTTGGGGTTCTTCTCAGTTTATTGGGTTTCTTCGTCAGTTTCTTGGGTTTCTTCTAATTTTCTTGGGGTTCTTTGTCAGTTTCTTGGGTTTCTTCTCAGTTTCTTGGATTTCTTCTCAGTTAATTGGGTTTCTCTGTCAGTTTCTTAGGTTTCTCTCTCAGTTTCTTGGGTTTCTAACTCAGTTTCTTGGGTTTCTTTGTCAGTTTCTTGGGTTTCTAACTCAGTTTATTGGGTTTCTTTGTCAGTTTCTTGTGTTTCTCTCTCAGTTTCTTGAGTTTCTTCTCAGTTTCTTGGGTTTCTAACTCAGTTTCTTGGGTTTTTCGTCAGTTTCTTGGGTTTCTTCTCAGTTTCTTGGGTTTCTTCTCAGTTTATTGGGTTTCTCTCTCAGTTTGTTGGGTTTCTAACTCAGTTTCTTGGGTTTCTTTGTCAGTTTATTTAGTTTCTAACTCAGTTTCTTGGGTTTTTTTGTCAGTTTCTTGGTTTTCTCTCTCAGTTTCTTGAGTTTCTTCTCAGTTTCTTGGGTTTCTAATTCAGTTTCTTGAGTTTCTTCGTCAGTTTCTTGGGTTTCTTCGTCAGTTTCTTGGGCTTCTTTTCAGTTTCTAGGGTTTCTAACTCAGTTTCTTGGGTTTCTTCATCAGTTTCTTGGGTTTCTTTGTCAGTTTATGGGGTTTCTTCGTCAGTTTCTTGGGTTTCTTTGACAGTTTCTTGGGTTTCTTTGTCAGTTTCTTTGGTTTTTTCTGAGTTTCTTGGGTTTCTTCGTCAGTTTATTGGGTTTCTTTGTCAGTTTCTTGGGTTTCTTCTCAGTTTCTTGGGTTTCTTCTCAGTTTCTTGGGTTTCTTCTCAGTTTCTTGGGTTTCTTCTCAGTTTCTTGGGTTTCTTTGTCAGTTTGTTGGGTTTCTTCTTAATTTCTTGGGTTTCTTCTCAGTTTCTTGGGTTTCTTCGTCAGCTTCTTGGGTTTCCATCTCAGTTTCTTGGGTTTCTTCTCAGTTTCTTGGGTTTCTTCGTCAGTTTCTTGGGTTTCTTCTCAGTTTCTTGGGTTTCTCTCTCAGTTTTTTGGGTTTCTTCTTAGTGTCTTGGGTTTCTTTGTCCGTTTCTTGGGTTTCTTCGTCAGTTTCTTGGGTTTCTTCTCAGTTTCTTGGGTTCCTTTATCAGTTTCTTGGGTTTCTTCTCAGTTTCTTGGGTTTCTTTGTCAGTTCCGTGGGTTTCTTCTCAGTGTCTTGGGTTTCTTCTCAGTTTCTTGGGCTTCTCTCAGTTTCTTGGGTTTCTTCTCAGTTTCTTGGGTTTCTTTGTCAGTTTCTTGGATTTCTTCGTCAGTTTCTTGGGTTTCTTCTCAGTTTCTTCTCAGTTTCTTGGGTTTCTTTGACAGTTTCTTGGGTGTCTTCTCAGTTTATTGGGTTTCTAACTCAGTTTCTTGGGTTTCTTCGTCAGTTTCTTGGGTTTCTTCTCAGTTTCTTGGGTTTCTAGCTCAGTTTCTTGGGTTTCTAACTCAGTTTCTTGGGTTTCTTCATCAGTTTCTTGAGTTTCTTCGTCAGTTTCTTGGGTTTCTTCGTCAGTTTCTTGGGTTTCTTCTCAGTTTCTTGGGTTTCATTGTCAGTTTCTTGGGTTTCTTCTCAGTTTCTTGGGTTTCTTCGTCAGTTTCTTGGGTTTCTTTGTCAGTTTCTTGGGTTTCTTCTCAGTTTCTTGAGTTTCTTCGTCAGTTTCTTGGGTTTCTTCTCAGTTTCTTGGGTTTCTTCGTCAGTTTCTTGGGTTTCTTCTCAATTTCTTGGGTTTCTTCTCAGTTTCTTGGGTTTCTTCGTCAGTTTCTTGGGTTTCCATCTCAGTTTCTTGGGTTTCATTGTCAGTTTCTTGGGTTTCTTCTCAGTTTCTTGAGTTTCTTCGTCAGTTTCTTGGGTTTCTTCTCAGTTTCTGGGGTTTCTTTGTCAGTTTGTTGGGTTTCTTCTCAATTTCTTGGGTTTCTTCTCAGTTTCTTGGGTTTCTTCGTCAATTTCTTGGGTTTCTTCTCAATTTCTTGAGTTTCTTCTCAGTTTCTTGGGTTTCTTTGACAGTTTCTTGGGTGTCTTCTCAGTTTATTGGGTTTCTAACTCAGTTTCTTGGGTTTCTTCGTCAGTTTCTTGGGTTTCTTCTCAGTTTCTTGGGTTTCTTCTCAGTTTCTTGGGTTTCTTCTCAGTTTCTTGGGTTTCGTTGTCAGTTTTTTGGGTTTCTTCTCAGCTTCTTGGGTTTCTTTGTCATTTTCTTGGGTTTCTTCTCAGTTTCTTGGGTTTCTTTGTCAGTTTCTTGGGTTTCTTCTTAATTTCTTGGGTTTATTCTCAGTTTCTTGGGTTTCTTTGTCAGTTTCTTGGGTTTCTTCTTAATTTCTTGGGTTTCTTCTCAGTTTCTTGGGTTTCGTTGTCAGTTTTTTGGGTTTCTTCTCAGCTTCTTGGGTTTCTTTGTCATTTTCTTGGGTTTCTTCTCAGTTTCTTGGGTTTCTTTGTCAGTTTCTTGGGTTTCTTCGTCAGTTTCTTGAGTTTCTTCTCAGTTTCTTGGGTTTCTTTGTCAATTTAATGGGTTTCTTCTCAGTTTCTTGGGTTTCTTCTCAGTTTCTTGGGATTCTTCTCAATTTCTTGGATTTCTTTGTCAGTTTCTTGAGTTTCTTCGTCAGTTTCTTGAGTTTCTTCTCAGTTTCTTGGGTTTCTTCTCTATTTCTTGGGTTTCTTAGTCAGTTTCTTGGGTTTCTTCGTCAGTTTCTTGGGTTTTTTCTCAGTTTATTTAGTTTCTTCTCAGTTTCTTGGGTTTCTTCTCAGTTTCTTGGGTTTCTTCTCAGTTTCTTGAGTTTCTTCTCGGTTTCTTGGGTTTCAAATTCAATTTCTTAAATTTCAAATTCAGTTTCTTGGGTTTCTTCTCAGTTTCTTGGGTTTCTTCGTCAGTTTCTTGGGTTTCTTCTCAGTTTATTGGGTTTCTTCTCAGTTTCTTGGGTTTCTTCTCAGTTTCTTGGGTTTCTTCTCAGTTTCTTGAGTTTCTTCTCAGTTTCTTGGGTTTCAAATTCAATTTCTTAAATTTCAAATTCAGTTTCTTGGGTTTCTTCTCAGTTTCTTGGGTTCCAACTCAGTTTCTTGAGGGGGGGGGTTCTCCAATGTTTTTTTCTGTGGGGGGGGGGGGGGGGCGGTCTCACTGCTTTTGAGCCCTTTGTAGTTACCCGTTGTACGTTTTAGAAATTTGGGAGCACATCCCTGAGCAGTTTTCCTGGTCACGTCTTTCTTAATCTGTCCACTGAGTCTCTCCTGCATGGTCCCAGTCTGTCTGGTCGTGTTAGTCCAGCCCAACAGCCGGTTTTCCTGCAATTACCTTTGTGGAAATCGTCTCAGTGCAGCACAATATTCGAGCCAATACGCGTGCCAAGGCTTTGACGCACACCTCCTTGGATTTCTTTTTTACATTTCATTTCTCCTCCAGTTAAGATGGCACGTGGAAATGAGATGCATCAGTAAGCACACTGGGGGATCCTAACTCAGAGAGGCAGAGAGCATCTCCACACAATGCATGATTATAATAGAATGCCTTTCCTTGCATGGGCTGTTTCATTCATTTCCTATTTTACTGCTAAGTGCCTCATTGCAGTGTGTTTCTCCTTCCCAGCTGTCTTTTTTGTCACCTGCTTTCGTACTTTGTTTTTATGTCTCCGTAACCCTTCCAGATGATTATTGTCTTAAGGAATGTATTCCTATTGTGCTATCGACCGCCCTCATTCCGATAAAGACTCCATTTTGAAGTCTCGCAGAGCGGCGAGGACCCGCGTGTCCAGAGATTCGCTGCTAATTTTTTTCTTTCGCAAAATCGTTTATGAGGCTACACCCCCCCCCCTGCCATACTGTGCTTTGCAAAAACATGTAACACCTTGGGGATATTTGCGCATTCACTGGTGACTGGGCCGAGAACGTGAACTAACCCAGTTTAGTCGCAGGTGAACGTATCCCAGATTGTAACCTCCCGAGATGCCAGCAGTGTCGGTTCAACACTCTGACCTCTGCGCCACCCGGCCACCTCTGCTTGTAGATGTTTGTCCCCGTTGTCAAGTTTATTTTACACTTTCATGCTCATGTTTTTTGTATTTTCTATACAGTCCAAACAACAAACCCCCCCCCCTCCCACCAACAAGTAGCCATAACGAGGGTGTGGGTGTTCAGCACCACGCCCGACTGCCTTTTTCTCTCCACTGGCAAGGTTTACACTTCGCACCAGGTACTCATTTCAGGGAGGCCCAGGACCGGTTCAGATAATTGTTACTGGTGTTGGTCTTGGTCTGGAATCGAACTTGAACAGCTGAGTTTGTGGCACAGTGCGCTAACGGCTATACCATGCTACCATTCCCAGGTTTCTCTAACGTCTCTATGCAGTCCACACACACACACCAAATAATGAAATGCACACACTATGAGTAAAACAAATCAAACGTGGACCAAACGAGTTCATTGTTCAGTGGCACTCACCTCCATTGGTAACCTTGAGCCAGTGATGGAAATTCCACATTCCCATGGTTGGAGGCAGTCCATAGCAGGACGACTGTTTAATTTCCACAAAGTGGTACTTATTTCGCCTATCCTTGAGGGTTGATGGGCTGATTTGGCCTCTCAACTGGGATTTGTGGTCGAAAGCTTCCAGATTAAAACTGCTACTGTTTTTTAACTCTTTTATTTTACCAGGTAAAGTCCACTGAGCTATTAAGCTCTTTTTCAGAAGCCACCTGGCCACAAATGATAGCTCAACGAAGTGGCTTACCACGTGGACATTTATAGCAGCCAAATACTCTAAATCCGTGATTTTTATTCTAAATGTCGAGGGAAAAACCGGAGGACCTGGAGAAATCCACACGACCCTGGGGAGAGACACATGCAAACTCTAAATATACAGCAGGTGTCAGGGTTGAGATCGAACCCACGACCTCCTGTATACCAGCGAGGTAATTAACATCTCGCCACCGTTGTGTTGACGCAGTGCTCTGACATATTCATTATGAGCCCCCATGAGAAGCAGCCAGCCACCCCATAATTAACACCATTTTGGTGTAACTGTGCTAGATATCTTATTCTCGAGATGCCTTTGACATTTCCAAATTTATACTGTTCGAATATTTTTCCCTCGTCCAAGCACCATTGTACATTGTAGAATATAGGCCAGTTTCAAGTTTAGTTTGCTTAACCAGGTGAGGAGGACTCAAGAGACCAGGAAAGTCTCTCTTGCGAGAGTGACATGGGTCACCAACATGACAAAAGCCAAACAAACGAAATTAATAATAGGTATGCAACAATACATCTACCCATCATTTCAGCGAATTGTCACGATTCATGGTCATGCTTAGACTCAATGATTGATGTTTTTTTTGTCTCATCCGTATTGTGCCCCAAGTTCGGTCTTGTTCGTTCTGTGTCGTTATATTAGTCTGAAGGTACACAGCTATACAATTTCCATCAGTTGTATACAATCAATTCAGTTCTTTGACAAATGATTTGATGCAGTTTCGTGAGCGTATGATTGATTTTTTTTTTATCAAGGGATCAACAGTGACGTGTTTTAAATGGTTAAACTTCCTTCTGTATTCAGTTGGTGCAGTGTTATACAAAATATGTGTGTCAACACAAACATACGTGTTATTTGAATCGTAGTTGCTGATATAAGTCAGGATTGTAATGAGACCATCACCCATTTGAGACTGATTAAAATAAAAACTACCGGACTTTGTAGGAAGTGATAAATGAAATGGTTTGCCTTGTCGTTTTATTGGCCCTTGCCATAGGAATATAGAATTTCCTTCACTATCTTAAGACTGTCATTTTATATAAGTGACACTAGTTTGAGCAAGGGGACACTTTTACTTTCAGGGGCGATATGTTAACTCCCTCGCCGGGTATGCAGGAGGTCGCGGGTTCGATCTCCACTCTGATGCTTGTATATTTGGAGTATGCGTGTTCTCCCCGTGGTCGCGTGGATTTTTTCTCCGAGTCCTCTGGTTTTTCCCTCCACGATTAGATTCAACGCGCGTTTAGAGTACTTGGCTGCTTAAATTTCCACGTGACGATAAGCCACGTTGCTGAGCTATGATTCGTGGCCAGGTCGCTTCCGAAAAAAAGGTATATAGTCTGTGGGTCTTACCTACTAAAATAAAACAAAATAGTTAATATATTTGATCAGAATATTTTAGGCTCATGCTAAATACATATTTGATCACAGTTGCTCAGTTAGGACTAACTTGGCAAAGCAAGTGGTGTAATGTTAGTGAGCTTATGAGTTCAAAGCTTGACCAGGGTAGCCTCGGCAATGTCATAGTCATTATTGTTAATCATCTCCGCTACAAGTATCACTTTGGATTTGGTAAAATGGGTCCTCTCCGCTAGAAACCAAACGTTGTGGTTCATACAACATATGGAATTTCCGAGCTGAAGATTACTACCATTCAACGTTTGTGTTAACATCTATGCTAGCACTGTACTCCTACATTTATTAAAAACACAATTGAGGAAAATATCTGCAAGATTTTTTTACGGCACGTCGGGAGAAAAAAAAATCCATAATTTTTATGGATGTTTAAAACGTGTGGCTCTCAAATACCAACATCAAACAAATGCACAAGTGTAATTATTTCAGATATTTTCTCGTGTTTGTCACGTCCAAAGAGGAAACAAATATCACATTTGCATTTTATGAAAGCAGTTTGTTTTTTTCTCATTGCGATGAATTGGCGAAATAAAATATTGAAAGAAAGATAAAGATTAATACCCAGTTCCTGGAAGGGATAAAAATGATGATAACATTTCAATGACTTGCTCTGAAATTCAAAGAACCAATTTCAGAAAGACTTACGCTGTTGCCCAGTAACTTACTGCGAGCATTTCTGCGTGACATTTTTATGTAATACTGCACACCGCATTAAATGCCACCGCATGCCAGAAAGCAAAGTGTCTCGCTGCTCCATCGAGCAATGGGACAATAGCTTATCACCACCGGCGGCCTTGAGGCAGTGGTGGAAATTCCACATTCCCATGGTGGGTGTCAGTTTCTGCGTCGGATGGCTGCTGTTGACTTCCTGCAAAGTGATTTCTGTTTAAAAAAATAATCGCCCAGGATATCAAAAGCTAAGTAGAGGCCTCCCGCTCCCTCCCGCACGCCCACCCCCCACGTGATTAAGCCACTGAGCTGAGCTCTCATTTGTGGCCAAGTCACTTCTGAAAAATAAGCTAATAGCTCAGTGGGCTTTATTTGGTAGAATAAAAACTAGTTTAGTTTTATTCGCATTTTTTGTTCGTGATTTGGTTACATTTCCTATACTTTGCACTCCTATTGTGCGGTTTGTTTTGTTTATTGTTGTCTCGTTCTGATCCGCCCTTATTGGACATCTGTGGAAAAATTTGCTTTATTGCTCATCGGATTCTTCCAGTATAAACAAATATTCTGACTTTGTTGATTGCGTTATGCTAATCAGTCTGGGTGGTGCAATTGTTGGAAGAACTGCACCCCCCCCCTCTCTGTCTCACTGTCCCCTCAATAATTTGTCGAGATAATTAGGCGAATAACATCACGTATGTTTAATATGTAGGCTTTCAGTGACCAATGTTATCTATAATAGATTTATAAAATAGGTTTACTCTCCAACACACCGGTTAGTGCTGTACTAGTAACGAATTGCCATTTTGTTTACGTGACAGATCTTACTAATTGGGTGTGTCGGGTGGTGGCCGGTTTAACGACGCATTTATATTGACGCGATCTAACCCAAACGCCTCTATTATGGGTAGCATCACGTCTCCTTCATATATCCATCACTCCAAATAATAAAATGCAGTGTGTCTTTTATAACCCATCAGCCGCGCGGCCTTCTGGGAGTCTAATTTCCGCAGGATTATTATTCCAAGACAAGCAACACTCTGGAACGGTTTCGACACGTGGTGTCTCATCAGCTGAGTCAGCCTCGCTTCAATCAATGCTGGTGAACGACTGTGTGGGGTGGGGGGGTCCGAGTTCGACGCGCAATTATATAGTTAAAATACATAACTCAAAATAATTATGAGCTATGTTCTGGAGAATATAAATAACAAAATAAGCAGGCAATTTCTCCTTCATAGTCCCACCTCTGCACGTAAAAAAACATAATAGTATTTATTACGCAATCCATACCACAGCGCCCAAGGGTTCTGTCTGCTTATTTATTGTTATTTATATTCTCCACATCGAGACTCGTGATTACTTTGATTTATCTCAATAATTTAGCACGCTTGGCGTTCGCTCCAGTCTTATAGTGCAGGGAGCATCACGAAGGCCCTAGATTTTGAAGACGAAGCGATGTGTAAACCCAGTCGGGTAATCTGCAGGTAATACTTAAAACATCAGCCACTTTGAACCATGACGCCAGTAACCCAATGGGCCACTCGTGTCGAATGAGATCAGAGTAAGAAGATGGCGTTCATGGTTAATATCCAGAGCTGTAATTAACCGGGGTGTCCCGCCGGATTCGAACTACGAACTTCTACAACAACCGGCAAACGCGCTCCCGCTGGGCCGTGTCATCACCGCCATCGTCAAGATCCTCCACAGACTCTCCCCCTACTGCATCTCCCCTCTCAACCCTCTCACACTCCTCACTCACATTTTTAATTGCCATTATTATTTTGCCACCCAAGGCTTTCTAAACACACACACACGTGTAGGTGGGTCGCGTTCCCGATTTTCAGATAAATCCGCAATATCCCCAAGAAATCGAGCCCAGATGGCAAAATGTCGGGTGACCCGAGATTCATGATGGACGTTCCTTCGAATCCTTCCGAGAGTATGACGTCGTGTAACACGTGGTGCCCAGGCATTTAGCCGTTGAAGGTAGCGTCACGTGACATCGGGCGACGTCGCCTTGGTGAACCTAACGACGACATCGTGCCGAGGGTCAGAACATCCTCAAGTGATTGCGGAATTGCCCTTCACATGCCCGAAGGTGTGAACCCAAAACGAATCCCTGGGATGTACATGCCGTCAACCACGCCTCCTTATCTTCTTGGTTCTTTCGGTAAAGTCACGTAGAAGGGAAATAATAAAATAATACAAATAAAACATAATAAAATACAATTGAGAATTGTATTTTATATTGCATTTTATTATGTTTTATATTTATTATTTTATTATTTCCCTTCTACGTGACTTTACCGAAAGAACCAATTGAGAATTGTATTTTATATTGCATTTTATTATGTTTAATTTTTTTTATTTTTTTTTATTTCCCTTCTACGTGACTTTACCGAAAGAACCAAGAAGATGAATCCCTGCAGTCACGAAAGCTTTAAATCGAAATTTAACGTCTCCTTATTTCCGTGTTTTGTGCATGGCATATTGAGATGTGGCTGCATTTAGTCTGTGCTATAAGTCCAAATTGTATGGACTTTAAATAGAAATAGGCTTTGACTTCTCTTCTTTGGCGGTCATCTGTGAAAAAGAGCTTGATAGCTCATCAGATTCCTCCAGTATAATACATATTCTGATAAAACATTTAACGATGCCCTTTATATATCAATGAAAGATTCCCAGACACCTTTACCGGAGGCTCCTGCAATGGGATTTCTTGGCCAATTCCCTGAATGAGAATGTGGCTTCATATGAGAGGAAATATCAGACCCCTGAAGAGAATACACCGCACACACGAGGGGCGAACACTCAAAGCTCCGCACAGATGGATTCGAGAGTCCATTACTGTAATGCCACCACACGACCACACGCCGGCCACACTCAGTATTTACAGGCAGTCTGCCATCCATGTACTGGCCTGGCTCGAACTGCGCTTAGCTTCCAATATCTCAGAACAAAGTGGACATACAGAATGACCTGGTCATAGGCCAATGTGTTGTCCATCATTTGTGATCCATTTACGTTGTCCATCTTCGGTATTGCGTAACGTTTTCTGTATCTTGAAACAAGCGAAATATATCAACGTGTCGGCATTGAGCTGCGCTTATTTTCATTGGTGGTTGGAAATTCCACATTCCTATGGCAGCGAGATATGAGGCAAAGAGAACCGCAGGATATCAGAAATGCAAAGCCCTCTGCAATGTGTGACTAAACATATATGTTCGGCCTACAGATAGTGTTACATTCCCAATAATAAATAAGCAATCCGCTCCTTTTGGCTAGGCCATCATTTCCCTTATTTGCCGCCGTGAGATGCAATTTATTTAATGTTCGCAAAAAAGAGAACACACTGCTGCGATATCCTGGAGCTCGGGACGTTTTCAATCCCCCATCTGCATTCCCAGATAATATACTTGACAACAATGTGAGCTGAAGGAACGAAGGGGGAGGCGGGTGGGAGAGGGAAAATTATATATATATTTCTCTCCACCACCAAGGGGGGATACAAAAAAAACACACACACGCACGTATGGTAAGGTTCGACTGGGAAACCTCTGGTGGCGAACGTGTGATTTGTGAGAGGCTCCCTCTGTTTGGAGCTAAATATGTGCAAAGTTTTCACCACCTGGGATATTCTCGGCGCAGCGTGGCTCCACATTGCTATTCAAAAACAGCGCATTTATTTATATAGAAACCCCCTCCAGTTATTTATGTTTTGAGCAATGGCATCAATACATTTAGAGTTTTGGAATGCACGTGATTTTTGTATGTACAGTACCGCGCTGTACTATCCGAGAATTAGTTATGTGTGTTCATGTAAATGTAGGGAGCGGTATTGTGCAGCGGTTAGCGCGCTGCACTATGAACCCGGCGACCCGAGATCGATTCCCGCTCACGGCCAACACCAGGGACGATCATCTGAACCGGTTCTGTGCCGCCCCTAGGTCGACTCAGAGTCAAATGAGTACCTCGTGCGGTGTAAAAATCGCAACTAGGGAGATAAAGGCGGCTGTGCGTGGTACTGGCCACCCACCCCTCGTGTTCCGTGTTGGCTTTCATATGTGCTCGCTCACAGCACTTTCCCCAAAAGTCTGCTAAGGCGATACAGGGAATGTTTGTCTTTGTATGTAAATAACGTCGTGGCAAGCGGTGGTAAAGTGGTTAGCGCACAGCGCTACGAACCTGGCGACACGTGTTCGATTCCTGCTCACGACCTATTTCAGTAGTGGATATCTGAACCTGTCTTGCGCCTCTCTTAGGTTGACTAGCCTTAAATGAGTAGGTACTGCACTTGGTGAGATGTGTAAACATTAGCACTGGGGAGACAAAAGCGGCCTGGTAAGGTATCGTGCGCCGTAGTAGGTGCTCGTTATGAACACTTGCCCAAACAGTCTGTTAAAGGCTATGCGGGGGGATATTTGTCTTTCTAAATGGCATCATTGTCTGCTATGTATTTTACCCGCAGTGCAGCTCGGCTTCTTAAATCCAGATTGGGGGTTGACTCAGCCCATCATCCCTCCGGGAGGGTCGATAACATTGATGAGCACTTTGTTGGGAAGTCAACAATGGTTGGTCCGATGGATAGGCACGGATACAAATCCACTACCGGCTCAAACAGGAGATGAGTACCACCCCAGTGCTCGTATGGGCTAGAAATCACTTTTCACATTTGATCTATACATTATGGTCTCATGTGAACGCGTCACTCTTTGCTCAGGCGAACAATGGGGTGAATATCACTGCCATTAGACAGCGCTGAACCGTTGCCGGACATTCCATATTCCTATGACGGAAGCCAGTCTTTCCATAGGACACACACACAAGGTAGTACTCATTCACTTGATCCCAAACGTGTTGAGTCCTGACCAGAAGAGTCTCACTTGGGATGTGTGAGTTCTGCCCTGCATGCGTGTGAGAAACCCCATGCGTATGGGATGTAAACATGATTTGTTCTTATTCATATTCTTGGTTCTTTCGTTAAAGTCACGTAGAAGGGAAACAATAAAATAATACAAATATTAAATAATACAATTCTCACGACGTTTCGACTGCAACACAAGCAATCGTCATCAGGTGTGAAAAACACAGCAAGAAAATTTGAAGAAAGTGTCGTTTTTTTCTTAACGTCAGCACCATGGACAGCGATTTTGGCAGTTGTTCAGATGAACGAGTCCATCTATGTTCGGAAAAGAGGAGGGGGAGAGGAAGAGAATGGAATGCGGTCTGAAAGTCACTGTAAGCGTGAACACAATCAATTAAGACCCGAAATGGTTTATTAAATCCTTCCAATGATTGTTAAGCCAGAATCCATCTTCTCAGTTGAAATTGTCTCTGTGTTTGTATATGTGGATAGCCTCATGAACGAATCTCTCATGGTAGCCAGATGGCTTGCAGATAACCTCTGTCTTGGAGAAGTCAATGTCCTGTGAGCCCACTGAATTATAACAGTGATCTGCCACGGCCGAGGTGTTGGTCCTACCGTGTTTTAGGTCTTCTTTGTGTTCACGGATACGGTCCGATACATGTCGTTTGGTTTCTCCAATGTAACTACTACCACAGAGGCAACTCAGTTTGTAGACGCCAGGATACTGTATGTCTGGAACCACATCTTTTACAGACGGAACCAGATCACTGATTTTATGTAATGCGTTGAATCGGACCTGGATCTTGTGTTTATTCAAGATTTTGTAGATTTTTTTGTGATCCCCGCAATGTAAGGTGATGGTTTTGAATGTCTCCTCAAGAGGGTCCTTCTTCATGGTTGGAGTGATGGCTTTGCGGATTGTGTAGTCGGAGTCACCATTAGCCTGAAGAGCTTGGTGTACGTGCTTGAATTCACTGGCAATGTGTTCCTGGTCTGAGATGCATTGGGCTCTATGGTGCAGAGTCTTGATGAGGGAATTCTTCTGGGATGGATGGTGGTGGAAATCCGGTTTCAGGTAAGCATCCGTATGGGTAGCTTTCCTGTAGACAGAGTGGCTCATTAATCCAGCAGGTCTCTTTTTAATTAGGACATACAACAAAGGTAGCTTGCCATATTTTTCGACGTCCATGGTAAATCTGATGGCTGGGTGTATGGCATTGATGTGGTCGAAGAATTGGTGTAGAGCAGGCCAGCCATGTGGCCAGATGACAAAAGTGTCATCTACGTACCTCTTCCATTAGGTCGGACACAGAGTGGCAGTTTGAATGGCGTCAGTCTCAAATTTATCCATGAAAACGATGGCTACAACCGGAGATAGGAGGGAGCCCATTGGGGTGCCCTCAGTTTGTTTGTAGAAAGTTCCATTCCAAGTGAAGTATGTATTGGTTAAGCAGTGTCTCACTAGGGGGAGTACCCCAGTGTTCAGTCCTTGATGAACCAAGTCTTCAATGATTGCGATGGCGTGAGGTACTGGAACTTTGGTGAATAATGAAACTACATAAAAACTGACAAGCAGGTCGTCTGGGGACAGGGAAATACCCTTGATTGTCGATACCAGGTGAGTAGAGTTTAGTACCGCAGAGGTGGTTTTTCTAGTGAAAGGCCGCAGAATTTAAGACAAAAAACTAGCTAGTTTGTAGGTGGGGGAGTTGATAGTAGAGACGATGGGACGAAGGGGTGTATCTTCTTTATGTATCTTTGGTAAGTCATATAATCTTGGTGGCCTGGCAGCAGAAGGTTTCAACGAGAACTGTTTGGTTTGATCAATTAATGCGGTTGAATCAAAAAATGATTTGTTCTGTTTTGATGATCACATTCACCCTCTACCCGTGGTGGCACACGTCTGTATCGAAGTGCTTTGGAGACGGGGGCGTTAGGGGGCTGAAACGGGCGTGACGGCACGGGCAAGAGAAGAGATGGAGCTGATGCAGTGCAGGAGGATGTGGAGCTGAGTAGACTTGCCGATGACCGGTACCGGCAGTGTCAATATTAGCCTCTACGGAAGAAACTCGTGAAGGATGGTACTAGGCAGCTGTAGGCAGTCGACCTCCAACAATATCGGAGGGCAGAGAAGCGACACTCACAACAACGAGCAGAGGGCTAGGTGGCTTAAACACTGCAAGTTGGCACAGTAGGGGGCACAGGTGGCACATTGGCCAATCATCTCAAGTAGTCAACCCATGGCACCTGGGCCTGTCCCTTGGCCTGGCACACGCACCATGGTGATGTTGGCAACTGGCACCTGTAGACAGAGAAGCGTCACACAATGTTTCTCTGTAAAGCATATAATTCTCATACAAATGTAGTGACATATAATGGGACACTACGGCGCCTAGCGCCATCTACCGACAGAGAACGGAATAGTGGGTATAGTCGCCCTCTCTGCCAGCAGAGTATATTATGTCATGGAAGAGGTCTCTGAGGACGTAGTAGCCCGATTGGCGGCAGGGGCACGTGATGGGATGTAGGCCAAAGGTGACAGAGGCGACACGTGACACGTGTTGTAGGGCCCAGAATCTTCTAGTGAGTTCCATAAGGGGGCGTGGCCGAGGGCGGAGCCAAGCACGGGGACACGTGGAAGGCGATCCAGAACCATCCAGCAGAGTATATTATTCTAGGAGGTTCTGGATGGGGGCGTGTCTGAGGGCGGGGCCACGCTGAGGGGCATACAAGGGGGGTCCTGGGGCTGCTTCGGGGCTGTTTGCTGGAATTGAACCCGCCGTGTTACGTCTTATCTTCGGTCTTCGTGCTCGGCATCGTGGGTCAGGCAGCGTGCCGACGGACCTGGCCCATTTGTGTAGTTACCCCGTTGTGTTTGTAGAATAAATGGTGTTCCCTCCTGAATCAGTGTGTCTCTCAAGTGAACCCACTACACAAATACCGGGAGAGATGCCGATGGCATGGGGAGGCCTTCATCCAACAGTAAATTGATCATGGCTGATGATGATGATCATCATCATAACATTTTCTTCTGATAATTACCACGTTATGTGAAGTAAATGGTGGTGGTCGCCTGATGAAGAGGTTAGTACTCGCCATGGGAATGTGGAATTTCCACCGCCGGCTCAGGATCGCCATCAGAAATAAGTACTGTCTATATATCTGTCACCCCCTTGCCCATAATGAATTAAACTTATTCACGACAAAGATCTTGACTCGCTCGCTACAAACGTGTTGATCTTCCCATTTCCATATACAGACACGAGGCTTAATTTTCAGCCGGGTATGTCTGGGGGGGGCGATGACCCGGGAAATATTTCAGCAAGTGGCACCAACACATCCAGTGCAGCTTCTCCCTGTGCCTGCGGTAACAAGGCACCTGCCACCTACTCCAGTATGCCAGTGGGCCGGAAAATATTCAGTGAGAAATGTAGCCCAGCACAGGCGCTCACACAAATCAAAGCGAAGCATGGGGCCTGGGTCCCCTCCTGTGTGGGTGTTCGCGGTTGTGCTCTACGGCCCTCTGCGATGTGTTTTTGTCGGGTCGTACCACATGCACAGAGAGCTGCTTCTTCAGTTTGGTTTCTGAAGAAGCTACCAGCACGTGGAGTGAAACTTTCGACGGGTTTACATTTCCAACAGCCAATAAGCTATCCGCTCCATTCTAACGAGACTGTTAGTTGGACTTAATTTCTTATATTATCCGGAACGCTGTTATGGGCTGGTTTGGAATAGGGGTTATTTGGGTAAGGCACTATCACTAGAAAACAACGTATGCATATCCATAAAACTACTCATAATACGCCTATGTTATTGCGCCTCATATTCCTATAATCCCAGGAACAGGTTTAGGACAAAATAAGGTGAGGTTAAAGGGGATTGCTAACATATTTTACGGAACAGTTCCTGACTATTCCAGCTGAAATTAAGTGCAGACCTTCAGACACGATCTAGAGACAGCTACCATCATTGGGGGTGTCCCCTCGTCTATTGGAAAAAAGAAAAAAAACTGCGCCGAAAAGTTGAATGACATTGTCGGTGTAAATAAATATAGTAGCAAGTAATTCTTACATTCATCGCGATTATTATTTTACGTGTTACACGCCGAGCAGCGCTCGCCTCACTCGCGTCGAGAGCGAACGACTGAGGGGCGAAGAGGAGGAACCGCAGACGAGCAGGAAAAGCGGCGGCCACTCATTGAGCCGCCGCCAAGAAGAATTGCCAAAGCTCTGCCGTCCTCTATTAAATACAGGTACTATCGGCCAATTAATGAGCGTCCACTCGTGATCGTTGTCATCGTTACAACGGAATGCTCCAAGCAGAGCACACTGACTGCTGCAATGTCCGAGAGAAGCCGCGAGCGCGCAGAGAGGGTGGCTGGGTGCGCCTGGGCATGGCGGCGAGTCCTTGGGGTGCCCTTGTGAGAGGCGGCGGCGGCGGCGCAGATGAAGAACGGCGATGCTCCCAGACACCACCGCCGCCGTGGGCACCGCCGCCGCTGCCGCTGCCAGCATTGTTTGCGCCGTGAATATTAAGTAGGCGTCACGGAAAATGACTTTCGCCCACATGAGAGGGCTGTAGCAGATGGTGATAAGGAGTCCGGGGCGATGAGTTTATTACTGAGACTCGCGTGAAGAGAAGACGGGCGTGGTGGTGGGGTGTGTGTGGTGGGGTGTTTGTGTGGTGGTGTGTGTGTGGTGGTGTGTGTGTGGTGGGGGTTGTGTATGGTGGTGGGGTGTGGTGGGGGTTGTGTGTGGTGGTGTGTGTGGTGGAGTGTGTGTGGTGGGGTGTGTGTGTGGTGGGGTGTGTGTGGTGTGTGTGTGTGGTGGGGTGTGTGTATGGTGGTGTGTGTGTGGTGGGGGTTGTGTGTGGTGGTGTGTGTGTGGGGTGTGTGTGTGGTGGGGTGTGTGTGGTGGGGTGTGTGTGTGGTGGTGTGTGTGTGGTGGGGGTTGTGTGTGTGGTGGTGTGTGTGGTGGTGTGTGTGGTGGGGTGTGTGTGTGGTGGTGTGTGTGTGGTGGGGGTTGTGTGTGGTGGTGTGTGTGTGTGGTGTCTGTGTGTGTGGTGGTGTTTGTGTCGTAGTGTATGTGTGGTAGTGTGTGTGTGTAGTGTGTGTGTGGTGGTGTGTGTGGTGGTTTGTGTGTGGTGTGTGTGTGGTGTGTGTGGTAGTGTGTGTGTGTGACGTTGTGTGTGTGTGTGGTGGTGTGTGTGTGGCAGTGTGTGTGTGCAGATTTGCTGAGCATTTCTGTGAGGTCCTGGGGGAGGGGAAATCCCTCAGCCTGGAAGACATCGTGGGCCAAAGTGGGGATGACCCTGCTGAGGCTGCGGTGTCTCAAATATTGGAAGAAGAAGTCACCCCCTGTGAGTGGCTGGCTGAAGTGCCATCTGTTGAGGAAGTACTAAAGGCGATCCAGAGCCTGAGACGAGGAAAGGCACCGGGCAGAGATGATCTCCAAAGCGAAATGCTGAGGGAGGGTGGCTTTTGTGCGCAGACTGCCCTACATGACATCATAACAACAGTCTGGATCACTGGACGGGTTCCGCAGGATTGGAATGATGCCCTGGTGGTCCCACTCTTTAAGAAGGGGGACCGCGCAGACTGTAACAACTACAGGGGCATCTCACTCCTCAGTGTGCCGGGAAAGGTCCTAGCAAGGATGATTCAACATCGCCTTGCCAGGCACGCTGAGTAGAGGGTTGTGGAGCCCCAATGTCGTTGCGGGAAAGGGCGGGCCTGCACAGGTGGCATATTTTCTGTCCGTCTGCTACAGCAGAGGTGTAGGGTCAAGGCCTATGATACCATCAGTAGGCCTGGGCTATAGGTTGTTTTTTGTGCTTTCAGAGTCCCTGACCCGCTGCTCACGATTATTAAGGACCTTCATGATGGTGAGCGGGCCCGGGTAAAACTTTGTGGTCGGGAGCCGGAGCCATTCCCTGTTCATCTTGGGGTGCGACAGGGTTGTCATCTGGCTCCTACATTATTTAACATCTATTTCGACCACGTAGTTTGTGAGGCCTTTGATGGCTGTACCAGAGGAATTTCCATCTGGTACAGATACAATGGGAGGCTGATCGATGCACGGGTGCGGTCAATGGATGGCTCCCGATTGCTCAACCATGTTATGTATGCCGATGATTTGGTAATTGCTGCTCACTCAGAGGAGGAGTTGGAGGCGCTGCTGCTGAATCTGGAGCTTGCTATTAAGAGGTGGGGACTTACCATCAGCCCCACCATGACTAAGCACCTGCCTGGGTATTTTGTACCATCGGACACTCCACCCCCACAACTCCTAATTGGTGATAGGGCAGTTCTGGAGAGATTGGAGAGTTTTCCATACTCGGACAGTGTGCTCATGACTGGCTCCGGTTTGACAACAGAGGTCTCAATCCAAATCAGTCGAGCGGCATTATCTTTTCAGCGGTTGCGTAACGCTGTGTGGAAGCTACCTGGTCTGTCGCTCCGCACGAAGCTTCAGGTCTTCTCGGCCACGGGCATTCCCTCCCTTCTCTACGCTTGCGAAAAGTGGACCCCCCTAATGGAACATCTTCGCCGGTTAGAAACATTTAGGCTGGCCTGCCTATGATCCATCTTGGGTTTATCCAGGCTGGATTGTATGAGGAGCTCACATATCCTTGAAAGATCTGGGCAAAGTCCCATCGGTGAGCTCCTCCGGCAGGCAAGGCTGCGGTGGCTGGGTCATGTAGCCCGCATGCCCAGCCACCGCATGCCTAAACAGCTTTTGTTCCACCGGATTGACGTGACTAAACGGGCGCGGCACGGGCTAGAGAAGAGATGGAGTGATGTGGTACAGGAGGATGTGGAGATGAGTGGACTTGCCGATGACTAGTACCAGCGGTGTCAAGATCGTCCTCTGTGGAGGCTCGTGAAGGACGCTACTGGGCAGTTGGAGGCAGTCGCCCTCCAACAACAACGGAGGGCGGAGGAGCGACGCTCACAACAATAAGCGGAGCGCCGTGTGACTAAAGCACAACAATTTGGCACAGTAAGGGACACAGGTGGTGCATCAGCCAGTCGTCTCAGTCAGTCGACCTGTGGCATCTGGGTCTGGCCCGTGACCTCCTGCCTGCGGGCGTTCGACACTTCACGTGGCATTAAAGTGCACATGGCCTGGCACAAGCGTCATGGTGACGTCACCGCCACTTAGTGGCGAATGGTGGTTGTGGTTGTTGTGTGTGTGTGGTGGTGCGGTTCGTAGTGCAGCGTGGTTAGCGCGCCGCAGTGACGATTATCTGAACCGGTCCTGGATCTCTCCTCAGCCTCAAATAAGTACCTGCTACGGTGTGTAAAAACATCGCCACTTGGGAGACAACGGCGGTCAGGCGTGGTGCTGGCCACCCTCCACCTCGTGTGCCGTGCTGGCTTTAATAGGTGCTCGCTAACAGCACTTGCACCAACAGTCTGTTAAAGGCTACACGGGGGGCATCTTTGGGGTGCGTTTAGAAGGAGGAGGCTGGCGGAGAAGAAGAGGGTGGTGTAGTGACATCGATAGCTAAAAGAGCTTTCCCGAGTAAACACAAACAAACAAATAAACAAACATTGAAATGTGTTCAAAAGATGAAAACATTTACTTGTTTCTAACTCAACGATAGTCTCAGCGTTGCGTGTGTGTATATATCTCGAAGTCATTATTCTCAAGCGGAAGTTGTTGTCAATCCACCGCTGGATGAGGGCCTCCACACGCCATGCGGGTCGTGTGGGTTGTTTGGCCATTCTTCACCATCAGGGCTGGATAGCGAAAGCGTGGTGTGAGTTTGACACGAGAGCGAAGTACAGCACAACAATTTGGTGTTGCTGCACTGCCCTCTCCTGACAACCTGGCTCCTACAGCACCTGCTTTTTGCATACTAGTGGCTGCCCATCCAGGCACTATCCAGGCTCAACGACTGCTTAGCTTCTGTGATCAGACGTGATGATTTGGTCCGATCCTGTCAAAATGTACACAATCTTACATTTCAAAGACCCAACGCAGAAGATCCATGGGGTTTACTCTTCTGCGAAGCTGCTCATGGTCCACCCTAAACCGCATCCACCGCACGAACCGTGGCAGATGCGGATACCTGATGCACAAATGGACAACTCCCCAGTTGTGTGCGAATGCGGTCATCCAGGACAGACCGCGGTACAACGAATAAGGACGCAATGCCCTCGATCCACGAACACGAAGGACACATCACGGCGGTGACGATGACGATGACGATACACTCAGCTGGCTCCTGCGAAGCGGTTACCTGGGCTTGACCCACCTGAATGTGAAATTGCAGTCATTGCTCTGCCATCGACATCAGCAGCCGTACGAAAGAAGAAGAGAATGAGCATTGAACATCATTGACCCCTGTTGACACTCTGGAGTAATTTGATGGCATTATGCGTCACCATGGCAGGGGCCCGTTTATCCATAGAACAGCCACTGTTAATGTAACTAATTCGTGGATGTATACGGTACTTTTTAAACGAGCAAAAGCCTCCAATGAGCACTAGGTCGGCATGACTATGTTATGAATTTCAATGCCAATTTGGGGTCATCTCAGCCCATCATCATTGCTCTCGGGTCAATAAACAAGTATCACGGTGTGCTTAGTTCCACGCTAGCTCTCCTTTGGAGAGACTGGCCTCGGCAAAGGAATGTGGAAATTTCAGCACTGCTTTAGTGTTGCTGCTGCAAACGAGCATCGCCCCGTCGCCGATTTCACTCACTGACTTTGTTGTTTGTTTAAACCAGCGCAAGGACTTTCCATTTGAGAATGTCATCCCGTCTATAAAGCCGCGCTCGCTAAAGCTTTGCATTTGCAACCGACGTCTTGTCACCGATATTGACTGAAACTGTTGTGCATTTAAATTACATTCCAAAGCATTGCCCCCCCACCCCCGACCCAACCCAACAAAGTACGAACGTTCCGTGCTTTACTGCTGGCACAGCGGACCTGTGCGTGTGTGCATGCGTGTTCCTGTGTGCATGTGTGTGCGTGTGTGCATGCGTGTGTGCATGCGTGTGAGCATGCGTGTGAGCATGTGTGTGCGTGTGTTTGGCAGGGTAACTCGCTGCGCTACGAACCCGGCGACCCGCGTTCGATTCCCTGCTCACAAACAGCGTCGGTGACGATTATCTGAACTGGTCCTGGGGCCTCTCCTAGGTCAACCACGGATTCAGTGAGCAGCTGGTGTTATGCGTAAACGTGCGGCATCAGGAAGACAAAGGTGGCCAGGCGTGGTGCTGGCTACCCCACCTCCGCGTGTCTTCTGCCTGCCTTCATAGGTGCTCACTAGCTGCACTTGCTGCAACAGTCTATTTAGGCTATATAGGGCATCTTTGTCTTTGTATACATCGGGGCGCGACAGTGTAGTGGTTAGCGCACTGCACTATGAACCCCATGTCCCGAGTTCGATACCCCGGTTACAGCCAACATCGGTGACGAACATCTAAGCCGGTCCTGTGCCTCCCCTGTGTCGTCTCAGCCTTAAATTCAGTTCCTTGGCACAGTGGAGAGACAATGGCGGCCGGGAGTGGCAGCTGACCCACAACCACGCCCCTCGTGTGCCGTGACGACCTTAATAGGTGCTCGCAAAGCAGCACTTTGCCCCAACACTCTATTAAAGGCTACACGGCGGGGGGGGGGGGGTGCACGATTCTGTACACGTGTGTTTGCGTGTGTATGTGTACACGCGTGTGTGTGTATGTCCACACGCGTGTATGTGTACACGCGTGTGTATGTGTACACGCGTGTGTATGTCCACACGCGTGTGTCTGTGTGTATGTACACGCGTGTGTGTGTGATACACGCGCGTGTGTGTATGTGTACACGCGTGTGTGTGTATGTGTACACGCGTGTGTGTATGTGTACACGCGTGTGTGTGTGTGTATACGCGTGTGTATGTGTACACGCGTGTGTGTGTGTATGTACATGCGTGTATGTGTACACGCGTGTGTGTATGTGTACACGCGCGTGTGTGTATGTACACGCGTGTGTGTATGTGTACACGTGTGTGTATGTATGTGTACACGCGTGTGTGTGTGTATGTGTACACGCGTGTGTGTGTGTATGTGTACACGCGTGTGTGTGTGTATGTGTACACGCGTGTGTGTGTATGTACACACGCGTATGTGTGTATGTACACGCGTGCGTGTGTGTGTATACGCGTGTGTGTATGTACACGCGTGTGTGTGTGTGTGTACACGCGTGTGTGTGTATGTACACACGCGTATGTGTGTATGTACACGCGTGCGTGTGTGTACGCGTGTGTGTATGTACACACGTGTGTGTGTACACGCGTGTGTGTACACGCACACACACGCGCGTGGTGCGCAACGCTTGCTGTCTGGCGTCGTCTCATCCTTGAGACGTGACCCACATGCTCATTGAGGGTCCGGGCAGGGGGAGGCACACGGGTGACCAGGCTGCCCTTGAAACTGTCTCCCCCCGATGTGAACGGCCGCTACCTCGCGATTGAGATTGTGCGCGCAGAAACACACGCGCACATTGAGACGTGAAATCGCGTGCGGGAGCGTGGCAAATGGATGATTTTAACGATGTTAACGTGCACAGCCCAAATAGTATTTATAGAGCTGCCGTGCGTGGGTGGGTAGGTAAGTAGGTGGGTAGGGGTGTGGGTGGCTGGGTACGCAGGTTGTGTGATTAGATGGGTGGGTACGTAGATAGGTGGATTGCTAGGTTGAATAGGTGCGTAGGTTGGCGGATGGGTAGACATTTGTGCGGGTAGCTCGATATGTGGGTAGGTATATGTGTGGTTAGGTATGTGGGTGGGTGAGTAGCTGTATGGATGAGCTCAGTAAGTGGGTGCGTAGGCAGATATATATATGTATATTAGTAGGTAATCAGATGGATATGCCGATGAGCAGGCAAGCAAGTAGGTGCATCAGTTGTTTTGTGGGTGGGTGGACAGATGGGAAGCTAGGTTAGATAAGTAGATGGATTAGGTAGGTAATTGTGTAGGCAGGAAGATAGGTAGCAGGATGGCTGGGTCTACAAGTAGGTAGGTAGGTAGATGGGTCGCTGGATGGCTTGGGGGTAGATTGGTGGGTGGGTGAATAGGTACATGAGTTGGTTGGTAGTGTGAGTGACATTGTAGTTGGGTGAATAGACAAAGAGGTAGGTATGGATGTGAATAGGTAGGCAGGTTGTGAGAAATAATATCGGCAGATAGGAATGTGGATATGCAGGAAAGTCAGTGGGCAAGTTAGAAAGGTGGATGATGTTGGTAGGTGACTGGGTGTGAAAGCTCATTTGCATGCTTGTACACACATCCATCCACATGCATGTGTCAAATGTTTTAAAACATACACTAGCACTCCGTCAGTCCGTCCCTCCAGCGAGCCAGTCAGCAAAACTTGTTTTTTTTAATAGAATAATACTGTATAGAGTTGGAGATGGACTGATCCCTGCCATAGGAATGTGTAATTGTGTGCATTCGTGCCAAGCGGAGGTACGAGGTTGGACACGGGAGATGCGCATCATCCGAAACTGTTTGCATTGGCGTCTCTCTCCATCGGGTACTTCCACTTTACACGAACTTATGTAGTCGCCACCCCCTGTTTGTACACGGGTGTGAATTCCGAAGTCTGGAGTTTATTTTCGCAAACAAATTACAAGCCCGTCAATCCGGTACTTCCCTACTGCTTTCGTTCGAAATATAACACAGTCCATGAGAAGTTAAGAGCTGTCATTTAAATTGCTTCACTGGGTGGGTCATTTATAAGCTTGCACGTTTACTCCCTCCCCCTTCACATATGACAGCCAAAGATTCAAAACAAATTGTGTGGGATATTACAAAGGAAACAGTTCGCAAAATGCGTTGGATTTCATAACCAAAATAGCCTCATCACCCTCCTTACTAATGCTTTCAAGGGCAAATTTAAAATTTCAAAGTCTTTTTTTTTGCGTCTACGATCCTTTTATTTCATAACTCAAGTTTAAATATATACAGACATAATTTTCATGGCCCTCATCTAAGCAGGAAGTATGAACTTGCAACCACGCTACGAATTCCCACGACAAACAAAACATCGTCCTCTGTCTGCTGAGAACATACATGGTGTCAGTGTTTGTGGGACACCTTGATATTGATGGGGCTACCGGGGCTTCATGTCCCACCGAACATATTCTGGATCACTGGCAGCCTTAACTTGGCATGTAGCTAAGTAACCACAGCCACAGCGGGGAGAATACTGGATGTGGTGTGCTGGGAGTGGAAAATAGTTTCCAGGGTCACTGGTGAACTGCATTAGGCGCGTGCTTGCGTGACCAGAACCACAGCGAGAGGGATACTGGATGCGGTGTGCCGGGTTGTGCAAATGCTTTCCGGGTTCGCCGACCCGGATTGACCCGGCTGAAGCTGGGCCATCGTCGTTCATTCGTCCGGCGGAGGGCGAATGTTTCCGTGGAGTGAAGGACGGCTCGCCAACACGGCCTGCGAAAGCGCCGTAAAAAAAAAAGTAATTGCGGCAGGTTTCAATTAGTCGTTTAATTGTTTTTTAATGCGCACTAATGGTCTCAAGGCTGTGCAGTCGGTGCAAGGAAAATGTTTTAAAAATAATGAAATCATTAAATATTCACTAGTCAAATTGACGGAGCACGCGGAACGTTGCTATTTTTTAAGCGGTATCATTTACAATTATTAAACGCAGCATAATGGTCTGGTGCCGCCCGGAAAAATACTACTAATAATAAAATAAAACAATGCAACGCGAATTAAACCAAAAAATCAAAACGTTTCCGTGAGAGGCGGCGAACGAAAGTGAAATTTAGCTTGATGCGTCATAATTTGGGAACGCGTTAAAATGGTAATTTTTTTTGGTGACTAGATTAAAATAAATTAGCGCGATATATATATATGCCGTGTTAATGTCCCGTGTGCCGAGATAGATTCGCTAAAAATATCGTGGTAATTTGCGCTCACTGTTTTGTCAGCAGGGGAACGGCAGCGCCCGCTGATCTTCCCTTGTTGTCACAAACTGCAGACTGCCAGGGTTCTTTCATGGCTCGCCCAATCGTCCAATCGCATCTCCATTATCATACAAATGAGTGGGAGAAAAATAAGGCAATTTGTTCCAAATTGCACGACCTTTTTGTAAATCCATGGATATATACAGAAAAAGGGGTAATGGTATAGTAGCGGCTTTTTTCCCCACCACTGATATAATGTCTGTTGTATTTCTGCTGTGTGTGGTTTTCTACAAAATATATATATATCAACACGTAATATGAAATATACACCATGTGTTTGTGCTTGAAATTATATGCCACTGGATGAGCGTACATGTGTGTGATTTGGTCACTGTCTATGCGTGCATGTCTTTGCATGACCCGATTTCCATTCCTGGCAATGGATAACAGGCTTGGCGAGTGATATCCGAAGCAGTCGTGGGCCTTCCCAAAGTCGACTTGTACATAATTGATTACCTGGTATGCAGTGCGAACTGGTGAAGCAAAGACGACCACACCGCTCTCTGTATGTAGTTGATGGCCTTAATGGGTGCTCGCACACAGCACCTCCTGTAACTATATGTTTCAGGCTAAGTGGCAGACATGTACCCTCCTGTAGGCACGCACTGGGATGATGGCTGCTGCGATTCGCACACTACGACACCCAGGTTCAAACCCCAGCCGAGATCAGCACAGGTTGAAAGTAGTATCCTGAACCTATCATGAGCCTCCCCTAGGTTTACTCTGCTGTAAATGACGATGTGGCTCAGTGTGCATTCACAATCGGTAACTGGGAAGACAAAGGCGGCCGGAGGGTGGTTCTGGGCACACTAATTTACCGTCCTACAGCACCAGCCCGAATATGTGCTCACGAATTAGAATATTTAATTTGGAGGGGACTTGTATTTCCCCACTGAATTATTGCCATAATACTGAAAGGCATACGTTGGTATTAAGGTAATGAATACAATTAAATTCCTTTACACACTTTGAATAACTAAATGAGAGGAGCGGTGGAACGGTGCTTCGCGTGCTGCACTATGAACCCGGATGACCTGCGTTTGATTCCTAGGCACCAGTAACACCACGAGTCCGGTTATATCGGATTCACAGCTCGCAATATGTAGCTAGCAATATTCTTTTTCAGGTATATTAAACACTTCGTCCTGCTCTTGTTCACCACCTCTTCATTACATCATTTGTATCCCATACTCTTTGGTACTTTCGGTAAAGTCACGTAGATATAAATTAAATAAAATTGTATATTTGTATCCCAGTCAACTTTCATGAATTAAGCTCGGTATATAGACTCTTGTTGGAGGGGTACAACTGGGAAGCACAGCTGAGTAAATCTACACATATATACATATATATTATATATATATAAATCACCATTCTAAAATTGGGTCTCGACTCTCGAGCTGGGACAATTAGTTGACCAAATCGTTCGACGAAAATTTCTGATCGACTCCTTTTTTTGCGGTCGATTACTCGGGCCCATCTAAAAACGGTGGCCACTCCCATATCCTGCCTGCCGAAGGCGGGAAACCCCCAACAAGCCAACGCCCAGCGTGACGCGGCTGATGATGCTGAAGACATCGCCGAGCCCCGCCCATCACCTCCCGTCCAGTGGCGCATGTGGCGACAAGAGGTGAGGCTTATTTTCGACCAACGATTTTTCGCGTTTTTGGATTGTCGAGTAAAAAAAACGCTAATCGGTAGAGTGATCGATTAGCTAAACAATCAGAGAGACCAGCTATAACGAGCTTAGTTGAGGGTTTTTGTAATCGTTACTCTATTGTTAAATCCTACAGTTCAGTGGCAGTTGATTTTTATCGCATACAAAGCAGGCACGGGTACGTGACGTATCTATACGCGCATTCATACCCTCGCAAGGATAATCTATAACGAATGAAGCCCGTGAATGGAGTGAGTTTCGGCGCTCCGGGGCGCAACGACTGGCGCTGTTAAGTCAGACTCGCTGCGTTCTGTTTGCGAATGTTGAATGCTTCCAGCTTGTTGGCACCTCGCCACCGTCGCGGAGCGAGCGCGCGCGCGCGCGATCATTCACGTTGTGACCGCGTTCCTATCGCGCGAATTAGGGTTAAAGCGGCGGCAAGCGGCGAGTAGTCTCACTCGCGACGTCGCGCGTTCATTTATCCCTTTAATGTGAAACATTCCCAACGTGTTGAGTGGGTTTCGTTCGAGCCAGTTTAAATTATTATTATTTGGTGGCGCAATTACGATACCGCGTCGGTGTTTTTTTCTTTCTGGTACGTGCTTCTCCAGTTTCGCCTGCCTTCACGTCTGAAATGGTGACAGCGGAGAAGAATCCACCCATTTTTCGAGAAACATCGGACGTAAAAAAAAAAGCTGAACGCGTTTGTGCAGTGCGCGAGAACACCGCGCCATCGGTCGCTAACGTAACGGCGGCACAGCGGTTCGTGCACTGCACTAGAGATTTTGTTTTTTATTTAAAAATGTGGAAAAACAAATTTCAGTGGAAAAGTTTTTGGGACAATTTCTGATCGTTTACGCGGTGTTTGTTTACATCAAAGTGACGTCACTCGACGCCACGCGTTATGGCAGAAAACAGTGGACAGGACATGATACTGGTAGGAACCTCCTGGTTACACCAGCCCACAGGGGATTATTGTGTCCGTCCGTGCGTCGTGCATTCAAAAATGGGAGGGGTAGGGCTGGGTGGGGAGGAGAGGGTGGGGAGGGGCTGGGTGGGGAGGGTGGGGCTGGGTGGGGGGTGGGAGGGGTGGGGCTGGGTGGGCAGGGGCTGGTCACCCCGTGGTGCCCTTATAAAACTCAACGTTTAACCTACTCACGCCGGCTTGTGCCCACCCTCACAGTTGGGCATATTTGCGGAATACACCACGCCGCCGTTGACCCTGGCCATTGACCGAGCAACCCAACGTTCCTACCAGCTCCCTCCGCAGGAATGTGTTATCAGAGCCGCCTCCCTCCCGATTTAAATCAATTGGAAAGACAAAGATAATTTCAGATCATCTGAACATTTACACCCGTGCTTGATTCTCAAATGGATCCAAATATCTGGAGCACATTCCTATGCCCCGCTGTGGACCTGGCGACCAAAGTTCGATTTAGACTATTTGGTTGCTTTACATTTCTACATGATAAGCCACTTCGTTGAGCTCTCATTTGTGGGCCAGGTCGCTTCTGAAAAAGAGTTCGACAGCTCAGTGGGATTTTTCCTGGTAAAATATTTTAGTTTAGTTTAGATACCTGGCCATGGCTAACATCAGTGGCGAGTGATATCTGAAGTAGTTCGGCGATCCCTCCCTCCTTCACCAACCCCCACTGACCAGCGTGGTGAAGTATGGCCAAAACAACACCCATGACCAACACCACCGTCATAATTTAATATTTCGTGGGCTCTTCGCATCTTGCAGTCCTTGTAAAAATCTGAACGACTGCCCATCTATAAACACAACAACAGATTACGAAACAAATACGCGTGCAAATAAAGAACAGCATCTTCTTAGGTTTTTTCGGTAAAGTCACGTAGAAAGTAAAATAAAATAAAAACAAAAATCACGACGTTTCGGAGGCAACACAAGTCTCCATCATCAGGTGGGACCGTCACAGCCAGATTAGCTGTATCAAGTGAGGCAATGATTCAAGATGTAATCCCTTAAAAGCGAGTTGAGGGGGGAGGGAGAGGGAGGGGGGAGCTCATCAGACTATGGTAGCCAATGAAAGGAACGTATCGGGAGGGAGGGGGGGGCGAGGCCAAAAGGGTGGGCGATAGACGTGGAAGCGCTTGTGCGCAAGCGGCCAATTACTGCACACGCCAACACAATGGAGCGATTGTGCGCAAGCGGCCAGCCACTGCACCCGCCAACACAATGGGCAGAGAGGAGGAGGGGAGGTCTAATACACATGATAGACAAAAGAACGAAAATGATGATGGGTACAAACTTAGGGGGAGCTCATCAGACTATGGTAGCCAATGAATGGAACGTATCGAGAGGGAGGGGGGGGCGGGGGGGGGGGCGAGGCCAAAAGGGTGGGCGACGGACGTGGAAGCGCTTGTGCGCAAGCGGCCAATTACTGCACACGCCAACACAATGGAGAGAGAGGGGGAGGGGGGGTCTGATACACATGATAGACAAAAGAACGAAAATGCCCATTCTTAATTTTAGAACTTTCGTGACTGCAGGAATTATTATTTGTTTCTTTCGGTTAAGTCACGT
Organism: Lampetra fluviatilis; assembly: GCF_964198595.1. Lineage (NCBI taxonomy): Eukaryota > Metazoa > Chordata > Hyperoartia > Petromyzontiformes > Petromyzontidae > Lampetra > Lampetra fluviatilis. The sequence continues at coordinate 3,522,431 of NC_136298.1, forward strand.
CTAAAGATAAAATAATAAATTAAATTAAATAATAGAATACGACGTTTCGATTGCAACACAAGCAATCATCATCAGGTATAATGAAATAGCGACATAAAATCTAACCAGAAAACTATAGACAGACATATTAGCAGACAGATATCACCAAGATACATAGCGAGAGCAACACAGGTAACAGAGAGGGGTGATCGTCTCTGTGTGGTGGCCTTAAATAGACAGAGGGGGGGGCGGAGGCAGAGAGAGGGAGGAGGGTTAGAGAAAAAATTAGCATATCAATGAGTGGTCAACAGACGTGGTGCTGCGAATGCGATGGCACGGCAAGCAAGCCTGAAAATCAGGAGAAGGACACACTAAAATTAAATAACCTAGTAAAATATCGAAATGTAATGTAATACAACACAGAGGGTCGGTCAACACACAATTAACGCATAGCCTGGTTGATTACGCATTTCAAAGATTGCTAAGTTAGAATTTAAGTGTGAACAATCTAAAGAGAGGACACAGGCAGAGAAAACAAGTCGCCAGAGAGAGAGAAAAAAGATAAGCTTAAAACTTCCCCGTAGAAGTGGTTCAATCTTAATTTTAGAACTTTCGTGACTGCAGGAATTATTATTTGTTTCTTTCGGTTAAGTCACGTCTAAAGATAAAATAATAAATTAAATTAAATAATAGAATACGACGTTTCGATTGCAACACAAGCAATCATCAGGTATAATGAAATAGCGACATAAAATCTAACCAGAAAACTATAGACAGACATATTAGCAGACAGATATCACCAAGATACATAGCGAGAGCAACACAGGTAACAGAGAGGGGTGATCGTCTCTGTGTGGTGGCCTTAAATAGACAGAGGGGGGGGGGGCGGAGGCAGAGAGAGGGAGGAGGGTTAGAGAAAAAATTAGCATATCAATGAGTGGTCAACAGACGTGGTGCTGCGAATGCGATGGCACGGCAAGCAAGCCTGAAAATGCCCATGTTTATACCAATGCTGGCTGAACAATGAAGAGAGTACTGTTAAAATAACTGGGGATGTTAACACTCGGTAAAGTACAGTAAAATAGTGCCTGTCAGATAAGATGGTCCAAAAAATTTGTGATTACGTCTTTTTTGCGTGGTTGATAACATCTTTCCAATGATTACTAAGTTTGTACCCATCATCACGGTTGAAATTATGTCTGTGTTTGTATATTTGTATGGCTTCGTGTACAAACCTTTGATGGTAGCCGGGAGGTTTGCAGAGAACCTTGGTCTCGGAAAAGACAATTTCAAGAACAGCAAGAACAGCATAACTACATGCACGTTCAACATCTGTCCGCTTTCTGCATGTAGTGCACACCAGTCTCTGTTGGTAGCCAAGTTAACAAAGCGAGCCTTGAGTCGAAATCTTGAATTGATCCGGTGCGGCGAGGGGAAGCCTTCGTCCATTTGAGCGGATTTAAAAGAGAAAGAGCTGAAATGTGTCTGTGTTTACTTGAAATGGCAATCGCGTACTCGACAACAAAGAGCGGGAGTTGTTGAAGCGAGCGCAGCTGCGTTATGGGGCAACATTATTTTTGAAAGTGCGCGATGGCTTTCAGTTGAGAATCGCGAGCTACTCACAATTATAGCCATCTAGGACGGAACGGAGTCTCGATGGTGAATTCCCCCCCTCCACCCTTTATTTTTTGTAAGTTTTTAAACTGCATCGCGTATTGCCAATCTGCATGCAGAGTTCTCCACCTTTAAGCTGCGAAAAGCCGTTTCTCGGTGCCTTGTGGGTGAAGAATGAAGATGGAAAATTTTCAAATCATCTTCAGAAGCTTCGCTAATTTGTACTTTTATTACTTGGGAACGTTCTAAGAGACATTTAAGGACGTCGGATGGTATTACCGCGTGTTCTGCGTGGCAACAACCCCACAGACAGGGGGACGGTGCCTGTCTGTTTGTGTGTGGCTCAGTCGACCCGTGGCACCTGGGTCTGCCCCGTGACCTCCTGCCAGCGGGCGTTCGACACTTCACGTGGACTCAAGGTGCACATAGCCTGGCACACGCGTCGTGGTGACGTCACCGCCACTTCGTGGCGAATGGCGGTTGTTGTTGTTGTTGTGGCTTGAGCCTCGTTGGCAAGATGATGGCTACACCCGGGAGCCGAAGTAACGAGGAAAAGGCGCAGCTCCGAAACTGAGTTGCTCACGTGACTGCTGGCGGACATGCTCCCCACTCGAGGCGGCTTTAGAGAAAGCCCGTCTACGTTGAGTAGTGCGTGTTGTCTTGCTGTTGTCTGGGACTGTTTATGTTGGTTTGCTGCCTTGCCCAAGCTGCAGCAGATACTCATTTAAGGCTGAGTTGACCTAGGAGTTTCCCAGGACACATTCAGATGTTCACCACTGATGTCATGTCCGTGAGAGGGAATTGGACGCGTGTTGACTTTATTTCGCACCGTACGTAGCCAACCGTGCCAATCGGAGGTGCAAATTGAACTTGGGTTGCCAGTTTTTGTCACACAAGTGTCGAAAACTCGGCAGGAGTTAATACACTTTTGCAATTTGCACTTATCTACTTTATTTGTATTTGCGTATTTATTTGAGTGACTTTCTTCCCTTCCCTACGCTTCACAGCTCATCAGATTTCTCCTCCAGTTTAAATAAAGATTCTCATTCTAGTTCTGATCCTGGTTAGTTGAGTACCGGACTTTTGATTCTTATTCTAGTTCTGGTCCTGGTTAGTTGAGTACCGGACTTTAACATGTCAGGAAATTGTACCAATGGATCCTGGATTGCTGCAAGTTCAGCATGCTAACCATTGCACACAACTTTAAAGTATGTTTTATTTTATTTTACCAGGTATGGCCCACTGAGCTAGATAGAAAAATCCACGAAACCACGGTGAGAGAAAACACGCAAACTCCAAATATAAAGCAGCAGGCGTCAGGGTTGGGATCGAACCAACGACCTCCTGTATACCAGGCGAGGTAGTTAACATCTCCTAGCCACCGTGATGATGATGATGAGATAGAGACACGCAGACTCCAAATATACAGCAGCAGGCGTCAGGGTTGGGATCGAACCCACGACCTCCTGTATACCAGGCGAGGTAGTCAACATCTGTGAACAATGGGCAGATCAACCCTGATGTGGCTGGGAAGGTTCACAATGGCTGTCGGAGAGAGCTGTCCTAGCAATGAGCTGGCGCCTCTTGACTTGGCGGCACAGCCATTGAGCGTCGAGGCAGGTGGCGTCTCGATGCTCAATCGGGCAACAGAGTGGTGCTGGCCTTCGGTGAGAGCCCCTGAGGCAGTGAAATATACATTCCCCGTTCACATGGCGTGGGCCAATCTCACCACCAATGTGTTTGAAAGCGCCTCAAGCTGTTGTGCTTTTGAAACTGAAAGTCAACGCATCTTGGGACGTATACATCCAGCAATTAGTAAAAATTTACACCGACTTTTTACAGACACTTGGAAGGTCACCGATCTCTTAAAGGCCCCAACCTCTCTCGCCTGGGCTTTGAGGCGACACTGAGCCTGGCTCCGTGCCTCAGAGTCACGGTCATTAATGTCCGTGAAGTGTTGTGCGCGTGATTAATCGCTTTGTTATTACTATAGTTACAACGCAAGATTGTGATAAGCTGTGGGCGACTTGGGGAGGTCTTCATCCAGCCGCGGATTGACCATGTCTGAGGATGATGATGATGATGATGTGATCCTATGTGTCGTGAATGAGTGATTCGAGCAGCAGGACGTTGAGTTCTCCAGGCAGGGATGAAAGCCTCGGATCGATGTTGAGCGACCAAGTGCACCGAACATGAGGGACCATGGCATGGAAACAGAGTTCAACAAGGCCACTCATTGCTCTCTGTGAGGACATTAACTTTTCCATTGCCTATCATATGTCATCATCATTGGCCATGGTGTATGCACTGCTGGATGAAGATTTTCTCAATCCATCGCACGGCCTTGCGATGGTACAACGATCCACCTAGCTCCGTACGCGAGCTGATTTAGTCACTCCATCTCCGAGGCGAACGTTTTCGTGGGTGCACTCGTCTCGACCACCACCAGCTCGCGTCCCTTCCCACGGCGTGTTCCGCCCCCAAGGCCGCTTCACCTCCCCAGCGGTTACTACGATGTCTCTAACTTGTACTGGTAGGAACCACCTGGTTCCACCAGCCCACAGGGGATTATTGTGTCCGTCCGTCCGTCGTGAATCAAAAAATGGATGGGGAGGGGCTGGGTGGGGAGGGGAGGGTGCGGAGGGGCTGGGTGGGGAGGTTGGGGAGGGGCTGGGTGGGGAGGGTGGGGATGGGTGGGGGGTGGGGCTGGGTGGGGAGGGGCTGGTCACCCCGTGGTGCCCTTATAAAACTCAACGTTTAACCTACTCACGCCGGCTTGTGCCGCCCTCACAGTCGGGCATATTTGCGGAATACACCACGCCGCCGTTGACCCTGGCCATTGACCGAGCAACCCAACGTTCCTACCAGCTCCCTCCGCAGGAATGTGTTCTGTGTTCTCTCATCCATCTGTCCCACTTTTTGTATTACAATGTACGTATAACTTCTTTCGAACCGTACATAGCCAACCGGGCTAATTGGAGGCGCGTGCGAAGGACAACAACGCGAACCGCGAGCTTCTCCACACTTCTCTGCACACTTTTTATTCACATTTTCTTTGCCAGGGTCCTCTACTTTCTGATCCGTACAGCATAGCAGTAATGGTGCACAGTTGCTAAATAGCAGGTAATGTTTACCGCGTGAAGCAAATGCTAATCTGCAGCTGTATACTCCAGCATTTAACGCTCGATATTTAAAAATCTATTAGCGACGTGACGGTTGTCGTTTTTACTTGTATTTATTTAAATACGCAGAAAACGTTGCATAACTTAACAAACGACCTTCAGAGGGCTCTCGTGAAAAATGGTAATCACGTAAAATCACAATTATGGAACCGTACCCAGGCACGTCTTTAATACTGCATAGCTGCCTAATGCATCATTAGGCGCAAGAGCCTACGCTTGAGATGATGTTGAAATCATTTTTTCATAAGCAGCGATATTGATTAAATTGCAGACACAATAGCAGTTATGGATCTCCCTTTAGCTTTTTCTAAATAGCATTTTCTCCACAGTACGCTTCAGTTAAGTGCACTGCACCACCGAATGAACTGTCCTTTACTGCATTAATACAATAAAAAAATAATAAATGGAGGCACGGAATCACTGCATCGGAAGGCTTTTCGACCGCCCACCCCCACCCCCTCTCCCCCCCGGTAGGCTTTGTAGCGATTTCAATGCTGAGATCTTTTTACTTCATTCACCCCAAAATACATTTCCTACGCGGCAGGGTAAAAAAAAAATAGGATACATATATCCTAACTTGACCTTCGGAGCCTGCACTTGAATCCTGATTGATGGTGGCTTTGGAGATGTCTTATTCTTTTTCTGGGAATTGTATTGACTCGTTTTACCTTATCAGTCCTGCCTCCCACCAAGGCTAATGTGCCCGCCGATCCACCAAGCTTTCGAGTTAGAGTTATCCTTCTCAGGGCAAGCAAGCAAGCAAGGAATAAGAAGAGAATAGAAAAAGCACCCTTCGTCGTGAGAAACGACGTCCAGATTGGAATCTCCACCACCTCAGCGTGGAGCAGCAGCGGCAGCAGCGGCAGCCCGGGATGGAGGAAGGCCTTTGAAAGAGGAGATGGCGAACAAAAACTTTTTCAGCGATGATCGTGAACCAACTCGGGGGTTCCGGGGGGGGGGGGGGGGGGCGTGGTGGGGGGGGAGGAATAACGCGCAGAAACAATAAATACGGAGCCAATGTCAGACAGCTGAGATAACGTCGCTTTCCGATTAGCACGGTTTGGCCACGTACGGTGCGAAAGGAGTTCAACAAACGTACGCACGTAACGGCAAGGTGACACGGACATTTTTGACAAACTTATAGCTGGGCGGTGGTGGCTATGCACGCGGCTGCCGGTATCCCAGCACTGTGGAGGTGGCAGCCAGGGTTGGTGGGTCACCGAACACACGCAGATGATGTTGTGAAATTCTCTTCCCGTGGGCCTCCAGGAAGTGCCATACCCTGGCTCGTGAGGAGAATGCGGTACGGCAAAATGTGGACTCCACCTGTTCTGTGTGAGGGATAGAGTGTTTCCCCCTCGCACGCGTGCGTTTCCTCTGGCTTCTCCCCCACGTGTAAGCGCCCATTCATTGGCTGATAACACCTCCGTAGATAGAGAACTTCAGAGCTTGGGCAATTATGGGCAACCGGCTCACCGCCGCGTGGCTGCTGCCTTCCCGCTTGCTCGTCTGTGTTTCCCCGTCGGCGCCTTTGACGACTCGTCGCGCTCTCTCTCTCTCTCCGTGCGAGAGCGACGAGCGAGTACACGGAGTGTGGCGCATTGCAACCGAGAACGATTTTGGCGCGACGCTGCCGAGAAGACGCCAAAGGAGATGATCACGTGGGAGCGGGCGACGCAACGGGCGGAAATACGCTTCGGTCAGAACGTCAATGAAGCGGACGGCAAATCGGGGGGAGGCTCGAGGCGTAACAAGATACAGGCGAATGTATGTAACGTGCGTATGTCGAATTTCTTTCGCACCGTACGTAGCCAGCCGTGCTAATCGAATTCGCTGTGCAGCGGTCGTGAGATGGCGACACATTGGCAAAAGGCAAACACGATTTCACTGCAGAAGAAAGGCGGGAGAATTACAATGCAACTCTGCACCTCCGATTATAGCACGGTCCGGCTATGTACGGTGCGAAAGAAGTTCAGCGCACGCATGCACGTACAAGAAACATGATATTGTACATAAGGATCGATCTGCTGAGTGTACTAGGCAAAATATTTGTCAAAATCCTGCTGAACACGACGAAAGGCAAAGTGGACGTAACCCTGAGAAGCAATCGCTGTGGATTTAAAGTCGGCAGGGGGTGCAGTGATACATATATAAATATGTTCCAAACGAGACAGATCAGATAAATAAGCGAGAATATGGAGAGGACATACGTTCGAGTGATTTATCGGTGTTTTTTTTCGTCCACAAGTGGGAGAGGGGCGCTTGGAAACTACCCCGGCGATGAGGAAATTAGCAGCAAGATGGTTAAAATTACAGTAATTTACAATGCTGGCTAATGTGAGAATCGAGCGGGAGGAATTTTAATTCATGATTAGTGTAAATTAGGTGCAAATGTAATGCTAATTTCGGACGTAGACTCACAGAATCACCGTAACTGTACGAACGAAACATGTCGTAAAAACGAAAAGGTGAGAATTAAAATGAGAGGCAAAAAGTAGACGATGTGGAGAGAGGGTTTTCGGAACCGAATCGCGATGCTGGATAACGACGGCCGATCGGCGACATCCGCACTCTCCGACGGTCTCCAGAGGGGCTCTCGAGGGCTTCTTCGAGTGGAGGACCCTTCCACCACCACCAGTGGTGGCTAGGAGATGTTCACCACCTCGCCTGGTTTGCAGCAGATCGGGGGGTTCCTCACCCTGCGGCGTGCTGTGTATTTGGAGTTTCCGCTGAGTCTCTCCCCCGTGGTCGTGTGGATTTTTTTTCCGGGTCCTCCGGTTTTCCGTCCACATTTAGAAACACGCGGTTTAGAGTATTTGGCTGCTATAACTTTCCACGTGATAAGCTACTTCGTTGAGCGATCATTTGTGGCCAGGCAGCTTCTGAAAAACAGCCGCATAGCTCAGTGAGCCTTACTTGGTAAGGGGGCGTCCATAAATGACGTCACGCGATTTTGGCCGATTTTTGACCCCCCCCCCTCCCCCCCTCGTCACACGGCGTCACAAAAAGTCAGACCCCCCCCTCAAATATGACGTCACAAAGCTCTGCCCCCCCCCCAAAACCATATTTCCATTTTGAAAATAAAACATGCTTCAAATCACTTTAAACTATTGTAATTGTAGTGCGAATTTAATGTGGCGCTGCACTCTGATGTTGTAGGAGAAAACACGTATTTAAAAGGAGGCGTTGTAAAGCTGAAATTTAGCATAAAATTCACTTGAAAATATTCAACGTCTAACTAAAACTGCAGGTGTTCAGAATATTATATTGAAATTATCTTATAATTATAAAATATTTAAAGTAATTATAACTATAACAAAAATACTTGAAACTTTGTAGTAGCACTAAGCAAAATGGAGAGTACAATTATAACAATCACATATTCATTCGACAGAATGAAAAGCCCTGGTAGAATCATTAAAATAAAAATGTTTAATAACAATCTTATTTTTTTACAAAATGTATGCTTCTCCATTCTCCGATGGAGAAGCAAAATGCTCCTTCATGGAATAAATAAAGGGTGACCTTAGTAAATTTAAATAATGAAATAGTTAATAATGAAAATTTATCAAAATGAGTGTTGTTATAACAATTCTATTGTTTATATTTATTTAAAGTTGCTCATTTTGATGTGACGTCACATTTCTCAAACCCCCCCTCGTCACACATCGTCACAAATGTCTGACCCCCTTCCCCATCCTAGGGGTGTGACGTCATTTATGGACGGCCCCTAATTTTTTTGTTTTGTTTAGAGTGAGTCTCATCCGCAACAGTCTTTGCTTCACCAAACCACACTGGCGCGCTTGGTCTAAGGGTCAGGGATTAACAGTTCTTATTTATTTTACGATGTTTTAAACAGTTTTCATTATAAAGTCCACTGAGCTACGAGCCTTTTTTCAGAGGCGACCTGGCCACACATGATCGGTCATCGAAGTGGCTCATTCCATCACGTGTGGGAATTTAGAGTCGCAGCTGAATCATCTGAACACGAGTTGTTTCTACATGTGGAGAGGAAACACCGAAGGATCCCGAAGAAAATTCCACACGACCACCAAGGGGAGAGAGAGAAAGAGAGAGAACAAGCAAACTACAACTATACAAGGCATCAAATTTAGATTTAAAGCTTTCGTGACTGCAGGGATTCATATTCTTGGATCTTTCGGTAAAGTCACGTAGAAGGGAAATAATAAAATAATAAAAATAAAACATAATAAAATTCTCACGACGTTTCGGCTACAGGACGGCTGCTTGTGTTGTGGCCGAAACGTGAGAATTGTATTATGTTTAATTTTTATTATTTCCCTGCAACGTGACTTTACCGAAAGATCCAAGAATATATACAAGGCATCGTCAGGGTTGCGATCCAATCCGCGACCTTCGGCGTACCAGGCAGGGAAGATAACATCTCCCTTGTCATCTGCCTTGTCATCTGCCTTGTCATCTCCCTTGTCATCTCCCTTGTAATCTCCCTTGTCATCTCCCTTCTCATCTGCCTTCTCATCTGCCTTCTCATCTGCCTTGTCATCTCCCTTCTCATCTGCCTTGTCATCTCCCTTCTCATCTGCCTTGTCATCTCCCTTGTCATCTGCCTTCTCATCTCCCTTCTCATCTCCCTTCTCATCTCCCTTGTCATCTCCCTTCTCATCTGCCTTCTCATCTCCCTTCTCATCTCCCTTGTCATCTCCCTTCTCATCTGCCTTCTCATCTCCCTTGTCATCTCCCTTCTCATATCCCTTCTCATCTGCCTTGTCATCTCCCTTCTCATCTGCCTTGTCACCCGAGATACGTTCGGGATTAGTGTTCAGGTTAGGGCTTTAATAGGCGCTCGCCGATAGCACGTGCGTCAGCGATTTACGTTCTCACTCTTTGTTGTTTCTCTCTCTCTGTGCTCTCCTCCTTCTCTGGCACCCTCGTGCTCACCTTCTGAAGCGCTCGCTCGTCACCGTGACGTGCGCGATGACCACCACCACCACCACCACGTGACTTTTCTTTCGTGTTGTGCGTGATGCTTTTAGCGCCACAGCGCGTGGATTTGCAGCGTTTATTTTCATTTGTTTGCTGGTGACTTTGTGTGTTTCATATCGAAATCGCCCCCAGTGCTGTTGCTGCTGGCGGCAATAAAAGTTGTTTAAAAGTCAAAAGTCTCCTTACGCTCAATCACGTCTTGGCTCTTTGTATCTTTCCCCCCCCTTCCACATTAAACAGTCACCTTCGCTCACTAGTTTCCGCTCCGCACTCAGAACTCACTTGTTTTCCCAAGCTCACCCCACGAGCCCTAATCCCCCCCCCCCTCATAACCACCACCTCTTCACATTTTCATTATACGGCTTTCACTCATTCCCCATTCATTCAATCCATTGAGTCATCATTTACTGTCGTCAGTTTCGCTGTCCCCGAATTGACTCATCGTTGATTTGCCCCCCTCCCCCCCATTGCTTCCTCGTCTATTGCATTCACCTGATCTCCACCATTACGTTCACATGTACCACAGTTAATTCCCTGTAAAGCGCCTTGGTTAAGGCACTTTATAAATCCCTTTAAGATAAAGATGAGATTCATGAGGCTCAAGGCGCCGCTGTGGCCTGCAGATGGTCGTAAGGGAGCAGGCAGAGTGCACATTAAGAATGCAAATAACTTTCGAGCCTAATGACTCAGAAATTAAATGCCCCGAAGTAAAATTTCCAGAGCTCCATGAACTTTTTGCCTGATCATGGGAAAAAAAGGAGAGTTTCATGCGATAATCTAAACTGTGGATTATTAGTTTTGTATGTATGCATTTTTAACTTCTTTTGCACCGTACTAATCAGAGCATTCCCGAAAGTAAATTGCAAGTAAAAAAAAATTGTATCAATAATGAAGCTTCAATTGTTGTGTCAGACAGACTTTGGGTTACCCAATGGATCGGCTGTCTCCATCAGAGCAATGTGGAGACAATGTGAACTGTGACATTAATCAATAACGAAATAGGTCTTCAGAATCCGAATGTTGGTGTACTTCAGTTTAATTTTATTTTAAATATGGTTGTCATTGTTCTCAAGCTGAGCAGGTTGAGTCTGGATAGTGTTTGGATGGGTGACTACTTTGCATCACGGGGGTTATAGGCCACAGGAGGACTGGATTGTGAGTGGCCGACATGCAGCGACATCCGTTGTTATGTCTTCTGCATTCGCCAACCTTTGCTGAACCAGCATGGTGAAGTATGGTCGAACAACCCCCACCATTCACGGGGCGTACGGAGGTTGTCATCCAGCAGCGGAGTAACTGGCCTTTAAATCAAATCGTCATGTTCTTCTGAAATATGATTTTGACGTCTTGTGTGTAGGGGTCCTGTGTTGGTAATTTGTCAAATGCCTCGCCTGATATTTACAGCAGTTCGTGGATTCAATCCCGACCCTGATGCATGTATATTTAGAGTTTGCATGTTCTCTCTGTTGTTGTGTGGATTTTCTCCGGCTCCCCCTGGTTTTTCCCTCCACATTTAAAATTAACATGCGTTAAGAGTATTCGGCCGCTATACATTTCCACGTGATAAGCCAGTTCTTTGAGCTGTCATTTGTGGCCAGGTCGCTTCTTAAAAAGAGCTACATAGCTCAGTGCGCCTTACCCGGTAAATAGTTGAGTAAATAGCAGTAACTGCACAGCACTGGAGAGACAAAGGCGGCCAGGCGTGGTGCTGGCCACACCGCTGCCTTATGTGCCGCGCCTGCTCTTATAGGTGCTGGCTAACCGCACGAGCCCCAACAGTCTATGCGGTCTACATGGGGGGGGGGGGCGGGGGATCTTTGTAATTGCATGTGTGTATAAATAACAATGTCATTTATTTTTTCGAATGAAACAAATAAGAGAAATAGCTTCAGAAGCCTGGAGCCAGACTTTCTCTCGTATCCGCTGTCCATTAAAAAAAAACCACGGCGTGTTTTTTTCGTATGAATTCAGGTAATTTCAGTGTGCAGTCATCAGAGCTGAGAGGGTGGTGGGGGGGGGCGGCCGCGGGGGGGGGGGGAAGGAAAAGCCATTAGTCGGAGCAAGCATCACTTTGCGAACATTTAATGGGGGTCAGGCCCTGAAACAGGAAACATAAAATAAAGTGTGTGTGGCGTCGTAATTACTAACGCTGCACCACTGCCATCATCACCGCCGTGCCCGCTGGCAACTTCTTATGATGAGATGGCTGTCGCTGGATTTCCGGCTCCGAGGATTTTCCTCCTGTGGCCTGGCGGTTAGCGCCTTGCACCGTTCGTAGCAGAGGTTCCCAGTTCGTATTTGGCAGCCCCCCCCCCTTCCCGGTTAATAACTACCTCGCCTGGTATACAGGAGGTCGTGGGTTCGATCCTGACCTTGACATTTATATATTTGTAGTTTGCATGTTCTCTGGGTCCTCCGGTTTTTCTCTCCTCATTTAGGATCAACGTGCGTTGAGAGTGTTTGGCTGCTATTAATTTGCACGTGATAAACCACTTTGTTGAGCGATCATTCGTGGCCAGCTCGCTTGTGAAAAAGAGCTGTATAGCTCAGTGGGCCTTACCTGGTAAAATAAAACTAGTTCTTAGGTTGGTGAATCGCATAATTGTCGCCAATCTCCCTTCCCGTGAAAGAGATCTTCACGGCTCATCGGATTCCTCCAGTCCCAACTAAAGACTCTGATTCTGATACAGATTCTGAGGCGGCGCCTTACGCTGACTCACAAGAAGGCCGTCCAGCAAGTGTAGTACGAATCTCCATATATTCCATTTGGATGGGATAGAGCGTCCCCCCTTGCACACGTGGAATTCTTTCTCCGGGTTTCTCCCTCCCACGCGTAAACACCCATTAATTGGCCGGTAACACCTTGACATATAGAGGACTGCCGAGCTTGGAGCGGGGCGGGGGGGTGTGGATGGGGCGGGGTGTGAATTCGGTGACTTCCCCGCTCATCTGTGGCTCGTCCTCGCGCCTTTGAGTCGTCCTCTCTCTTCGAGAGCGATGAGCGAATGCTGCGCGACGGTGCGTTGCAAGTTGACCTTATTATTATTATTATTATTCGTGAAGTTTCCAGGGCAAAGGGCATTCTAATTATAGTTAAAATGAAAGTCAAAGTGGTCTCCCAGCTCAAACAAGCTCTACTCTCCATTAACCGCATTGAACCAACACAGTGGAAATTCCACATTCCCATGGCAGGGACCGACTGTCAATTTAACAGGCGCTGAATTTTAATCGGCGATAACATTTATACATGTTGCCGTAACATCTGCCAGTGCATCTTTAAAAGAAAAATAAATTTGTTTTTTGGGGGAAAAAATACGAATTTGCTTGTGTTACTGTGGTTATTGAAGAGCTATGTTTGACACATATTTCATAATTGTGTGCTGATGACATCCAAAAAAGCGATATGGGACAATGTTAGGACTGATTTTGTGCCATAACACTGTCTCGAAATATGTTTCATGGTGCCGTGGGTGGTGTTTGAACACGGCTGATAAAGTGACATCAATTAAATACGCTATTACTATCGTGCAGAATACACGCGCTTTACCCGGTGCAGCCATAACAACATCTTAACAACACCCGCCGGAGGGGTTTGCAGGTTCAGATCGTGGTTGGGGGTCGAGTTCGCCTATCACCATCATCATTATCTCCTTTTCACGGTTTACAAAATCAGTAAGCTTGTAAATAGACTGAAAAAAGAGACGTGGCAATGTGAAATTATAAACCACAGTTTCTCCTGGCTCCACATTGAGATGAGTGCTGGCTGGCGAAATGGATGCAATTGGGAGGAGCACCGAATGCAACAACCTTGAACAAATATCATGGATAGAACTAACCTGGAAGGAAGGTCATCATCATCGACATCTTTGAGAAAGTGCACGGCTCATAGAGATATGCACTAACATTGCCAATAGACTAACATTGCTCATATACTAACATTGCCCATACACGAATACATTAATAGACTAACATTGCCCATAGACTAACATTGCCCATTCTCTAACATTGCCCATATACTAACATTGCTCATACACGAACCTTGCCCATATACTAACATTGCCCATAGATTAACATTGCCCTTACACTAACATCGCACATACACTAATACTGCCTATAGACTCACAAGTTGAGTACATTTCAAGGATAGAGCCCAAAGAAAAGAAGGCGATAATGCTGAAGTCTTGGAGAAAGGACACGGCTCACAGACAGACAGACAGAGAGAGAGAGAGCTGCCCAACGCAGTCTGGTGGAAATGTTTCAATTCGTGAAAGAACTCGATTCTCAACGAGGAATTGGGGGTTATTCCTCTCATGCTTGGCTACGCATTCGGGAACTCAAAGGTCTATTGTAAGCGAATGATTTTGGTGATGCTGCGTTGGCAATGGTGGAACAGGAACAACACATTGCGTCAATAACACTTACACATAATAGGGTGACGTTTTAGGAAATGGTCCTTTTTCAAAGCAATTAAACCAAATGTTTAATGGTTCAAAACGTCGCCTATTATATATTTTTGTCCTTTTAAGGCCACAGTGTTATTGACAAACGTGCTGAGTTATAATACCTACGTGTGTAAGTTAGAACGCCAGACGACGAAAATTTAAGTGGGAATGAATTAACTGCTGCTGCTGCTGCTGCCTGTGTTAAATTTGCGAAGGTCGCAGTGGTTTGCAGTGTGGTCTCCAGTTCACAATTCGCTCTCTCCCCCTGACAGTGTCCACGGCGCTTTGGTCAGGGTCTCCATAGCCACATTCCGTGCATCCTCTGATGTTACACTTGTGATTGTGGTGGCCGAATCTGGCATCCTGTTGCCATGCGGACGCGATTGAGTCCGATTGTGGAGTCACGGGCTCCATTGTTTTTGGGAGAGGTCATCACCAGGTGGTTAAATATTCCAAAATCAAAATTCCTTGACGAAAGCTATTTTGAGAATTGCCGAGATGTTCATGCATAAATACATGGTTATGCACTTTCCCTGCCGATTGTAATTAACACAGACGGATTTTATGATCATCATTATCAATCATCAGTCGTAACCCTCAACAGCGCACCTCGTCATCAACTCAAAGTCCCGATCTCCCTGCTGGGATTGCGCTGCTGTTTCTGCTGCTGCTGTCACCATCCTGGTATCTCACCCAGATCCGGAAGAACGCGAGCGAACAGGGTGTAATAATGCACGGTGTTCAGAATAAACACCTCGTTCGAGACCCAACCAATCATCGCACCGTCCTGGCTCTGACAATCCTCCTCCTCCAAGACACTGGTGGTGCATCAAAACATCAACAGGCCGATGCGCACATCCCCTTAATGAATGGAAATTACAGACACAAGCCACAGTGGTGTGATTGTAGCCGTGCAACGTAAACTATGGACCATGTAGTAAATAATATTCTTGGGTCTTTTGGTAAAGTAACGTAGATAGGTTCAAAAAATAACAAAACATTTTATTTTTTGTAATTTTCTTTGAACCTATCTACGTGACTTTACCAAAAGACCCAAGAATATGAATTCCTGCAGTCACGAAAGCTTTAAGTCATGTGGTAAAGCACTGTGGTCTGCACTCCTTCAGCGGAGGAGGAACAGCTTAACAAGTCTCCCGTGAAGCCCTCTCGTTGTGGCTAGCAGACCTCGACATTGGCATTTAGCTCGTTAATATATTGACATACTCAAGAATAGAATAGAATCAATCACGATCATACTTCTTTTTAAATAACCATTTATTTTGGAAGTCAGTAGCAGTCGTTAGTAAGAGACTCATCCCAACGTTGAAAAGTGGAATTTTTACATCTGGCTTAGGGGCGTATTACTTTATAATTTTCTGCAAAGTGGTAAAAATATGAATAACTCGAGATGGATGATGGGCTTCACTTAGCCCTGACCAGGATTTGAACTCACGACCTTTCAAGCTGTGGAGTTGAGCGTTTTGCTAACCGTCCCAACAAATGAACCTTGTCCCCGGATTGGCTCTCCATGACTCCCCTCTAATGATCTTTACTCAACCGTGATTTCAAACTCCCAATATCCCATGAGATTTTGTGTAATTTACAAGGGCTCTTGGCACGTTAATGGGTGACACTGGCAAACGTAGGCATGTACAGTATTTGTAAAAAAAAGTAATTTCTATTAATCTTTGTCATGACGGAAAAATATATATATAAATATATGATTTGAAACATTTGTAATCATTCAGTTTATGCTTTAATGGCTGAATCCATTTGGGGCAAAACTTTTGTTTTTCAGATCATATTTTATGATGGTTTAAATATTATTTCACAAACAAATGTTACTTTATTACTCAAAATTTGTAAATGTTGCTGGCGGAAGTTGTCCATAAAAGCATGTGGCTGGGATTGAAATAACGATGGTGTCGTTTCTCCACTTCACAGTCTTACATGTGCCGTGAGTCATTCAGAGACACTATTTAGGAGGCAACAACGTTTATTCTACACTTTAAGCAACACCGTTAAACACAGGACTAAATACACCTAACTCTCACTCTTGTTACACATAGGACCACAATACACCTATTTCTCTCACATACGGGATAACTCTAATCGGGTCAGAGCAGCCAACATGCTGCCTGACCCACGATGTCGAAGACGTAGACGGAGCACTTGGGTTCCACTTCAGCTGCAGATAGCCCCGATATATGATTGGAGCTTCCCTTTTAATCTCCTCGGCGCGGCCTGGCTCTACCCTCGGCCGCGCCTACCTCTGGAATATTCCCGATGGTTCCAGGCTACCTTACACCTGTTCCCTCTCTGGCTCCGCCCTTAACCACGCCCCCTTCGGGAACTTTCCAGACGTTTCTCAGCTACTATTTCCGTGTCCCCTTGTTCACCTTTGGCCCACATTCTCCACCCCGGCCCATCATGTGCTTAACCCGGTGCCGGGGTGACTCGTCCCCACATGCCCCCTACTGCCAGCCGCCCCCATCACAATACCCCAGTGACCGACTCTTTGGCGATTACCTGCGTCGCTGGTGGAGGCTGCTATCCCCTACTCTGCCGGTAGGACTCATCTGGCTTCCTTCTGCTAGCACCCAGTATCATGGCACTTGGTGCTATGCCCTGTCGTGATCCATTTAACATCATTACATCACCCCCCCCCTTATAAAACTCAGCCGTCCCGGCTGACCCCTATACCTTGCACAGCGGAATGAACCTCCGGAACACATCACGAAAAAAATTCGAAGCCCCTACCTTGCAAGTCAATAGTAACCACAACAACTGGAAGATCTCCTGCAATCCACAGCGACACACCAATTCGAAAGACCACCTTGCAACGAACAGCAACAACAATATGAACCCCCCCCCCCTCGCGAGCCAACAACCAGAACAAACAACAACACACACAAAAAATTCCGGCGCACCGTAATCACCCACCCACGGACTATGTACAATACGCCGCGGCCCAACCCAGGAAGGACCCAGTTCCACCAGCAAACGCAGCCCGGCACATGGCTGTGGCCTTTTGCCAGGCGGTGTCGAAATAAATATGATAACCGGGGTGGTCATTTAAACCTCACAGTTTTGGAAGGGTTCTCGTCGCCGGGCTCCCAGGCAGGACAAGGGCAGGTTTGCCGGGCGCCTCGGGGACGACTTGAAGTTGGCCTAATGGGCACGGCCCCTCCCGGACAGAAGAAGGGAGAGGACTGGAAGCGGATGTCGGCCGCTCCCTCCCCGTTGGATGGCTTTATGACGGCGTGACGCTCAGCTCCACGGTCATCAAGTGCTGGATTCCTGTGGGCGGAGGAACAGAAATCCACTAAGGCACAAACCTCGGTGGTTGCACGCCCGGGCTCGTCGGGCACATCAAACACCCGGCCTCAGGGCAGTGGGGATGAAAAATCTGGCCAAGGCGGAAAATGGCTTTCATTCGCGACGGGTGCACATACCAACGTCTGCGACTGACCTGAATCTGAACGCATTGGGGCCTCTTGACCTCCATCACCTCGACCGGGCCTTGCCACGGTCTATGTAACTTATGGGATGTGCCCAAGGGCACCTGAGGGCAGTGCAGCCAAGCCCTCTCGCCGACGTTCCACTGCTTCCCTGACTCCCGGAGCCCCGCCAGTTTTTCGTTGGACGCTTGCCATTTAGACTAATTCAGACAGGACACCTCCCGTGCCTTAGTCAAACGTCTAAGTGTGAGGCGCATAAGTTCTGGAAAAGCTATCTTTTTAGTATATGAGTCAATATTCATCAAAAATAACTGGGAGAACCCGGTGGAGGCATGAGGGGGCATTCTATAGGCCACGAGGATGCCCGGAATGTGTAAATCCCAGTCGGACTGTGCCTCCTTGACCTGCTGGCACAACATGGCCATGAGAGTCCTATGCAGTCGTTCCACCATCCCATCAGTCTAGGGGTGGTAGGGTGAAGTCCGAATTTTCCGAGTACTCAATAGGTCACACATCCTTCAACAACTTGGAAGAAAAATTACGGCCTTGGTCCGTTAGGAGACGTTTCGGGGCCCCCTTGTCCAAGACATACCAATTAATGAAAGCGTCGGTAATGGACACAGCTGATTGATCCTGCAGGGGCCATGCAACAGCCCACCGTGACAGGTATTCTACTCCTACGAGCAGAAATGTATTTCCCCTCGGCATGGTGGGAAACGGGCCAATGATGTCGAGAGCGACAAACTCTTTTATGCGCGACACCCCACGCACCGTGACACGATTAGAACCTTCTTCTTGGTTCTTTCGGTAAAGTCACGTACGTGATTTTACCGAAAGAACCAAGAAGATGAATCCCTGCAGTCACGAAAGCTTTAAAACGATTAGAACCATCGATGCTCGAACCGGACACGGTTTGTGATGGAGATGTCTGAGGTGACTGTGTAGGCCAGGTGTGTGATGCGCCGCGAATCGCCTTTGGGCTTGGAGGAGCGGAGGTTGACTGGGTTGGAGAACGATGGAGGCATGACGAGCTGTCCCGGCTCGGCACAGCATATTTTGGAGACGTGGCCAGGCAGGCCACACTTGTAGAAGGTGATGGGCGCCTTCCACGGGGAAGAGACGACCTTCCCCTGCAGTCTCTGCTCCTGCCGCCATCCCACGTCGGTCCTCGCCCGCTGACTCCCCACCAGCGATGCACAGACTGGAGGGGACTCCTTTTCCTCCGGCTTTTTGATGTCTCCCGGCGGTCCAGCGCACGCGGTCACTCCGACTCGCCGCCGTAAATTACAGTGCGCCTGGATACAGCGCGCTACCCTAAGAGATGTTAGGTTGTCATCTTCTGTGGCGGGCAAAAAAACATCCATGTCTCATGCCAACGCCAACAGTCATTCCAGAACCAAAGAGTCCAACCCCGCCTGATCCATTTTAGGGTACTCTGCTTGGCCCAGCAACATCAGTGCGCTGCGGAAGGCAAGGGGCGTCTCGGCCTCCCCCCGTCTCCACGTGGCGAACTTCTGTCGCACGATGGACGACGGGTCAAAAATAGATGCCATTTACGTGCACGCCATTGCCAACGTCATCCTCTCCAATGGGGGAATCGCATAAAAAGCAGCTAAGGCGTCATCATCCAACGTTGAAGGCAGCGCACGCAGCGCCTCAGCGTCAGTCTATCCAGCTAGTTCACACATTGCAGAAAATCTTATTTGAAAGGCTGTCCAATCGCCCCCAGAGGCAGCGAACTCCCTTACGAAGGGCGGCCTCTTCCCCAGAGTGGGCACCTCCAAGCGCGAAGTCGGCGGCACGTCAAATTTAGCGGGAGCGGTTTTCCGCCCCGCCGACAAAATACAGATTCGTCAAGTGGGCAATGTGCAGCAAACCAGTATTTTGCAAAATACTGGTAGCAAAATATTTACGACGTTTCGCTGCAGATTACAACCAATCAGCGTCGACCACGTGTATGGCAATATATTCAGGTTATATGCTAATGTCGATGCCTTCTCGCGAGGAGAGGGCTTCGGGAGAGAGTTTGTGTAGTTCTGCTATTCGTCCCCTGAAGGAGCGCGACTACACTGGTTTACTACGCAGTCCATAGTTTTGGTTGCATGGCCACAATCGCACCTCTGTGGCTCGTCTCTAATTTATAATTATTAAGGCGATGCACGCATCGGCATGTTGATGTTGACGCGGTTGAGGGGTTGACCAGTGCCTTCGAGAAGAAGAAGGAGGAATGTCAAAGCCAAGTAGGTGAGATGCTGTTTGGTGTTTGAATGCGGCGTTTTTTCTGGACATCCGACGTTGTTCCACTCGGTTTGCCAGCGATCTTCCAGATCTGGGTGAGATCCCCAGGATGTTGACAGCAACAGCATCGGCAGCGCGATCCTAGAAGGGGGATTGGCTCTCGAGTCGACAGCAAGGAATACTGTTGAAGTTGTGGTTGATGGGAAGATTGTCAGTGACATGAAGACATGTAGACTTTAATAATCATAATAATTCACAACCCTTTTGGATGAAGGCCTCCCTAGGCCGTGTTGATTATGAGGATTGTTCGACCATACTTCAGCACCCTGGGCAGTGTGGGTTGATAAAGGGGGTGTCCAGAACCAGTTCAAACATCATCACCGATGAGAGCGGAAGATGCTGGAAATTTTATGGAAAAACAGGGTAAGTAACTTTGAAGTCAAGATTATAATGTGGCAGGAAAACAAGTGAATGTGATGGGGAAGAAGAGGTTTACGATGGATGGGCACGTGTGCCGGGTGGAGGAGGGCAGGAGAAGGGGGCTTTGCAGTGGCACCCAGAGGTTGGCGAGCAACGGGAAGACCTCAGGGCAGATGGTGGTGGTGAAGAGACCTTAAGAGGAGTTATTGGAAGTCGGTGTTGACTTTCAGCAATGGTGGGGTCGGCTAGCCGACCTGGAGGTCATTTAGAATTGCACTTGCGCTGTTTGTTAATCGGTTGAGAAAATCGTGTAATTATAAAACTCAGATTCCAACAATGCTGCTGGGATTGTAATTATCATTGTCTGTCGGAAGAAGGCGATTGTGAGGCTTTGTAGTATGTAACAGCACCGGGTCGTGATTGTGTCTCGGTGTTGTCTGTGCATCTCCGCTGTGGACAGGAAACCTGGGACGTGTGGACTGCATTTCCGAGGTTGAGTACGACCTGTTCATTCGCCCGGACACCTGCAACCCGCGGTACCGCGTCTGGTTTAACTTCACCGTCGGCAACGTGAGAACAAATCAGGTGGGGTTCGTGACGACGCCGAGACACACCTCGACACCGGTTCTGTGCCACCAAATGGGCATCAACGCCACGCAACGTTCATCTCAGACTCGGGACTTCCTTTTAGCTGATAGGACCCCATTGAGATAAGCTGCGGAACTGAAGCCTGACCAGCGCCGCTGCTGCTAACCGTGACAACGCAACGGCGGCATTCTTTCCCGAGTAAACGACGTGTTCATTCATTAGCGCAGATTTGTGTCGTGATTATTTTGGCGGGATCAACATTTGTTGGGTTCAACTCCCCCCCCCTGCCCCCACCCACCCCACCAGTAAATGATAACAGACAGGCAAAATATGATTTTATCCATTGGTGATTTATTCCCGCGTGTGTGCTGTCGGCGCTTCTGAAACAGTGGCACCTTGAGGGCCTGATCACTTGGGATTCACAAAACACTAAACTAAGTTTGGTAGGTGGAGCTAATATGTCGCATCTTTATTTACTGTTCTTACATCCCCGGCCATAATGTGAATGGGGTTTCAATTCACACCTTGCTAATTAAATTTACGACGGTAATGTTTAATGTCGGGTGTTGTTCATGTTACACTGCGCTGGACTTATGATCGAGACAGCTCGTCATCCGACTGTGTACGGCATCATCATCACCTTCATCACCATCATCATCGCCATCATCATCAACATCATTACCATCATTACCTTCATCACCATCATAATCATCATCACCTTCATCACCATTATCATCAACATAATTATCATCACATTCATCATCATTGCCATTAACGTCATCACCATCATCATCGCCATCATCAATATCATTACCATCATCACCTTCATCACCATCATCACCTTCATCATCATTTCCATTAACGTCATCACCATCATCATCGCCATCATCATCAACATCATTACCATCATCACCATCATCACCATCATAATCATCATCATCGCCATCATCATCACCAGTAGTATCGACAACGTCAGTTTTATTTCAACTCTAGCAGCAGCATTATTGTCACTGTCGTCATCAACAGCATCATAATTACCAGCAGCATCAGCAGCAGAGCATAAACATTTGCATCATCAACTCAGGAGCATTATTGATATTAACATCAGTATCAGCACAATCATCGTGAGCAAAAAGGCAATCGTTCGCAGCAGTATCGCTTTTGTCAATAGCGACATCATGATTTTCATCAGCATCAGCATCAACATTCTTATCACAATCATCAGCAGCAGGCATTTCAAAGCCTTCAACAGGAGGATGACCGGTGTGCATATTCATGTGGAATTGTCGACAATGGCTTAGGGGCACCTATGAAGGTGCACAGCACCTCGAAGCTTGACCAGAGACTTTCACTGAGACGTCAATCAATACCTGGGTGCAGTATATGAAATACAATCCTATGAATTGTGCCAAGTATGCAGACATGCATACATGTGTAGTGAGTCCAACTGAGTCTCAGACGTTATTATTTCGAGGCAACACATTTATTTAACATCAACACGTAATACACAAAGGGGTCACTGTCCCTTTACCAGATACAGCCTCGGGTGGTGACCACACAGCTAACTACACGATACGGTGGAGTTACAGATACGAAGGGTCGGACCCTCACTCGGGTCCCCGACCACGTGTTGAGGCCTCGTAGGACGTAGAACTTCCAGCTTGTAGGCGTGGAGCTTCAGCTTGTAGACGTGGAGCTTCCAGCTTGTAGACGTGGAGCTTCCAGCTTGTAGACGTGGAGCTTCCAGCTTGTAGACGTGGAGCTTCAGCTTGTAGACGTGGAGCTTCCAGCTTGTAGACGTGGAGCTTCCAGCTTGTAGGCGTGGAGCTTCCAGCTTGTAGACGTGGAGCTTCCAGCTTGTAGGCGTGGAGCTTCCAGCTTGTAGACGTGGAGCTTCCAGCTTGTAGATGTGGAGCTTCCTGCTTGTAGGCGTGGAGCTTCCAGCTTGTAGGCGTGGAGCTTGCAGCTTGTAGATGTGGAGCTTCCTGCTTGTAGGCGTGGAGCTTCCAGCTTGTAGGCGTGGAGCTTCCAGCTTGTAGGCGTGGAGCTTCCAGCTTGTAGATGTGGAGCTTCCAGCTTGTAGGCGTGGAGCTTCCAGCTTGTAGGCGTGGAGCTTCCAGCTTGTAGATGTGGAGCTTCCTGCTTGTAGGCGTGGAGCTTCCAGCTTGTAGGCGTGGAGCTTCCAGCTTGTAGACGTGGAGCTTCCAGCTTGTAGACGTGGAGCTTCCAGCTTGTAGATGTGGAGCTTCCTGCTTGTAGGCGTGGAGCTTCCAGCTTGTAGGCGTGGAGCTTCCAGCTTGTAGGCGTGGAGCTTCCAGCTTGTAGGCGTGGAGCTTCCAGCTTGTAGGCGTGGAGCTTCCAGCTTGTAGATGTGGAGCTTCCTGCTTGTAGGCGTGGAGCTTCCAGCTTGTAGACGTGGAGCTTCCAGCTTGTAGATGTGGAGCTTCCAGCTTGTAGGCGTGGAGCTTCCAGCTTGTAGGCGTGGAGCTTCCAGCTTGTAGATGTGGAGCTTCCAGCTTGTAGACGTGGAGCTTCCAGCTTGTAGACGTGGAGCTTCCAGCTTGTAGATGTGGAGCTTCCTGCTTGTAGGCGTGGAGCTTCCAGCTTGTAGGCGTGGAGCTTCCAGCTTGTAGGCGTGGGGGCTTCCAGCTTGTAGGCGTGGAGCTTCCAGCTTGTAGACGTGGAGCTTCCAGCTTGTAGGCGTGGAGCTTCCAGCTTGTAGGCGTGGAGCTTCCAGCTTGTAGGCGTGGAGCTTCAGCTTGTAGACGTGGAGCTTCCAGCTTGTAGGCGTGGAGCTTCCAGCTTGTAGGCGTGGAGCTTCCAGCTTGTAGGCGTGGGGGCTTCCAGCTTGTAGAATGCAGCGACCCCGGTCCCTCTCAGGGACCCACCTTATATCCTCCAGGGTCGGGGCCGCTCCGCCCTCGGCCCCGTCCGCCTTCTCGAGCGTTCTAGCTCCCTCTCGATCCCCCTCGAGAGCTCTCCCTGGACGTGTGATCACCCCCTAGCCCCCCCCCCCCCCACCTGGGGCCTTCTCTGTGGACACTCCAGGTCACGTGTCTACGGTGGTCAACCAGAGTGCCATGGTCCGGGGCAACCCTGTCCCTGGGCTGACACTCTCCCGCTCCCCCTTGTGGAAGCCCGCGCTACACGCCATGTGTGGTGCCCGCGCTATCCCAGTGCTCACCAAGCCCCGCTAGGGCTGGTACTACACCCACATACGGGGTGTACGCGATGATGGTGCATCGCACGCCGTGCTGTGCTAAAGCCGGCATCACACAGCCACCCACACGGTGCTGTCCGCGACGTAGGGACATTGCACGCCATGGCCCTCATGGCCGGCACCATACAGTGACATCCCCGATGTCACTACACATGTAATGATGTTTGATTGGCACATATATATTATTTGGAAGCAACATTAGAGTTAATACATTTTCTGTTATCATAATCCCAAACTATTCCTTGGGATTTGTTAGCAACCTTCTTGCTGCGCTGCCACCTACAGCCACCAACTCGCAGGGGTGAGTGTTTCTCGCATAACACTGCTCCCATCCTGTCGCCACCCACCGACTGACCTGCCAACCTGCCAACCCCAAGCACCCGTCACCACGATGACGCAAATGATGTAAAGGACATTGGCCATAAGCCAGCGAGCCAGCCGGCCGGTCGGTCGGCGGGGGTCAAGGAACGTCGCCGCTCGTAATGTTATTCCGAAGCGTGCACTTTCGATGTCGCAGTCAAGGCGGGTAGAGAGTCGCTTTACAGTCTCCACGAAAAGTTTGCGTGGACAAAGGTCTTCTTCGGTCGTGATTCGACTGGTAAGGAAATGCCACTCGTTTGAAGGTTAAACCGCCAGGCTGTGCGCATGCCACATTTCACTCTGCTGCCTCGCGCGCTTGTGTGCGTGTGCCTTGCCGTGCCGCTCGTTGCATTCTGATTGTGCATTTATGTCTCGATGCTGTGTCCACGGTGAAGGTTACGTTTTAAAATATATGTGATTATTTAGGCGCCTCTGTAACAGACACCAAAGAAATAAATCCTCGGCGGAATAGCGTAATGTGAGCAAGAGGGTACTGTGATGTACAGCGTAGGGCATTTGGCGGACAGCCATAGAGGTCATCAAGAGGAGGGGGAGAGGAGGGGGAGAAGAATGGAAGGTGGCAGCTACGAGGGAGAGGGGTGGACGTCGACGAGGAGTGTATAGTGAAGAGGTCAATTTTGTCATAAGCGAGTTAATACTGACCACGTACACGTACGACGTCAGTACACGTACGTCGTCAGTTCGTCTTCCGATTCCATTCCGACGACGTACATATTCCAATGACGTATACGTACGTATTCGGAATGGATCCGGAAGAAAAACTAAAATAAAATAACTTTATTGGTACCGAGGCTCCCACTGGGCCATGCGGGAGGGCGTTTGGCACAGTTTGGTGCCAGATATCGTAGAGTGCGGTTGTGTTGCTACGGGTCTCTGCGGTGAGTACAATGTCTTTAAAAAACAGCGGTGCTACGCCTCTCTACATAAAATGAAGGCTGAGCTGCTTGCGCCTTCCGAGATTCGGCGGTGAACGGGCCACCCCACCCTGCAACTTGCAGACGTCTCGGAAAGGGAAAGGGTTAATCGAACGTGATTTTTGTCAACATCGCCAAACAGCCCAGCGACTGTGCCCCAGGTTGCTCCGATGTACATACGCATGTTGAACTTCTTTCGCACCCTACGTAGCCAACCACCCAAGACACAACTGCAGTCATACACTTGACCCGGTGATTTAATGGATACAGACTACCCCCATTTCTGATCATTACATCATCAAATTCGACTTCAAACCCTTACTATCAACACCACGCTCCTATAGGCGTATTATTACACTGGTCGTTTATTAGAAACTATAGGCCGTAGATTTATTTGCGGAAAACAATTGAGTCCCTTCACTCCGGATGCGATCGTTGCCGCAATTGATCGCTCTGCGCTTGTGAACATCTTCCAGTTCGTGTGATCAGGCTGTTGATTTACAGAACCGCATGTTGCCCGCCATCCTCGATGAACTTGCACCACATGGCTCACCGGTGGCATCGTTCAAACGCTCCTGTCCCTGGTTGGATGATGATGATGAATACGTATGTAGGTGGGTTGAACTGTTCTCGCGGTGGCGAGATGTTAACTACCTCGCCTGGTATACAGGAGGTCGTGGATTCGATCCTGACCCTGACGCCTGCTGCTGTATATTTGGTGTTTGTGTGTCTCTCTTCATGTGGTCGCGTGGATTCTTCTCCGGGTCCTCTGGAGTTTCCCTTCACATTTAGAATCAACGTGCGTTTCGAGTATTTGGCTGTTTCCACATGATGATTAGCCACTTCGTTGCGCTATCATTTGTGGCCAGGTCGTTTAGAAAAAATAGTTTAGTTTCAGTTTGAGTCCGGTCTTAGCCTCTCTTCACTGGCTAATTCCTATCGAGGTCAGAGTGGAGTTTAACATTCTCCTTCACACGGACACGACTCTCGAAAGTGGCCAACACCAACTAATCTCACAGATTCGCCCCCCCCCCCCAGCCACACCACCCCCCACGCCCCCCTCAGCACCACCCCCCCCACGCCCCCCCCAGCCGCACCCCCCAGCCCCACCACCTCCCACGCCCACCCTCAGCACCACCACCCGCCCCCACGCCCCCCCAACCCCCCACGCCCCCCCAACCCCCCACGCCCCCCCTGGCCGCACCCCCCCCCCCACAGCTGTGGAGCGAGCGCCGTGCCCAGTGGCGCGCTCGTGATTCGGAGACAATGGCTACCGTGGTTTTACCTCAGATTGGGCAACAATTGTCATTATTTATTTATTTTGTGGTGTACAACGTCCTTCCATACCTGGTAGAAAGGCACGAACATACACGTGATGTTTCATTATTACTCAGGTGTAGTGGACTCAATGTTCTCGACCCAGTGTGTGTGACTACGCGGGGTGGGTGGTGGAGGGTGTACGACACACGTCGGCGGTGATGCGGGCCGAAACTCAGTTACGAATCGTGAAAACCAGCCAGGCCTTCGTAATTCTTCACGCTCTGAGAACTCGTGAGGCTTTTTTGCAGAGACAATGCACACTGTGGTGAGTTATTCGGTGCCAAAAGCGTGACTGGCCAATTCAATAGAAAATGTCCAACTAAATGTCAGAATCGGTGGTGCCAACCGACACCCCTTCAACCACTCGCAGTGACCAGCGCGGTGAAGTATGGTCAAACAACTCTCATGATCGACACGGCACTGGCGGAGGTCTTCGTCCAACAGTTGAATGGCAAACGGCTGTAAACAGAAAACAAAACACTTTTTTGCAAAACATGGATGACTAGATGGTTCAATTTTAGAAACGTGAAACATCGTGTGGATTTTGTTAACTCTGTTTTCTAACGTTTGGGCACAATGCAGTTGTTACACAACAGAGCTTAACATACTGCCTAAAGAAATGTGAAATACTGGCTGTACTTATGTATATGCCTAAAGGCTTAGTGAGAAGGATTTGTTAAAATGTCTCTAATTTGCCTCCCAGTGCCAAGGTAAACATCGCGTACAGGGTCTGGCGAGGAATATGATTGACATCTTTTACAACTTGCAATGACTCATTATACCACGATAATTGATAAGTGTTAATTGGATCTTTATATATCTTCTGCTCAGTTTTAATGAAGTCTCGCGTTGCGTTTTGTCGCTATCACCGTATCAACCTACGTGTGTGAGGGCTTTTTTTTTGGATTACCAGCTTAAATGTAAAAATTAACAAGCGCTATATTTAACAATGCAATCTTTCACACTTATAGAGAACACAAAAACAAAAGAGATCAGCAATTTACTTGTTTATACGAGATTAAATATTTAAAACATATTCGTCAAAAAATACTGCCCTATACAGAAAAGTATTTTTCAATAGGTAAGGTTTTGGGCAATCTCTGAGCTAGGCATGAGGGGCATTCCCCGAAATGTCTTCTGCTATATACTTGTTTCTGCTTTTGGGCAGTCGTGCTATTGACGAATGCGTTGAGTTTTTGTAACTTGTGCTCGCAACAGCACTGCAAATCCCAACTATCGCTGTTGAGTCCACAGTGGTTGAGCACTGTCTGTTATTGAGCTCCCATCATGGCCGACACAGTGCACGTGGTATTGTGGTGTGGCCGGGTGGCGCTGGTGGTGGCCACACTGCCTGCAGTCGGCCCTCTGGAGGAAGCAGCGGTGGTTGATGGATAACACACAAACGCCGTGATAACTCCCGTCCTGTTGGCGTCGACGAGGTACAATAACCCTGGTTCGCCAGGAGAAGGAGGTACGGCAAGTAGACTAATCGCCCATCTGCTTCCATCTGTACGGGGATAGAGTGTTGCCCCCTCGCGCGCGCGTGGGTTTTCTCCGGGTGCTCTTCCCCACGTATGATGCTGGTTCAGATGGGGGCTCGACTCAGCCCATTATCCATCACTCTGGGGTCAATACAATGGGACGTCAACATTGCTTGTCCTTTGGATAGACGTGCCCCAGTCATAGGAATGAAGAATTTTCACCAGACCTGTAAACGAGATATGATCACCGCCTCAGTGCTTATATGAGCAGGGAACCACTTTTAATGTGAGTTAATCTTCATGAGGGACGCGAGCCCCATACTACGATGGCACGGCAATCGACTTGCTTGTAAGGCCATTACGGGACCTTGCAGAGTGGAGCTCTGTCACCTATCTCTTCGTCCAATCGCAAACTTGCATAGGTATGTAAACACGGAGATAGATTTTCTTTAACGCGCACATACTTACACGCGCATGCGTGTAGATACGCGTACGCAAAAAAAATGCACGCTCCCGCAAAGACAGATGCTCCCTCCAAGACCGAATCAACGTTTGGGGATAAAGCAGTTCGTGATGACCTGTTGAGGCCAGGGCAGTTTACGAGAGGATAGTGCACCTGGTGTGTTGCGTGAACGTCACCAACTTGAGTGGCAAATATGACCGGGCATGGTTTTGGCACACACATTCACTGGTAAAGATCCGGATTTGAAGTTTTCGTGACTGCAAGGATTCATACTCTTTGTTTTTTTTTCGGTAAAGTCACGTAGGTGAAAAATTTAAATTAAGTAAATCACGACGTTTCGGGCGCAACACAAGCGTCCTTCGCTTTCGCTCATTTGTCCCCACCTGAAGAAGGACGCTTGTGTTGCGCCCGAAACGTCGTGATTTAATTTAGTTACATTTTTTACCTACGTGACAATACCGAAAAAAGCAAAGAGTATGAGTAGGTAAAGATCCCCCATATGGTTTTGAACAGACTGTTGGGGCAAGTGCTATGAGGGTGGTGTGAAAAGCGCCACGCCCAGCTGTCGTTGTCTCCTCGTTGCTGATGTTTACCAGGTACCCATTTAAGGCTGAGTCGACCTAGGAGATTCCCAGGACACATTCAGATCTTTATCGCCGACGTCGTGTTCGCTAGTTTCGTGACGTCACCGCAGCGCGTGTGTCGGGCGATGTGCACTTTGACGCAATGCACATGCACACACAACGACAGAGATTCACCAGTGTAGCCTTTACAGATTGTTAACACGAGGGGGTGGGTGGCCAGCACCACGCCCAACCGCCTTTGTCTCATGCCGCACCAGGCACTCATTTGAGGCTGAGTAGACCTAGGGGAGTTCCAGAACCGGTTCAGATAATCGTCACTGATGTTGGCCGTGAGCGGGAATCGAATTCAGTCGCTAGTTTCGTAGCGCAGGGTACTAACCGTGACGCTACCACTCCCCACTCACGTGCACACACCCACACATATGCGCGCGCGTACATTGCAAACACACACACACAAATTATTCTTATTTCCAACACTACCGCAGCCGTTTGTGCCTTGGTTATTTCATTATTTCAACTAATGCGACTTTTTCTAAATGTGGAGAAAGGTCTCGCTAATTGAATCCAATTAACTTTCTGGAAGCGGGCTGTCTCCTATTAGGGGAAATGTTTTTTTTCTCCCCCTCATTTGTTTAAAATGCAAGCATGCCTGCATCTTACGTTTCAATTCAGGGTGTTTGCCACCGTGTCCCCAATACAAATTTTCAAGATAACTTATGCTTCTGCTACTTTTTAACATCATTAAAGGGCCCCTTGTTTGAGTGTTTGCGTCACTAATGTTTTGTTTCACTTTGCGTGATTATTCGTTGCGACGTTACGCTTATTTTACAATGGTTTGAGAAGTTAAGTATAAAATACAAACCGAGGAATTGTTTGCTTTTTTTCGCCGTGGAGATGGTGGCCCTCAACAATCACAAACGTGGTCGTGGAAGCCACCACACCCACCTGGTTATTGCTTCCTTCCTTCTGCCGGTTCCCAACAATCAACCCCCCAATATCAAAGGAATCCTCTCAGAGCATGCCACCATCTGGTTTGAGATCTTGTTACACAGTTGACACGTCCTTCAAGGACCTCTCTTGGTCTCATCATCACCACCACCGTTTGTCTTTCGGGCTTCCCCTTGTTCTCTAGCCTCTGGGAGCCACCGAAATCCCATTCCTCGTCCACTCTGCACACATGTTCCACCCATTACAAGCACCACATACTCCTGATAACATCCACAACTCTTTCTCGTCGTGTTTGATTACAAAGCTACAGGTTGATTACCCTCTCCTCCTCAAACCCACACAAATGCCCCGCATATCACAGGCTCCTCCACGCGATTATCTTTACAATGCTACCTGACGTGCTCTGTTTAGAATGTCTTAATTGCCCCCCCTATTCCGTCATGAAATTCCTAAGATCCTTCACATTGCATTTTTAATTCGAAGCCAAACTTGCATTGTCTATTTGTTGTGTTAAAAGCCCAGCTTTGTGACTCATGCAATAACACAACAACACAACCCAGAGACGTTATATAGACTGTGCAAAGAAAACGAAGTAATTCGGATGGGGCAGGTCACATTGCTACAAGGGATAATGGCCTATAGATGACGTTGCTTACAGGGTGATGGCCACAAAGGAGATGGAATGATGAGCTTTTCTGTGCAGGGTAGGCATTGCAGAACTGTGACGGATAGTGACGTCTTTTGGGAAAGCCTTATTTCAGCAGCGGATAGAGAATAGCTGTTGCTGCTACTGATGATGATGTGTGTATGTAGTAGGACACTAATAATAGTCACAGCGCTGAGTCTAACAGCCACTCGTAATGAAACAGAGTTTTAAGGTGCGATGAGCTTGATGGTCACGGCACAGTCCCCTGTGATGTGCGAAAAAAGCTATCGCTATATAAATTAGATACATCTCAACTCCATGAAAGAGCTTAAACTATTCTAACCCGTTGGGTGATTGACATGTGGCTGAACAACATCCAGTGTAGGGTGAGACGGGCACTTTTTAAATGACTCCATTAGTTTAAAATGTGCTCTTTCTGGATAGCCATTACGAGTGCTGCTCCATTCTCATTCGCGACGATTCACCTCCCATGTTGGATGCATCCTCGGGCAGTCGAGGATGCATCCTCAGGCAATAGAAGATGCCTCCAACGCTGGAGGCACCCTGAAGCATTAGAGGAGGCATCCTAACGTAGTAGAATATGCCTGCAACGTTGTGTAGTGAGTTCAACTGAGTCGCAGACGTAGACTTGGAGGCAACACATTTATTTAACTCCAACACACGGGGTAACTTTCCCCTTAACAGAATAACAACCCATGGCGGTGACCACCAGGCTAACTACACTAGTTACAACGTAACTGCTACTATGGACCGATACCAACAGCTTGGGTCCAGGCCCACGTGTTGGAGACTCGTTGAACGGAGAACGTAGACGAAGGTTTCTTCCAGGATGAACAACAACAAC
This sequence comes from Lampetra fluviatilis, assembly GCF_964198595.1. Taxonomy (NCBI): domain Eukaryota; kingdom Metazoa; phylum Chordata; class Hyperoartia; order Petromyzontiformes; family Petromyzontidae; genus Lampetra; species Lampetra fluviatilis. The sequence goes on from NC_136298.1 coordinate 3,554,142, forward strand.
AATCCTGGTCCCTTTTGGGACCTGGCTTATATTCTCTGCGGCGTGGCTGGCTCCACCCTTGGCCACGGCCACCTTCCAGAATCCTCGAGAATGATCTGGATCTCAACCACGTGACCACCCCTAGCCCCCCACTGGTCACGTGTCCTCCCGGGACAACCAGAGGGCCATGGCCTTTAGTAACCTCATTCTATGGCTGGCACTCACACCCTGTCCTGTAGGGTTGGCACTGCATGCCAAGCGTGGTGCCATCTCACGCTGTCAATCAGCGCTCACCGGGCCCTTCTAGGGCCGGTACTACACGTTGGCATCCCGCGATGTCACTACAGTTGGAGACGAAACATCATGAAGGAGAAAGGAGCAGCACTCCCCACGGCTATCCCAAAAACCTCGACATCAATCCATTTTTTTATTTAAAAAAGTCTCGCCTTCATACCCTTGTGTCTCGTTGGACGGGTTTGTGATTGGTGGGGCATGGTGACATCGTCGGCATTCTCTGCCGCATCACTATGGGAGTGGCTTGCAGGGGGTTTCCCGCCTTCAGGAGGCAGGAAGTGGGGGCGGGCACCATTTATTAAGAGGCCAAGTAATGGACCATGAAAGAAGTGGTCTATTTGCAATGTCTTGTTGACAGACCAACTCAATTGAATGAGTTGCCCCGGATTGAGTAAACACTCCAGACAGGACGATGCTTCACCCCACACTTCGACACCAATAGCGCGATTCAGAAAGAAAAGTCGAAGTGTCTCCGTAAATAAGTGTGATGCGATGCTCATTGTCACATAATGCCCCTGAGCCATTGATGGAAATTCCACATTTCCCATGGGAAAACCGTCGCATCACCAGGCCTAGTGATTAGAAAACCATCGTCTCACCAGGCCTGGTGATTAGAAAACCACTGCATCACCAGGCCTAGTGATTAGAAAACCATCGTCTCACCAGGCCTGGCGATTAGAAAACCGTGGCATCACCAGGCCTAGTGACTAGAAAACCGTGGCGTCACCAGGCCTAGTGATTAGAAAACCACCCCATCACCAGGCCTGGTGATTAGAAAACCACCATCTCACCAGGCCTGGAGATTAAGAAACCGCCGCCTCACCAGGCCTGGCAAATAGAAAACCGCACATCACCAGGCCTGGCCACACCCCTGATTAGCATGGTTGGCTATGTACGGTGTTGAAAGAAGGTCAACATACATTCACATACATACTGGCAACCCTGATAGAATCAGAGCTAATGTGCAACAAGCAAACATGCTCCCCAAATCTCTTAAGTGCATACGAATGCAGGTTTTGTGAGGTAATGCTTGCAGTCCGTGACATTTACACTGTTTTAATGTAATCTTGGTAAAATCATTGATTGAATGATTGACTGCCTGACTCGGGAATCAATTGATCGGAACATTTGATTGATTTTTAAAGGCGTCAGTGCCTACTCTTAAGGTTTGAGGAATAAATTTTGCTGCCTTTATAGAAGCGGCTTTGTTGTATTTTTATTTTCTCTGTTTCAAGAAATGCAATTATTGGGATGTAAACATGTTTAAGAGGTGTTTTATACTTATTCATGATTTAATTAGTCACCAAACGCGCGAATAACTTAGAGAATGCTTTTATCTTCAATTTGTATAATTGTTTTCAGAGGCTAGTTCTCCTTCAGAAAAGAAACACTGCTAACAAGACTTAATCATCAAGATTGTACTTTACAGGCTAAAATGAACCCTTTTTGTCTGGTTTCAAAGGGCCAATTCCCCAAACTTGAGCGGCTGCATCGGTGTTTGTATATATATTTAGTCTAGCTTTTTTGCCCATCCAAGGATCGGTGTATATTGCAGTAAATCTGAAATATTCAGGAGAAAAATTGTTCAGCTCATGATTATTAATGAGGGGGGTTTGCCCCACGTGGAGTGACGTCACCCGCTAATGGTAATTGGGGAGCGGTGCGGCATGTGGAGTGACGTCACCCCCTCATGGTTATTGGGGAGGGGTGCGGCATGTCATGTGGAGTGCGCGGCCTTCTTGTGGGTTAGTGTAAATTTCCACGCGGGCATGAATATTAATAATAATAATGCAATTTATAACGCGCGCAAATTTGCGGACGTAACGGCCGCAACTCAGAGGCGCGGAGCCAAGCTCAGAGTCGCTCGAAAGCACGTGGTTATAGAGGTGAGTCCTTAAGTCTCTCTTGAAGGAGGCGATTGAGGTGGTGCTGCGAATGTGCAGAGGGATGGCGTTCCAGACTGTTGGGGCTGCCACCGAGAAGCGGCGCATAGACACGATGACCATCCTGGATCTTGCTATCAAGAGGAGGTCGTGAGTCGCTCTGCGCAGGCAGGAGGGGGGGGGGCTCTTTTGCAGTGACGTCACGCACGGATGTAGCATTGTGCTGCGTATATTTATTTTTTACCGTCACTTTCTGTAAATAAATGTCATATTTGAAGCGATTTTGCGTAATACATTATTTAATTCATCTCGACCTTCCTCTGCGTTAGTGTAAAAGTCCACCCACTCATGAAAATTAATTAGAGGGGATGGGCCTCACGTGGAATGACGTCACGCGCGGGACGGACAGACATTTCTGGGTGATTATCGTAGGTAATTATTTTCCTTTTTAAGGCCACAGTGTTATTAACGAATGTGTTCACAGTCTTTTTGTCAAGTTGTATCATTGGTGCGTGTGCACCATTGCCTACGCAGCAACAGCAGCAGCATTTCCAGAGAGTTTATTTAACGCACAAGGCGCACGCGAATCACCATCCACGATTCAAACTCCGCACGAGGCCGAGGCCAGCTCAGTGCTCAGCCACTCGGAGCTAGCAGGCCACCTCGTTTCTCATACCCCCCATACCAAGAAAGTCTAATGCAACAGTAGCCAGAAGATTTAAAGCTTTCGTGACTGCAGGGATTCATCTGCTTGGTTCTTTCGGTAAAGTCACGTAGAATGGAAATAATAAAATAATACAAATAAAACATAATAAAATAATTCTCACGACGTTTTGGCCACAACGCAAGCAGCCGTCCTCATTCAGACGCTGTCTTTCTGACAGACCTGTTCTTCACCTGAGGACGGCTGCTTGCGTTGTGGCCGAAACGTCGTGAGAATTATTTTTATTATGTTTTATTTTTATTATTTTATTATTTCCATTCTACGTGACTTTACCGAAAGAACCAAGAAGAAGTAGCCAGAAGCTCTGCTCCCGATGGCTCTCATCTCACGCGAGCGCCCCAGTCCACGCCACGGGCCTAAACACAACCCTTCGCAGAACGTGACATAAACAGCAGGCATTTGAGATGAGCCCTCCCTCCCTCCCTGCACGAAATCTGAAAATGCCGAGCACGGAAAGGCACAGGCTAACCGAGGCGGAATACAAATGGGCGGCCGCCTTCGGAAATTGGCAACAGGAGAAGGTTAAATTGATTAAGAAATGAAGAGTGTCAGGATCGCGCCGTCGATTTGTGCGGCGTACACGCAACATTGGCTCTGAGCTGATACGCGTGACTTTTAGGTGTTGCGTGCTGCTTCAAAAACGATTCTTACGAAAATAAATAACACAGTCGCCAATACGGTGATAACCGTCATCATAACCGATCATTCAGTCTGGCGGTTAGGCCCCCCCCCCCCCCAGAAAAACAGAAAACTAAACCTAAACTCAAAAAGTGCGAGCCAGATATTTTAACACAGCGGCATCCTTAAAAATTGTCTTGAGCCTCAGTGAGGCTCTATGGGATTAGTAAAATTATAATGATTGCTCCTCCGGCTGAACGTTTCTGTGGCCACAGCAGATGATGACTCACACTCTGGATTATATTAAACAAGTACAGCTGCATGTCATGTGAAACCAGCAGTGGCCGTCCTATGGATGGACTTGACATGCCTCTGTCACAGGATGTGGCATTCCTCTACTGGCTTGACACGGTTAACAGGTGACGGACCATAATGCAACACTCCTTTCTAGCGTGAAACCACTTTGGACAATTTTTCTTCCCGTGATTATCCTTTAATAAATAGATAAAGACAACAAAGTACGTATATACATATTCTTTTTTACCGTAAAAAAATCTGATCGTTCCATGCAATATGCACGTGCCCCGGGCTTTGGGAATTCAGCCAGACGGCAATTGGCTTTTCGTGACTTGGGGGGGGGCCCTGAGCTAATGGAATTTACAGCAGCTTATTACGGCTTTTCGCACGGGTGCTTCATCCGCCAGTACGGAAGGCTTAGTGCTGCTCCGTGTAATCCAGCTGATTCTTTCCTGCTTTGCCGTGGTGCATGGCATCACCGTAGGTACCTGCTCTTCCTGCGGGGCGGCGAAGAGTCAGGGGTTCGCCAAAAAAATAGCGAGCGTCGAGTCAAAAGTTCAAAACGGTTTCTTCCTCGATGAACATTCAGGCGGCGTACATCTGCTACGTACAACGCTGAGCCCAGGCGTGGACATTCCACTGCCCTTTGGCGGGAGCGAGTTTCCCCCATAGGACAACCGCTATGTTACGAATGTATCAACGCCGGAGGGAGGGATGGTGAGCTAAGTCAACCCTCATCCTCCATTTGGACTCACAAACCTTCCAACTGCGAGCAGCTCAATCTACAGCTGGGCCCTCACAAAGAGGATTGCTCTGTAAGTATCATTGTTGATGTGCATGTACACTACATGCATGACCCTTTGTCACTCCACTGCTGGATGAAGGCATCCCGATGCCGTGCGGGTCGCGTGAGTTGTTTGACCATGCTTCATCTCGCTGGTCAGTGCAGGATCGTGAAAGGCGCGGAGCATCTACCCGGGAGCATAGGAATACAGTACAGCGATTTTGCTGGACTGTTTTTTTTTTCTTTTAACATCTGTCATGCATGGTGGGTGTCAAACCAAGCACTGTCCAGGCTTAAACTTGCTTAGGTTATGAGCTCCGACTGGATTCGACGCACTGCAAAGATTTGGTCACAGATTCGTTTTATTGTGATTTAGAATTATTTTGCTGTGCTCTTGACAAATGATGTCCAGGACTTTAATTTCCAAATAACTGCTGCTTTCAAGGTCGATTGTGCAGTTAGCTGGCTTTCCTGCAGCTCAGGCTGGCTTAACATTGTTATTAGTGAAGTTTCAATGTCCTTGATTTATCAAGGAAAGCCTCAACGAGTCTCGAGATGCTTTGAGAAGGTCCTGCTTGGGATGTTTAGCTCATTTCTTATTAAGTGGGATAATTAAATCGTCCAGTCCAGTGGTCTCGGTGCTGATACACACACAAAAGACAAAGATCCCCCGTATAGACGTAACAGACTGTTGGGGCAAGGGTTGTTAGCGAGCACCTATGAAGGCCGGCACAGCACACAAGGGGGTGGGTGGCCAGCACCACGCCCAGCCAACCTTTGCCTCCTCAGTGGCGATGTTTACACACCGTGACAGGTACTCATTTGAGGCTGAGTCGACCTAGGGGAAGCCCAGGACCGGTTCAGATAAATTGTCGCTGGTGTTGGACCGTGAGCGAGAATCAAACTGATCGGGTACGTAGCGCAGAACGCTAATCGCTCAACTCTAAACCATTAAACTATTTTTATTGGACGAGGTCAGCCCCACTGAGCCACGTTGCGGTTTTTCAGAAGCGACCTGGCCACAAATGGTAGCTTAACAAAGTGGCTCACCACGTGGACATTTTTAGCAGCCAAATACTCTAAACGCGCATTTCTACTACACTACCGCTCCCCCCTCTACAATACACATGCATGCGCACACATTAATTCTCGTACAAGCATGTCATAAAAATTGGCTCAATTCTCATCTCAACTTCAAAATTCACAATTAAAATTTTGAATAATGAAGATGAGCACCTTCCAAAGCAACAAATCCTGTCTCATATATTTATTCTGCACGGAAACATTTAATAGCTGCTACGTTTGTTCATCTCCTCGACTATGCTGACATCACATACAAATCAACCTTTGCAACCACTTTTGGATGAGCGAAATCCTATCTTTCATTCTGCATTTGGCTTCCTCTTATATACTTAACCACTCCACTCATCACTATGAGCTCCACTCCCAAGACCGGGTTATCAGCTCCTCTTTCAACTCAAGAGGGAGATTCTTTGAGCCAAGTTCATATTTAATGCACACACTCGTAACTATGCACTCTACTTATTGAAAGTGTTTATCCGGGGGACCACAATCCTCGAAATATCAGATGCCTTCAAAACACCAAAGTGCGCTGTAGTAAGGCCAAAAACGCCACGTGGTTCCCAGCTTGTCATCCGCGATCCATACCACAAACACCCGAAATTCCATCGCCTTTAAAATGTCCTTGGTTCCCCTCCCATCTCAATCACGATTTGTGGCTATAGATTTTTTTTTATTCTTCATGACAACCTTCACTCGAAAATGCATTTTGACGTACAGCAAACCCTTGGCCAATGCTGAACCTCGCTGCCTCCTCACTTGGAGGCTGGCAACGCCGCGTGACCTGGGACACGTGATGGGCCTCTTGGGAGACAAGACAGAGACTCACATATGAGTAATATTTTTGCGTGCGTATATACATGTATGCATGTGTGCTGAACTTCTTTCGCACCGTACGTAGCCAACCGTGCGAATCGGAGGTGTCCCATGCACATTAAACGTGGCCAGCAGTGCTCCAAAGATGCACACTCCGATACTCTTTCGACCGATATGTCGTTTGTGCGTGTTTGGAGAAACGATGAGTTTGGAGGGTGAGGATTTGGCAGGGAAGGGGAAGCGGTCATGTCCTCCGCTGGGCACAGCGACTTCTTTCCCCTTGAGCTTGGACATCTTTGTCGTCGCCGCTGCGTTGTTGATGTTGCTTCTTCAGCCGTTTTTTTTCTCATCAGACAAGACGTTTGTTACTTTGGCCTTCGTTTTCTCTCCCAAAGAGCCACAGATCAGCAACGGCATGTCCGAGGAAGCTGATCGGCACCAGTGCTGCCGGACATCAACGACGGCCCTCGTGTACTCTGTAGTCGATCGAGTGGCGACTACTAATGGTCCTTGCCACTCGACCGCTCGACGTCCAGCTGGACACTGCACTGCGATGGTGTTTCAGGCGACCTCAACGCCCTCGCTGCCCGTTGCTGTCACAACAACATCTCCTCCCCCCACCCATCCGCCGCAACCCTCCGGGAATTCCGGCGAATCGAGGGAAATCGTCGGCCCTTTCCCATTCATCAGGCCTCAATGAAGTCCCTCGTCATCGCTTGAAGTCACTCAAGCCCCTTTTGGGCCCGCGCGCGCTGAACCTTCAGCAATGCGAATTCAACCCCGAGGAAGCGTGCAGAGCTGAATGGAGTTCAACGGATCTCACAAGCAGCTTCGTTGTTTCACTCACTGCTTGAATTCTTCGTGCCGTATTTATCCTGCAATGCTCTATATCCCTGTCTATTTACATATTAGTCTAATAGTCACCCTCTAGCTGTTTAATGTTTTTTTTTTATGTAACTTAACTTGTAATTGAACTACGATCAGCCGAAAAATAATTTGCCCGAGGTGACTCGCGCTACAGAGGAATGTATTATTTAACATTGATTTACATTTACGCGACATTTTCGATTTCTCTCTCAGACGCGACGACGCAGTTGGTTTTGTTCTGATTTATTTTTGTTGTTGTTCCATTGCCGCAATGCATCCGTTTTACTTTCGTCACGTTGGTGATCCAGCTCACTCTTGCAAACGAGACTTCTGTCCTGGTCTCTTGTGTTCACACCTGAGCTGACGTAGCAGGAGGGGCCCAGGGCGGATCTTCACTGACGCTGGCCTTGAGTGGTAAATTGAACTGCACGTGTGTGTGTATGTTGAACTCCCGTCGAAACCGTGTGTCGCCGACCGTGCTAATCGGAGGTGTGGGTGAAGGACAACAAACTAAACACAAAAAGTCGTTTTCACATAAATGAGTTTGCAATCGACATTTAAGAGGACATCGCTCCAGCGGCTTCCTAATATTGGAAGGAAGAACGTTCCAGACGGCCGCAGAAGTGCACATGAAAGCCCGCAATGTGGTGACCGTCTTTGTTCGATGGCGAGTCAAAAACCGCCGCGAGGATGACCGGTAGTTTGCTTGATTGTTTTATGCTCCTTGACGAGATCAGCAAGGTATTGTGGGTAATTTGTGGCGAGCACTTTGTGTGAGCTTTCTGGTGACGTAGCGCAGAGCACTGACCACTTCCTCGGCGAAAGCTCCTCTCGCTAACGCTGCCACTACAGAAACCTCTTCGTATCTGCCAGCCTTCTAAACCCACTCCAACCCCCCCCCCCCTTACAGCCTTAAACAGACTGTTAAGTCAAGTGCTGTTAGCGATCGCCTATGCCAGTGTGGCACACGAGGGGGTGGGTGGCCATTACCATGCACGGTCGCCTTTGTCTCCCCAGTGTTGATGATTGCACACCACACCAGGTACTCATGTAAGGATGAGTCGACCTAGGGGAGGCCTAGGACCGGTTTAGATATTCGCCACTGTTATTGGTCGTGAGTGGGAATTGAACTCGGGTCGCCAGATTGTGCGCTAACCACTGCGCCACCGCTCATACGCACAAACACGAACACACTCACAGAGTCCATCAACGATTCACTTTTTCTAACTGAATAGTAAATCACCCATCTACCAAAGTTTGACTCCCGGCCACGGCTAATATCAGTGGCGAGTGATTATATAAATTGCTGCTGGACCCAAAACCGCTTCACCACCAATTGGCACTTACCGGCCTGGTGAAGTATGGTCAAACAACCGCCATGGCGGACACGATGTGGGGAGGCCTTCACCCAACAGTGGATTGACAAATGAATGAAATGTGCACGATGGAAATTCCACATTCTTATGATGGGCGCTCGATTTTTTTTCAGGCAACCACTCTTGACTGTTAAACCCAATTCGCGAACACATTTGCTCAATTTTATACCGAGGTTTGTACAACAGCTGTGAAATTAGCCAAAATAATTGGCCAATTTCATAGCAATTAATCACACAGAAAGAAAAATACGTAAATATATTATTCCTTAAAATTATTCATATACTTGCGCATTTGCAAAATTCCAACAGCAGGATCAATAATGACCTGTGACAGCTGCAACCTCAAAGATAAATTGTTTAATTATGATCATTCGGCTTGTTATATACGCATCGATTAGTTTATCAACAGAAACATCTACTAAACGCTTGTGTGTTTGTGGTAGCGTGGTGGTGAGCGCACGGTCAATATATGTACCAAGCCCTGGGCTGTCCTGTCTTAGGTCGACTGTCGGTCTTAAATGAGTAGCTTGTCTGGAGACGAAGGTGGCCGCGCATGGTTATAGCCACTTCAACTCCTCGTGTGCCATGCCAGACCTCGTACAGTGAGGGAAAAAAGTATTTGATCCCCTGCTGATTTTGTACGTTTGCGCACTGACGAAGAAATGATCAGTCTATAATTTTAATGGTAGGTTTATTTGAACAGTGAGAGACAGAAAAACAACAACAAAATCCAGAAAAACGCATGTCAAAAATGTTATAAATTGATTGCATTTTAATGAGGGAAATAAGTATTTGACCCCTCTGCAAAACATGACTTAGTACTTGGTGGCAAAACCATTGTTGGCAATCACAGAGGTCAGACGTTTCTTGTAGTTGGCCACCAGGTTTGCACACATCTCAGGAGGGATTTTGTCCCACTCCTCTTTACAGATCTTCTCCAAGTCATTAAGGTTTCGAGGCTGACGTTTCGCAACTCGAACCTTCAGCTCCCTCCACAGATTTTCTATGGGATTAAGGTCTGGAGACTGGCTAGGCCACTCCAGGACCTTAATGTGCTTATTCTTGAGCCACTCCTTTGTTGCCTTGGCCGTGTGTTTTGGGTCATTGTCATGCTGGAATACCCATCCACGACCCATTTTCAATGCCCTGGCTGAGGGAAGGAGGTTCTCACCCAAGATTTGACGGTACATGGCCTCGTCCATCGTCCCTTTAATGCGGTGAAGTTGTCCTGTCCCCTTAGCAGAAAAACACCCCCAAAGCATAATGTTTCCACCTCCATGTTTGACGGTGGGGATGGTGTTCTTGGGGTCATAGGCAGCATTCCTCCTCCTCCAAACACGGCGAGTTGAGTTGATGCCAAAGAGCTCCATTTTGGTCTCATCTGACCACAACACGTTCACCCAGTTGTCCTCTGAATCATTCAGATGTTCATTGGCAAACTTCAGACGGACATGTATATGTGCTTTCTTGAGCAGGGGGACCTTGCGGGCGCTGCAGGATTTCAGTCTTTCACGGCGTAGTGTGTTACCAACTGTTTTCTTGGTGACTATGGTCCCAGCTGCCTTGAGATCATTGACAATATCCTCCCGTGTAGTTCTGGGCTGATTCCTCACCGTTCTCATGATCATTGCAACTCCACGAGGTGAGATCTTGCATGGAGCCCCAGGCCGAGGGAGATTGACAGTTCTTTTGTGTTTCTTCCATTTGCGAATAATCGCACCAACTGTTGTCACCTTCTCACCAAGCTGCTTGGCGATGGTTTTGTAGCCCATACCAGCCTTATGTAGGTCTACAATCTTGTCCCTGACATCCTTGGAGAGCTCTTTGGTCTTGGCCATGGTGGAGAGTTAGGAATCTCATTGATTGATTGCTTCTGTGAACAGGTGTCTTTTATACAGGTAACAAGCTGAGATTAGGAACATTCCCTTTAAGATTGTGCTCCTAATCTCAGCTCGTTACCTGTATAAAAGACACCTGGGAGCCAGAAATCTTTCTGATTGAGAGGGGGTCAAATACTTATTTCCCTCATTAAAATGCAAATCAATTTATCACATTTTTGACATGCGTTTTTCTGGATTTTGTTGTTGTTATTCTGTCTCTCACTGTTCAAATAAATCTACCATTAAAATTATAGACTGACAATTTCTTTGTCAGTGGGCAAACGTATAAAATCAGCAGGGGATCAAATACTTTTTTCCCTCACTGTAGGTGCTCGCTAACACACTTTATTAATTGGCTTGTGAAAGCAACACGGTGGGTCTTTTTCTTTGTGCGTGGGGGGATGCGTGGATGTGTGTGGTGACACACTGGTGGCACGGTGGTTAGCATGCTTCGCTGCTACTCTTGCGACCTCGCCATGGATGCAATCCGAAGCCAGTATTTTTTGAATCTGTCACGGCTCTCATTTAAGTGAATTACCTGTCGTGGTGTGTGGACATCCGTGCTGAGGATACATAGGTGGCCCCGCGTGTTTCAGGCCACACTAACATCCTGTTAAAATAAATATCGCCTTCATACATACTCGTTAACAGCACTTGTCCTAGTAGTCTGCATGGCGATATGAGAGAGCTTTGTATTTTGTATGTTTATGTGTTTGTGCATCTGTGTCTGCGTGTGTCCAGAATGGGGAGCAGTAGTGTAGCGGTTATCGCTGCGCTGACCTACGAGCCCAACAATCTGGGTTTGATTCCCGCTCCCGGCCAACACCGGTGACAATTATCTGAACCGGTCCTGGGCCTTCCATAGGTCGACTCAGCCTCAAATGACTACCTGGTGCGTGTGTAAATTTCGCCAATAGGGAGACAAAGGCGGCCGGGCGTGGTGTTGGCCACCCACCCCCTCGTGTGCCGCGCCGGTCTTCATAGGTGCTCGTTAACAGCACTTGCCCCAGCAGTCTGTTCAGGCAACCTGGGGGATCTTTGTCTTGTTTGTCCACACTGCAGTACAATTTCTGCAACCCGGGATCAATTCGTGGCTACGGAGCATTAATAGCAATGACACTTGGTACTTGAACCTGACCTGGGCTCTCCCTTACATGCGATTGCGGCGTCCATGTTGACAATCCGTCTAATTCCATGTCAAGCGCCTCTCCAGTCAACTTTTGCAATCCATGGATCTCTGCCAACGAATTTCATCTCTTGACCTCGTGAATCTCCAACAACCAAGTCCGTCGCTCTCTGACCGCCGTGTCTCCTTCCACTGCACACATTTAGCGACCAGCCCCTCATCAGCTTCTCCTGTTCTCTCCCCGAGACCGCCTGCCCCCACCAACCAGACAGACATCTGCCCCCATCGCCGCTCTGCTCCCGTGTTGAACCTTGTTTCTTGGACCCCCAAAGTCGTTCTGTCGAGTGCCACGGTGCCACCTCGACCGCTTGCTGTGAATGACCGCGCCCCGTCTGGAACCACTTCGTTCTCTCGCTCCACAACCACCCCGCTGTGAGCAAAACATCGCAGCTCACGGACTTGAGAGAATGTCGAAAGAGTCCGGCCTGGAAATCCACCGCCGGATTTGGAAGGCTCACGTCAGCGCACCTTATCAGTGGGCTCTGGTTAGATCCAAATCAGGCTTCTCCTCCACTCTGATTGCAAATGGTACTGGAAGCCCGAAATCTATTTCTGGCAGTGTGAACTCGCTCCGACAGAATGGCCAGAGCCTGGACTCCTTGCACTGCTCCACTGGTTTCCAAGCGCAAACTATTATCCCATTCCTCTGAAAAGGTCGAGGAAATCAGGAATGGCATTCCGGTGTCTGACGCTGTTCCTCCACCTGCCTGTTCTGCTGTCTCAACACCACCCACCACCTGCCATTCACGTCCCTAGGCCCGGTCACTGCAAACAGCATCAGTGCAATTGTCTCCTGCCTATACACAAAAAAAGATCCCCCGTATCGCCTTAACTGACTGTTGGGGCAAGTGCTGTTAGCGAGCACCCATGAAGGCCAGAACGGCACACGAGGTGGTGGCTGGCCAGCATCACGCCAAGCCGCCTTTGTCTCCATAGTGGCGATGTTTACACAACGCACCAGGTACTCGTTTGAGGCTGAGTCGACCTAGGCGAGGTCCTGGATTGGTTCAGATAATTGTCACTGATGTTGGCCGTAAGTGGGAATCGAACTGGGGTCGCCTGGTGCGTAACAACATCGCGCTAACCGCTGCACCACCGCTCCCCACTGCTTAAAAACACTTTCACCCACGCGCGATCTTCTGCCCACAAGACTCACGGCTCGCTGCCTCCCCACCATGCCCCCCCCTCCATCTCACCCGACATTGTTCCCTTCGCTCTCGAAGCTGCTGCTATGACTGCCCATCCCAAAACAAAACCTCCTTGGACTTCACCATTGGAACCTCATTTGCCAGTAAAAAAATATGATAATTGTTTTTTACCCTTTTATCTGGCAACAAAACTGACACCTTTTTTTTTTTACCTTGGACCTCGACAAAATTTCACCCCATCTCAAAATCTCACATTTGCTTGCAAAACAAACGTTTCTTTCCCCCACCAGAAAAAAAAATGTTCGACTCCCGCCCCTTCAGACAACCCTCCCATCCGTGGTCTTTACGATCCGGGACAATCTGCCTCCTGTCAAACTGCTCTCCTGCGTGCTGTAAATTACATTCTTCTCTCTCCTCGGGCCCTGCGCCCCTCCTCACTCCTGGACGATCCTGCTGCACTTGACACCGCCGCATCCTCCTCGAGCGTCTCCATGACAACGCACGCGACTTCCATCAGACTTAAGAAAACTATGAAACTATTTTCTCACTCTTTTTGTTTGCTTTACCAGGTAAGGCCCCACTGAGCTATGTAGTTGTGGGGTTTTTTTTTCAGATGCCACCTGGCCCATCACAAATGATAGCTCAACAAGGTGGCGCATCACGTGGGAATTTAGAGCAGACAAGTCTTCTGAACGCGTGATGTTGATTCTAAATGTGGAGGGGAAAACCCGGAGGACCCGGAGGAAAAAAATCCACGCGACCGCGGGGAAAGAGATACGAAAACTCCAAATACAGCAGGGTTGGGATCGAACGCACAACCTCATGCATACCAGGCGATGGAGTTAGCATCTCCTTGCCACCGTGTCGCCCCTCCTTGGCTCTGCTCTTACCTCTCAAACCTCTTAGGGGCCGTCCATAAATGACGTCACGCGACTTTGGACGATTTTGACCCCCCCCCCCCCATCGTCACACGGCGTCACAAAAAGTCAGACCCCCCCTCAAATATGACGTCACAAAGCTCTGCCCCCCCCAAACATAAAACATGCTTCAAATCGCTTTAAACTATTGTCATTGTAGTGCGTATGTAACGTGGAGCTGCACTCTGATGTTGTAGGAGAAAACATTTAGTAAAAAGTCTATTTAATTAAGTAGAACGTGTTGTCTATATTTATTTAAAGTTGCGCATTTTGATGTGATGTTACATTTCTCACCCCCCCCCCCCCTCTCGTTACACATCGTCACAAATTACTGACCCCCCCCCGCCCAGGTGAGTGACGTCATTTATGGACGGCCCCTTATCTCTCTTCTACAATCCCACAAGGGCACTCTCTTCCTCGAGGAAACCCTCTGTGTTATGGTTTCCCACAAGGCTCCATCCTTGTCCACCCCTGCCCTCCATCCTCCGCTCTTCAAAACGTGTCTCCTCCTGCTCGGAAAAAAACCAACTTCTCAATTTTGTTGTTGTTGTTGTTAAAACTTCCTTTATTGGGGCATTAGAGAGCAGGATAATGTATATATCTGCTACTGAATAATGCAATTTCTTCACTTTCAAATGTGGAGTTGTCGGATGGTCCCCATCTTCATCAAGTTACAAGCTTGAATCTGCTTCGGTTTATTTTTACTTAAACTTGAGAAGAAAAACCAGGCAAATGCCCGCATGGTTTGCACGTGTGGCCAGGACGCAATTGCGTCTGCCGAAGAGGCTGTTAAGCGTTAAAATATTTCTGGATGCCTTTGAACTGGTTGTTGCACACCAGGGTCGTGACCGGCCATGGCGACACCTGGGAAGACTCTTCAACTGCGAGGAGGATGATGAGGTGGAGGGGGAGGTGGAGGAGGAGGAGGTGGAGGAGGAGGTGAGGTAGGAGGAGGAGGTGGAGGTGGAGGAGGAGGTGGAGGAGGAGGTGGAGGAGGAGGAGGTGGAGGAGGAGGTGAGGTAGGAGGAGGAGGTGGAGGAGGAGGAGGTGGAGGAGGAAGAGGTGGAGGAGGAGGTGGAGGAGGAAGAGGTGGAGGAGGTGGAGGCGGCGGTAGCGTCCTTCTGCGGCTGCCGCTGAACCAGGCGAATCCTCAATCGTCTCTATCGCTTGCTCCTCCGCTCGTGAGCGCCGCGGGGCTCCACGTCGCCACTGGCGCCGTGAGCCCAGCCCAGCGCCGTGCGCTCTCACGCGCTCCCTCCTCAGAGCGGTCTCCTAGCGGCTCGGTTCGAACCTCCTCGAGGCAGCGTTGCCAAGCTGAGGCACTTCTCGTCGGAGGAACGTCGACAATTGACTTAAGACTCACCGGCTGAAGTGAGAACCTCCCAAATACTGACACTACACCGGCAAAGAACGCGCGTAAGCTTGGGGTTGCCATTGATCCCATCTCTCATTCTCTCCCCAAATATCACAACCCTGCTATGTAGCTCTCTGTCAGAAGCAACCGGCTCACAAATGATAGCCCAACGAAGTGGCTTATCACGTGGACATGTATAGCAGCCAAATACTTTTAACGCACCTTTCTCAATGTGGAGGGAGAAACCGGAGGACCCGGAGAAAAATCTATGGAACCACGAGGAGAGAGACACGCAAACTCCGTCGTTGCGAACATTCCCTGCCTCCAATTCCTTAGCCCAGCAGCAGCTGCTGTGGCACCCTGCCCCTGTGCCTGCAGCCACGTGCCGTTTCAGGCAACTGCTGGCGGAAGGGCCTCCACTAGAGGGAGCCCTGGAGAACCATTCTAGAGAGGGTGTCTTGGCCTACTCTTTCACACTGGCCAGACATCCTGGAAGAGGCTGCGAGTTCCCACAACCTTAGCCCAACCAAGTGCAACCTAAGCTGCGGTCTGACCCACCACTCGCGCCGCTCTGGGGAGAGAGAGAGTGAATGCGACCGGGGACCTCTGCCTGGGTGTGCTAACAACCGTGACGTCACGGCAGCATCCCATTGCGTTCAGCGTCAAATGAGTAGTGCCGAGTGTGAGGGTGTACGATGGTGTGATGATGGTGTGAGGACCGTCTGCGCTGGGGAAGCATGAGATGCTGCGCCGGTGGTCTGCGCGGCCCGAGCTGCCGCTGCCCGTTTGTGCCGCACCGCTCGGGACGCTCGCTAACAGCCCTCGCCCTAACGGAGGTCCGCGAGGCTCAATGAGGGAGCTTTGTCTTGTGCACGGACACCTCCGTGGCCTGCGGATGTTAATAAGGGCGCGCAGAGGACACATTAGGCGCGGAGATCACTCTCGCCGCTAATGACTCCGAGATGTACGGCGTGTATTAAGGGGTCGGTGGGGCGGCGGTTAGAGCGCTGAGTCAACGATCCGGGTCGCCTCGGTTCCATTTCTTTGCCGAGATCCACGACATTTGGTATTACTCTCTGTCTGAGCCCGGCTCGGGAGGAGAGCGGTGTCGCCGGAGGAAAGCCCACGGAGTGGTCGGGAAGGGGGACGACACCCCGCCAAGGATCGACACGTGTGAAGTCGTGCACCCACTTTTTTCCGACTGCAAACGCCTGGCCACTGTTTTTTTTTGTGCGCAACTGCACCTGCCACGTGCATGTGCGAAGCCCCATAGCGTGGAGCCCTCTGTCCTCAATGTGTGCGATGTGCTGATTTTTGTTGTTGTTATAGCGACAATGCCACAAACTAAGATCACGCCCTTCGGTGTCCTCGGTGAAGAGCCGTGGGGCAGCATCCTCGCTCAGTCGTGGGCCAGCCTGGCTCGAGAACTCAATGAGCGCAACCACAATATGTATTTATACTGGAGGAGGAATCCGATGAGCTATAAAGCTCTTTTTCGCAGATGTCCAGCAAGGGGCACGGAGTCAGAACGTTACAACAACACAGGGGGGGGGGAGGGGGCTCGCGTTTGTCAGCCGGCCTCAGACCGCGGCGCAAATTCCACATTCCTATGACAGACGTGAAGCCTCTCAGCGTTGCTGTGCTTGGGAAATGCTGCGTCCGTCTTGCCCTTGACGAGCCAGTCGCTACAAACAAAAACGTAGCGCGCGGCTCGGCTGCTATCAGCGACCAGAGTTGTTTTGGGGAAAAGATTGCCAATTAAACACTTGCAAAAGTCATTTTTGTATTTTAACGAAAAAAGATTAACGTTACGCTTTGTGCCAGCAGCATGCTGAGTGCACGCGAGTTGTATCGCGTGCGCCAACGCAAATTAAGATAGAGATGTGGTACGCGTTCGTGCGCGCATGGCACAAAAAAACACGCGTAGCTCGTTAACATTAACTTTGGGGGTTCTTGCGTGTGAGTGTGTGTACGTGGGGAGCGGTGGTGCAGTGGTTAGCGCGCTGCGCTGTGACACCCAGCGGGGTGAGTTAGAACCTGCTCACGGCCAACACAAGTGGTGATTATCTGAACCGGTCCTGGGCCTCCCCTAGGTCTATTCAGCCTTAAATGAGTACCTAGTTGTGATGTATAAACATCGCAAAGAGGGAGACAAAGGCCGCAGGGCGTGCTGGTGCCGACCCATCCGCTCGTGTGCCGTGCACAACACACATTGCAGTTCCTTACAGGTGAATCACATGCTAAGTGGCTGATTACTGATCTCTTACATAATTGCATACACCCCCCCACCCCCGCCTCTGATCTCGAAACGTGATGGGGTTCAACAATGATGACGTCATCCTGCACTATTTAAGACCGGAAGCAGGTGTCTGGCTTCACTATTCTGGCAAATCGCCCGAAGGTGCTGGATGTTATTTCCAGCGAAACGTCGTACAACTCAAATTGTAAATGTTGTGGATTCACTCTTCAACACACCGGTGGGCTGAAGTAGTGAGCTTATTTGTCTTTCGTGAACGTGACACATTTTTACTGATTGTCCCTGTCGGGTGGTGGAGGGTTGCGACACATTTATAAATAACGCGATCTAACCCAGAACCGTTGTTATGAATAATACTGGTCGCGAAAGCCTACGTGTTAAATTGAGAATATTAATTACATTTGAGTAATTTTCTTTCCTTTACTCAACTCCTATCGTTTTTTTTCGTAGTGTTGTTTGTTGTTGTAACTTTCTAACCCCGTACCCCTTTTTACTGGAGGCGTGTGAAAAAGAGCTTCATGGCTCATCGGATTTCTCCAGGGTGAAGAAAATAGTAAAAAACTAAACATATTCTGATGCATCTTTCAATTGTAACGTGATGCGGTAGAAGGCCCAGTTAGACATTGAGGGGTGGGACGGGCCCCATGGCGCCATCTCAGAGATCGGATTTGAGATCCCCGCTTGAGGAATTCGAGATCTTCCCTCTCAACACACCGACTCGACAGCCAGTTTTGACGAATTGCGGTTTAGCTGATCGCAAGGCAAAGCTATATTAAAGTTTGGCTGTGATTATGGTAATTAAATTGCATGTTTAGTGGATATCATTGAACCTTTATTACACGTTGGTTAAACACTGCGTTGCGCGTAATCATATTTTGATTAGCTGCATTAACAGATTATATTTGCATGCGGCTGTCCAAAGCACTTCTCGTTAATCCACGTACATGCCTTGCTCGCAGCGACGGCCTGATGTAGGTACACGCGTATCGTAAGCAATGCATTGGCATTAAAGAGCATCCGTCTGTGACACATGAAGATATTAGTTACTATTTATATTGTCTCATTAAAAAGGCTTTATTTACACATACGCCATGAAACCATTAAGAAATTTATAATTTTAATCATAACTTTGAACGAATAATTAATTTAAAATAATGAATTCCGCGATTGTCACCAGATTGTTTGAGGATTGGGTGGCGGTGGCAATGCTCGCGCGTCACGGCAAGAAGGGGCCTCTGTTCGGTTCCCGACTTGGGCGCTTTCGTTGTGAAGTTCGGACGCCGTCCCCCTGTTACTGCTTGGGCTTCCTCCAGCTTCTCCGCTTCATAACTAAACACACACACACACGCACAGCGTTACTGGTGTTTGCCAACCATCCAAATGCTGGAATATTTCCTAAAAACTACTCCATTTGGATTACACAGCAGCAGCAGCAACGTCGCCCACTCCTGCGAAAACTTGGCAGTACCCTCCTGAGAAGGAGTCTTGAGGCTCTTGCTTGGATAAACGAGGATAATAAAATATAACATTGTTTTTTTCCGCGTGAAAATAATTTCCTTTGGAATTTTTTCTACTTTTTGCGCATTGCTAATGTCAAGTTCTGCTATCCGCTAGAGGGCTTCGGGAGAGAGTTTGTGTAGTTTTACTGGTAGGAACCTCCTGGTAACACCAGCACACAGGGGATTATTGTGTCCGTCCGTCGTGCATCAAAAAATGGGAGGGGTGGGGCTGGGTGGAGAGGGGAGGGTGGGGAGGGGCTGGGTGGGGAGGGTGGGGAGTGGCTGGGTGGGGAGGGGAAGGTAGGGAGGGGCTGGGTGGGGAGGGTGGGGCTGGGTGGGGGGTGGGAGGGGTGGGGCTGGGTGGAGAGGGGCTGGTCACCCCGTGGTGCCCTTATAAAACTCAACGTTTCACCTACTCACGCCGGCTTGTGCCCGCCCTCACAGTCGGCCATATTTGCGGAATACACCACGCCGCCGTTGACCCTGGCCATTGACCGAGCAACCCAACGTTCCTACCAGCTCCCTCCGCAGGAATGTGTTTCCATTCCACCTCCGTCGAAGGAGCACACAGACTGCAGAGATTTACTGCGTGGCCCATAGTTTGGGTTGCATTGCCACGGTCGCGTTGTGTTCCGTGGTTCGTTTTACACTCAGGACAGAAATTATCGCAGCGGCCTGGTGATGTGCTGATGCGAGTGATGGTTACACGGGCGTCTGCCAGAAGTGTCAAAGCCAGGAGGTGCTGATGATGTTTGGGTCTCGAATAAGGTGGTCATTGTTCCATCCTTCGGAATGACCTGTTGGAAAACACACATTTTGTATTATTGGAGCATTGCATATACTGTACATGTTTTACTATTCTTTAAACGAAGGTTTTATGCACGTGGCTGATCTCAGAGCATTTGTTGAAATGTTTATTGTCAGACAAAGACATTGATTGACCTGGCTTTACAGGGCATTGTTGTTGATCCCAATTCATTATGAATCATCTGCAGCAGCACCAGCCATTGTCAATCCCCTGCTAGATGAAGATCTCTCCACAACGCCCGTCGCCTTCCCTCGCGGTCCATTGCTGCTCGCGTCCGCCTCGCTCCCACTCGATCTCGTCGCTGTGTATCCGAGTCGTTCCTTCTCTTACACGCTGCCGATCCACCACCACCACCACCGGTCTCTTCCGTCGGCCACTAACCCGTCTCGCGATGTGTCCTATCCCCCCCCCCCCAAGCACATTTACTCGTCTCAATTGCGACGAACTCCGGTTACCCTCTGAGGGATTTCCTCACCCCCACCCTCCCACCACCTCCGGCGACAGGCAGGTGTTAATCACCACTTCTCTGCGGGACTTATACTGCCGTTAAACTCATTTGGCGCGTCCAGGTTATTTTGTTTTGGTGGATTTGGTTCTGTGCACTCCCCTTCTCTCTCTCCCCTCCACCCCCCACCCCTTTTTTTACCTTTACTTGTGTTCCTCTTCCGCTGCCTTCTGCGGTGGTGGCGAGATATGAACTGCCTCGCCTGGTGTACAGGAGGTCGTGGGTTCTGACGATGCCTGTAAATGTGGAGTTTGTGTGCCTCTTTTCCTGTGGTCACGTGGATTTTTCTCCGGGCCCTCTGGCTTTTCCCTCCACATTTAAATCAACGTGCATTTAGAGTATTCGGTTGATATTTCTTCCCACGTGATACGCTACTTCGTTGAGCGATCATTTGTAAGACCAGGTCGCTTCTGAAAAATAACTTTATAGCTCAGTGGGCCTTACCTGTTAAATTTTGTACGAATAATAAAAAAAGTATTTCCTCCCTCGTATAATAACCTACGCTCCCGCTCGAAGTCCCTCCGTGAGCAGGGCAGAGAGCCCAACATCCTCCTCTTCCCAGAACCCAGGAGCGCTGAGTTCGACCTGTGGTCCGCAGAATTTCTCTCCCCCCCTCCACATGTTACAGTTTGTGCATTGTACCGGGTTCTTGTCAAAGTATATAAAAATAAAAAAAAGAACACTGGTCTCTCGCGTTCACAACCCAGTGCGCTCTTAGCACTCCACCACTTGCTCCACCCGCTAGGATTTAATGCAAAAAAGCACCTCCGATGAGCACGGTTGGCTACGTGCGGTGCGAAAGAAGTTCAACGTTCATACATACACACATCACAGCCCACAGAGCAACGTTGTTATCATGCCCACTTCGTCTACTTCATTCGGTTGGACACTTGCCACTCGGACGCCCAATAAAGAATAACAATTATAAATGAAAATTGTAAAAAAAAAAAACCTACACATATAGCAACGCGATAGCGGCACCGCGGTTTCCAGCCTCTCGCATCAGCGGACAGAAGAGACAGCCGCTGCTGCCCGCTTCCTCCTCCCCTGCGCGCCGGGAGTGGGTTGCGAGCGAGCGTAGAGCGGCGTCTCCGCCACCGTCGTGATGAACGCGCCCCCAGCGCGCCGGGCGTGTGCGGCGGGGCAGGAGGAGGCCTCGCGCCGCTCCCCCCAAAACGGGGGGCCGGAGCCGTTTGCCGGGCAATGTGAATAATTCATCGCTAAACCACTCTCCGGATGATAACGCCGCCCTTGACATTGTTTTTAGATGCTCTTCCGTGTGTTAAAGGCCCTCAAGGTGATGCCGGCTGCTGCTGCTGTCGCTAGCGAAAGATTAAACCCCGCGATGGATTTTTGTTATTTTTTGGGACATTGAGTGGCCAATGGCGGCGGGCCAGTCAGCTATAAAGGCAAAGGTGGCCGGCTCTGCAACTTGCTCGCTCGCGCTACTGCAAGCAGTCGGGCCTCCACTAGAGGCAGCTCAGAGGATCCCCTTTGGAGGACATTTGGTATACTTTTCCACGCTGGATGAGGTTGTAGAACCCACACCTTACTGCACCGCGCATGGCCTGTCGACCGATTAACTGTGGCCAACCGGTTTATACTGCCCGGGGTGGACAAATGCGCGGGGGGTGATTCACGAATTAAACCGCAGACCTCTGGAATTGTAGTCCGGCATAGCTGACCGTTCCACGCGGCTCTCTAGGACTGACCATAACGTTACGTGCCGTCCGTACGGTCAGCGGTGCCGTCATGTCGGGAGTTGGCCAGACGCTGATGCAACAATCGGCGATTGAGAGCAATGGGTAAAAACACTTTGTTGAGTTTTTTGGAAAACGTCCCGATGACGTTCGAGCGACGCTCCGTCTCGTCAATGCAATGATGGCATTGACGGCGTCGTTTTCTTTTTTTTTCGCGGAGCGCTGTTAATACCAAAGGGTCCTGGAGGCGTTCGACTGTTCTTAGAAAATAACAAAATGCAAATATTTGGATGAATTAACAATGGCGAGTTGACATTAATTGTGAATAATTGGAGGTGGCTAGGCAGCTCAGGGAACTCATAATGGCCACGTTCGAGCACTGAGATGGAACCACTGAGATTATATATTTATGTTTGCTATATTTACATCCGTGTGTCTGTATAATTTCCTCTCCGTGCAATTATCTATCTGACCAGGTGCGGGGCCGGGGGGGGGTGGCAGGGTGAGCAATTTGCCCCGAGGCCGCAGATCTTAGGGGGGCTGCTAACAAATTGCGGAGGGGACTGGCCTCAGGTGAGGCCTCATCTGCCTTTTTGCCCCAAGCATTCAAAAGCCTTTTTTACGGCCCTGCGCAGATCTGAGTTAGGGGGTCAACTCATGCTGTCGTCCCTCTCTGGTTGATAACACCACTTTGAAAGACGCCAACATGGGGGCTAGCCCGTTCTCACGGACCGGCCTTCGCCATAGTAACGTGGAATGTTTCACTTTTGGTTCAGGACCTCACGGTAAGATTAGCTCCACTCCATGATTTCTGAACTGTGCTGTTGCCGTCTGTGGCGTAGCGCGGTTAGCAGGAGGGTGGAGGTGCCTTGCTCCACCTCCGATTAGCACGGTTGGCTACGTACAGTGTAAAAGAAGTTCAACGTACATACATAGAACAAACGACATGGCAACCCCGTACAATTGCCTCCCCCTATTCGTAGTCCGGCCCCTGGGCCCCCCTCCAGCCCGTGGGCTCCAGTGCAGTTGCACCGTCTACCACGGACGTGCGCTCAGGGGAGGCACGGGAGGCACAGCCTCACCTGCCATAGCTTCAATGAAAATATCTGGTACGAAAAGTACAAAATTATAAAAATAAAAATTAAGATTTTTTGTTTCCCCCGCCGACCTGTGTTATGTCATTTCTGTACGATTCCAATCATTTGTGGCGCATTAGGAATGGACCACTCTTTTAACGATTTCCTCGTGCAGCAAGGGGGGAGTAAAGTGTGGTTTTGTGAAAGTCCTTACGTGCTGCGCAGTACATCAATGCACGTGTGTACACCAGCGTGCGATAACTGAGTTGGGCCTGTGGGGAGCTGTCAGGGTTATTGACGAACCACACTTGTACACCAATCACGTGGTTAATGGCGACTCAGTTGAGGTTTGCTCCGTGTGACACACGTGCTGTTGCATCTTACAGATGTGCCACAGTAAATGTGTTTGCCCACGTCCTTCATTTCGAGTGTGCAACACATTTTTACAGTCAAAATCGCCAAATTGGCGGAGCTCCGCTGCAAAAGCAGCGAGAGACGAGAGGCGAGGAGGCAGCGACGAGCTCAGCCTCCCCTCTGATTGCGCAACCCCTCAGACACTGGATGGAGCGCGGGCAGTAAGCGCGTGCCTGTTACTATCTCTCTGTAATGATCGGAATCATACAGAAATGACATTTATAACACAGATCAGTAGAAAAAATCTTCATTTTTACGTCATATATATATTTTTTTACTTTTCGAAACGGCTATTTTCATTGGAGTATGCCAGGTGAGGCTCTGCCTCTCCTGCCTCCCCTGACCGCTCGTCCCTACTGCCGCCACCGCTCTCGACATCTCCACCTCAGCGAAGGAATTATCGACACCGTCGCGAGAATTTTCAACGCACCGCGCGCGCTCATCTCGGCGACCGGCGCGAGTGCGAATCGAGCGCCGGAGTCGTGGACCAACCCCGGCTTCGAATCCTCGACGTCGCTTTTGTTTGCACGCCACAGACTCTTTTCCGCCCTACGCGCGCTCGTGTGGTGAGCAAGTTGATGTGCCGGGGGGGAACCCCCCCCACCCCACCCCCCCCCGACTGAGCCGGCAAAAATGAGACTTGTGACTAAGAGCACGGAAATAAAATGTTTAAAAAAATTCCCAGATGGCGTGGGTTGTCCCGCGTCTGAGTGACGGCTCGTAATGACTGGGCGATCGCGCTGCTGAAGGAGACTGGGGGGAGGGGGAGGAGGCGGCCGGTCGCCGTGGCGATGGACCAGCGCGACGCTCTTGACGGGAGACTGACAGCTATTTAATTGAGATTGCGTCCGCGCTTTGCGAGGCGAAGTTGTAGTGATAGAAGAAGAATGCAAAAAAACAACCCACACAACACACACACAAGCTGGAAAACCAGTGCATTCGGTGAGCGTCGTCTACGATCTCCCCGCAGCCTGATGCTCGTGTCTCCAAACTCCGAATCACCCTCAAAGCCCCTCCATCGGCCAACAAATGACTCTGATCGCTCCACTCGCGCCCAATCCAGTCCCCCGCACACATGTCAAGATCGCATTCAACGTCTTCCTCTGTCTCCCTCTCCCCACTCATCTCACTCTACTCCCCTCCACGCACTCTCCTGCCTTTCTCCTCTCATCTCACTTTACTCCCCTCCACGCACTCTCCTACATCTCCCCTCTCATCTCACTCTACTCCCCTCCACGCACTCTCCTACATCTCCCCTCTCATCTCACTCTACTCCCCTCCACGCACTCTCCTACATCTCCCCTCTCATCTCACTCTACTCCCCTCCACGGACTCTCCTACATCTCCCCTCTCATCTCACTCCACCCCCCTCCACACACTCTCCTACCTCTCCCCTCTCATCTCACTCGACTCCCCTCCACGCACTCTCCTACATCTCCCCTCTCATCTCACTCCACCCCCCTCCACACACTCTCCTACTTCTCCCCACTCATCTCATTCTACTCCCCTCAACGCACTCTCCTACATCTCCCCACTCATCTCACTAGACTCTCAAATCCAGCAATCCGTGCTGTCAATTCCCTGTCCCTGTTCAAATAGAAAACTCGACACCATCGTCTTGACTCTGCCCATCGCTGAATGCGTCTTCCTCTCATTTCTATAACACATGCGACCACTGCTGCTGTGCAATCGATTGAGATGCAGTCACAGTTAGATGCCACGTGCACCCACGTTGTATTGTATTGGCTTCTGCTCATTGCCTGGGTGGGTTGCAGCGTGGTTAGATTGCTCAACGCACAATCGGAAGCTTCAGAGTCAATTCCCCGGTAGGTGTCGGGTCAGGGCCCATCAACACAATAGGTTGGGGACCTTTTGCGACACTGGACATTGCCATAGCAATGTGGAATTGTCAGGAGTGGACCTTTGTTGCCAATGGATGAGAGCACCATAGTTCGATGTTGCCTTCGAGCAGGGTTGACGCTCGGTTGGTTCATTCAAAGGAAAGGGCGCAGCCCTGCAACTGCTTGCTCATGTCACTGCTGAGGGCAGCCTCCACTCGAGGGATCTGCCATTCTTCACGCTCGCCAGGAGGCCTGGAAGAGGTGGGGTACCCACACTTTACCCCACCAAAGGGTCGCCTGCCAAGTGACTCACCCCTGTTGGATTACGGGTGGGGGAGGGGGGAAATTGTTATAATTGTATTTATTTATCTATCATATATCAGAATATTTTTTTTTTATACTGGAGAATCCGATGAGATATTAAGCTATTTTTCACAGATGCCCAGTAGAGGCTGATCACAACGACACAACAACAACAATACAACAACACGACAGGATTGCATAGTATCAGAAAGGTAAACAAATCACTTAAAAAACATATTCAAATAAAACTTTATTTATTTCAGCTTCTTTTCAAAAGCGACGTGGGCACAAATCTCAACTAAGTGGCTCATGACGTGGACATTTATAAGCAGCAATCTAAACTCACATTGGACAGGCGTCCGTGACACTACCGGAGGCCCATTAACAGGCCACTCTCGTAGCTTTAACTTGACGATCACAGATCACTCACGTCATGTATTCATTCCATCGCACGCCACACCTGCGCCCATGGCCAAATCAACCGCAGTGCACCTGGTCTCGTCAGATCTCGAACGTGAAGTTGGGCTGATTCTGGATGTGACGTTGAATGGGCGCCCAGCATGCAGAACAGTGGCTCGTGGGCAGCGGTGTGCAGTGCAGTAAAATACATCGTTGTGCTGTCTTATGGGGCCGTCCATAAATGACGTCACGCACCTAGGGTGGGGGGGGGGTCAGACATTTGTGACGATGTGTGACGAGGGGGAGGGGGTTGAGAAATGTGACGTCACATCAAAATGTGTAACTTTAAATAAATATAGACAACACGTTCTACTTAATTAAACAGACTTTTTAATACATCAATGTTTTCTTCTACAACATCAGAGCGCAGCGCCACGTTGAATACGCACTACAATGACAATAGTTTAAAGCGATTTGAAGCATGTTTTATATATTTGGGGGGGGCGGGGCAGAGCTTTGTGACGTCATATTTGAGGGGGGGGGGTCTGACTTTTTGTGACGCCTTGTGACGAATGGGGTGGGGGTCAAAAATCGTCCAAAATCGCGTGACGTCATTTATGGACGGCCCCTATGCTCCATTGTCTATGCTGCCCTACCTGCAGCAAGTGACCGATCTGGTGAAGTATGCCATGGGGGGAGGCCCTCGTGCAAGAGGCCTGGCAAAGGGCTGTGCGTGTGCACCTGGGGGTGTTTCCATTCCCCGAGTATTCGTTTGCCGAGGCATTATTTAGAGTTACAGTCACGGCGGTAATGAAAACATACCACCGCCCGCTTTGTAAGGATGACCTTTAATGGGGTTGAGCAAACAAGGCTCTCCATTTTGGAATTCAAGGTCGAAATATTTGGGCCACGCTTGCCGAAGTGGCGGTGATGTAAATGTTTAATGGGCTCTGCCACTACAGCACAGGATCGCGGGCTCCTCGCGTTGCCACATCGATCTCTCTCTCTCCTGCTGCTGCTGCGTATGCCACGGTCAGATTCGTTACGTTTTTCGACAGATTAAATCCGACTTTTGCCTCCATCAATCCAAGGCTTTATCAAAAACCGCCGTGTCCGTGTGTGTGTGTGTGGAGCGGTAGTGTAGTGGTTAGCGCGCTGCGCTATGAACCTGCTTACCCGGGTTCGATTCCCGCTCACGGCCAATACCATTGACGATTATTTAACCGGTTCCTGGCCTACCCTAGGTCAACTCAGCCTCAAATGAGTACCTGGTGCAGTGTGTAAACATCGCCACTGGGGAGACAAAGGCGGTCGGGCGTGGTGCTGGCCACCCATTCCCTCCCTAACTGCACTTGCCCCTACTGTCTGTTAAGGCTATATGGGGGATCTTTTTCTTTGTGGGGAGCGGTAGAGTATCATATAGCACGATAGGAACCCAGCGACCATTGACGATTATTTGAGCCTCCCCTGAGTTTCAGCTTCAAACGAGTACCTGGTGTGATGTGTAAATATCGCCACTCGGGAGACAAAGGTTGCCGGGCATGGTGCTGCTCATCCACCCCTCGTGTGTTCGCTAACAGCACTTGCCACAACAGTCTGTTGAGGATAAACTGGAGGCTCTTTGATACACACCTTCCAGCAGTTCTGTGCAATTGTTTCACGGGATTTCGTATTAAAATAAAAGTATGATTTTACAAAGCGCTGCACAGATGATGATGTTACATCTCTCGAAGCTGACCCGCCCAATGGTACGGTCATTGCGGTTGAACCCATTCATCGTTGCGTTATGAAATAGGAAGAGCGTTGCCATTGATTAGGGAGATTTCAGTAATCATTCTGTAACCTTTCCCTGAAGTCTCCATAAAAAAATGTCACAGTGAATCGACATTCACCGTAGGATTCTCACCTGTACCTGTTTTTATTCCTCGAAATTGCCCGGGAAATCTGTAAGTCTTTCTGAAAGTGGACAGGTGTCCATTTAAATGATTGCAACCACGATATTGCTGGCATGTACATTTCATAGATTAACCGGCGCGCGATTATCCGGCTTCCAACATTATCCAGCGGTCCCAGACCAATCCGGCGAACCTCCATCCCAGCTGATGGAGTGGGATTGGAGGTGAATAACCACCTCCAATTCTACGCCCCCCTATCATCACCCCATGCTGAGTCTTCGAGATGGGAGGTACAATATAGTAACTTTTTACATTAGGATATTTATTTTGTGTCTATTTATATGTTTATCTATGCAAATTTAACATCGTAAACTAATTTAAAACACGAACAAAAATATGCCCCACACCTAAAAAAGAATGTTATCCAAAAATGTGCAAAAATAAGCTATTTTAAATAACGATTAGTGATTATCGGGCGTTTATTGAAAATCCGGCACCGCCTTCCCCTCTAAGCCGCCAGATAATCGATGATGTATGTACGTTGAGCTTCTTTCATACCGCGTGTAGCCGAACCGTGCTGATTGGAGGTGCGGAGAGGGACCATTAATAGTTCAGACAATTCCTCTCCTGGTATTCGCGTGAGCAAGGTGTGTCCCTAAAGTAGAGCATGTGAACTGATTGCCTTTTGGAACCCATTTTAAAACTACGATGTGCTAATTAATGTAGCACGCCTCTGCTTCATTCACTTCACCAAAGTTTGAAATTATTTTGCTTAATGAAGTGCCCGGGGTTAGGAGCTGTGAAAACCCACACTGCCCCAGATCGCTTTGAAAGCACACGCGTAACGCAGGCAAGACACGCACGCACGCACGGATATTCCGTCTAAGACCGTTCCTTATTTGAAATTCGAAGACAAGATGTTATTACAATTGCCCTTTTTTTTTACTAAAATTAATTAAAAAAGTGCAAAAGCGAAACATTTAGTGAGTAATTCTAGGAACCAACATCACAAAAAAGTTAGGGGGTGGGGTCTGGATCATTAAAGTTAATTTAGATATAAAAATTCCTTTAAATTGGGCGAGATACTGTAGTTTAGTAATATATTTCAACCCACGCTTTGGATTAATTTCTACAAGTCCTTTAACATTTTCAAACTGCGTAATCATTATTTTTATTACCGTGGGCATAACCATTTGCGTTGTGTATTGATTTCAGATTTCATTAACTCACTTTTGTTTCATGGGGATTAATTACAGCTTACTCATTCCCCTTTGAGTATATTGTTGTTTTGTATAATTAACTTGTGAGTTCCCAACATACTTAATGTAGAGTTTGTGGAATGTCTGGATAAAAGGAATAAAAGCCTTCTTGGTATGCCCCCCACCCCCCATCAACACTAAAGGTTCCCGTGCCCCCCGATCAACACCACAGGTCCCCGTGCCCCCCCCCCCGCCAGCAGGTCACAATACACAGCGAGATCATGTGTCCACGCCTCTAGTCGACGCGGTGTCGGGAGGGAATTTCACTTGTTTCGTCGCCGCAGCGTGGCGCAGATGTTCCCCACGCAAATTCTACATTCTCCTGCACGGTATCCGTGCTGCAGCCTTGCACCCTCCACGAAATTCCTCCTCGTCTCCCTTAGGGGTGGGTGGGGAGAGGAGGGTTTGGGGGGGGAGCGGTGCCCCGCGTGAATGAAATGGTGAAGAGGTGGCAGTTGTCAACAATACGACCGTGCTTCGCTCCGTCAAGAGGAATCAATGTTTACGTGCACAACACGTGCATCAATTACATTTGCCGTAGAAGCCAGTCGGTAAGTATAGAGCTATAGGTAGAACATACGCCGAAGCTCTTAAGCATAGGCGTTTTATACAATGTCTATATGGAGGCTCTACTCCCACATCAGTCAGCAGAAGAGGTCTCATTGATATTCGTGGTCCGAATGACCTTTGGAAGGTCGCCGCACGGTGACATCGGTTGACGTTGGTTGACCACAGCTCTCTGCGGAGTTAAAGAGGGCCCGCATCGGGGCTTGCAGCCAAGCAGCTGCAAAGATTGCAAGGAAGCCCCTACGAGTGTGCGTGATGCGAGTCAGTCGGCAGGCCCATTCGTCTCTGTTGAATGACATTTGTACAACCTAAGATGGGCCGCTTAATGATTCTAAAAATTCACGGGCCCCTTTATAAGACCACTGCTGGATTAAAGCCATCCAACAACTGTCTCCGTTACGGGTGGGATGTTTGACCACGGATTTCCCCCACACTGCTCCGCGCGTGTGTGTGTGTTGGTGAAACAGGGGGAGCGGTAGTGTAGCGGATTAGCGCGCTGCGTTCCGAACCCGGCGATCCGCGTTCGTTTCAGCTCACGGCTATCACCAGTGACAATTACTGTGTAACAAAAAAATATGGTTTTGTTCCTGGGTAGTAGGTGTTATTTCCTAATTGCTTATGCCTCAAAAGTACAGCAAATGGCTATTATTCCCCACAAACCATGCTTTTGTGACCAGGACAGTGATACTTTGAAATGTACCTATTTTCAATGAGAAAACGTGGTGTGCATTTGTGTGATTCCTTCACGTAAAGTCGTGGTCACAAAAACAAAGTTTGTGGGGAATAATAGACATTTCCCGTACTTTTTAGGCATAAGCAATTAGGAAATAACACTTAGTACCCAGGAACAAAAATTGTGTTACAGAGTGATGTATGTATATCTGAACCGGTCCTGAGCCTCCCCTAGGTCAACTCAGCCCACACATGAAGACATTGGTGTGCTGTGTAAAATATCGGGTGTAGTGCTGGCCAACTACCCCCTCGTGTGCTGCGCTACTCGCTAGCAGCACTTGCCCCAACAGCCTGTTGGGGCTATGCGGGGGATCTTTGTCTATGTTTGGTGAAACAGGGGCACAGGACGAGGGGGTTGTCGCTGATTTTGAACTCTACACTCCCTTCCGAGTTCTCGCTCGAACGTTGCGTTTCCATTTGCGAAATATGTGCTCGTTATTTACATTTGTGTTTTATTACTGTTTCATATAATTACGTATTCGATGTATGTTTGTTGAACTTCTGTATGTTTGTTGAACTTCTATATGTACGTATGTTGAACTTATGTACGTATGTTGGCACAGTAGTGGTCACAGGTGGTGCATCGGCCAGTCATCACAGTCAGTCAACCCATGGCACCTGGGTCTGTCCCGTGACCTCGCGCCAGCGGGCGTTCGACACCTCACGTGGCCTTAAAGTGCACGTGGCCTGGCACAAGCGCCGTGGTGACGTCACCGCCACTTAAGTGGCGAATGGCGGTTGTTGTTGTTGTTTTATGTTTGCATGTTGAACTTCCGCCTTTACTCACGTACGTTGAACTTCTTTCGCACCGTACGTAGTCCAACCACGCTAAACGGTTGGCTGCGTGCGGTGTTAAGCCAGCGGTGTTAGCCACAGTTCAGACTGGGAACTCGGGACTGGCGGCTCTGTGCTGCGGTAGCACGAACGACGGAGCCGTCGCCGCCACCGCTCCAACCTCGTGCACAAAATTCGCGTGGACGTTGGTGATCGTGCAACAACGTGAATCGTGGCAGGGACAACTTTGATTTACGAGGCGCGAAATCGCGTGAGCAAACTACAAGCAAATGGCTGAAATTAGATCGTTCGGGGTGGTTGGTTGCGGTGAGAAGGAAATTAAATTGCAAGTATTCTTAATTACGTTAAACTGCATAATAAAGTTGATAATACGATTGTAAGGCAGTCTTGACAATGTTACATTCCATAAGTAACTAATATAACAAAAAATTTCGAAAACTGCGAGAATAAATAGTACAGTATTTACAACGAGCATAATATATTGTGACGACAAACAATAGGAAGCTAGCGATGTCTTTGTACTCTATATGCCATCATGGCAATGCAATAACATCGTTAAACACATCAACTATAACAATGCGTACACCAACAACGGTAAAATAACACATAGGGCAGTCCTCACCTCCGTTTGGTTGGCCTCACCTGGCCGTGACAATTCCACATTCTCATTCATAATCATAATCAACGTTTTTGGGTTTAGATCGCGTTATTTATACATGTGTCGTAACCCTCCACCACCCGACACGGCCAATCAGTAAAAAAGTGTCACGTTGACAAAAGACAATTAGTTCACTGCTTTAGCCCACCGGTGTGTTGAAGCGTGAAACCACAACATTTACAATTTTTGGGTACGACGTTTCGCTGGTAATTGCATCCAGCATCATCGGGCAATTCGCCAGAATGGTGAGGCTCTGCTCTGTCTCCCGTTCTTATATAGAGCAGCAGCAGGGTGACGTCATCATTAACTCATCAACTCATCAGGTGCAACGACTGTTAAACTCCACATTCTCATGACAGGAGCCATTAAAACCCACAGCAAAAGCAAATAATGGTGACAACGGTGATCTCAGCGGACCCCTACCTACCAGAGTTTGAACCTGCGCCCTTCACGCTGTGGTTGGAGGGCTCCTTTAGCCCTGAGCCACCCGGGCAGGTGTAACAAAAATAAAAATAATAATAATAGTCGTCGCCGTCGTCGCGATGCAGTACGTTAATGAACGCAATAAACAACTCGCGTCGCTCCATGAGCCACTCTTCCCGCGGCAAAGGTGAACGCGTCTAGGTTGCTCATTTGGGAAGGTGATGTCTGCGGGGACAATTTGTGGGACTGATTAATACGGCAATTTACGGGCACCCATTTGAGCTATAATTATTACGATGATTGGTGAACGAGCAGCATGTTGTGTTGGTGGAGGGGTGGTTTTTCTTTGTTCGTGTGTTTCTATTTTTTGCTGTGAGCACGGGCTGGTGTGCGACCTTCAGCAGAAGAGCACGCAGGGCGTCCGTGCGTCTCTCGATTTGCGCGTCTGTTTGTGTGCCTCTCTTGCCGATCCATTCCCCTGCCTGCCTGCCTGCCTTACCTGCCTGTTCAACCATCCACGCAATCTTGCTTGTGTCTGTTTGTCCACTTGAGTTGTCTATTTATTCGTCCCCGTCTGCCTGGCTATCCATCCGGCCGTCTATCTGTCCGTCGATGTCTTTGACTGCCCTCTCTGCCTGCCCATTTATTTGTAGATCTGTTTCAACATCTGCCTGTGCGCCCATCCATGTCTGTATCTCCCCGCCTTTCCAACCGTCTATGTATCTGTCCTTCCATTGTTGCGTATTTCTGTCTACCTGTCCTGCGATTTGTCCGTCGGTCTGCTCATCTATCCATCTCCTTTTTCAGTATGTATCTCTGTCCATTTGCCTGTCTTGTGGTCGTAGCGACAAGTTCACTCGCTTTCACTTGCTTTGGCGGTGACAATGAACATTCAAAGTCATTCATGTGCTGCCCAACCCTTCCTCCTCCGTGTTTTTTTTTGGGCCGTGGGTTGTTGCCGCTGCCATGAAAATTCATGTTCATTTGGGAGTCAATTTCCTCCACCAATAATGGGCACGGGAATTTAATGTCGGATTACGGCTGCGAGTCAAAGATAGGAAACGTGAGAGATTTATTGTCAATTATTTTGGGGGGTAAAAAAATTGTGTTGTCGCTGTTTTTATATATATTTTATTGATGTGGGGGTTTTTCCAGTACCGCTCGCATCTTGGCTCCCATTGTCTCCCCCAATGCCGGCGTTCGTGAACACATTTGTGGTATCTTATTTGTGGTTGAGTCAACCTAGGGATGGTTACCGGTCACGTGCCTTGCCGCTGGTGTGGTAAAATTGCCAGGGTTTACCTCCATCAACACACACAGCCGTCATAGTAATCAATTTAAATAATGCACGGTCCTTTGTAAGTCCACTGATGAATGAAGGCCTCGCTCAACTCGTTGTATCGGTCATGAGGGTTTGTTTGACCGTACTTTACCACGATGGTCAAGGCTGGTTGGTGAACGCAGGGCCCAAGGTGCATTTTGGATATCACTCAGCGTATATGTTATAGCTGCAATTGGGAATTGAACTTGGGTTTTCAGAGTGCAGTGCTCGAGCCACTGTGCTGCCATTCCACTCTCCACACCTCCGATTAGCACGGTTGGCTAATTACGGTGAGAAAGAAGTTCAACATACATACATACAACACGAAAATATTTTTTCTGCAAAAGTGTGTGTGTATGTATTTCCAGGCTAGGTTTCAGGTTTTGCTTATTGCAGTTATCTCCGGGTGGGCGACCCGCCAAATATGTCCACACCGGCACACCGCATCGAGTATACCCCTAGCTAATGGATGTGTCTCACCGGGGTCACGTGCCTGCCCCGGTCTACCGTCGAGAGAAATTGGTGAGAAATGAAGTCCCGGGACCACGACCGAGTCGACATTAACGCCACTCGCTAATGGTGTCGTGTTGCTCCCGAGGATTTACCTCCACACACCTGCGCGCGCATCTCGCAGGCGCACCCCCCCCCCCCCCGCGCGGTGTATATCTTGTGTGAGCGCGCGCGCGTGTGTGTATCCACTGCGGGTTATGTGGGCTTTCCGTTCGAGTGATCCAATAACGTTTTTGGCTTGACAAATGGAGAGGACGCGGCCAAGGTCAGTAGCCACAGTCGGTTCTTTACTCATTACAGTGCGGAGCACTCAGAGGCGCTGTCCTTTACCAACTGAGGCCACACAAACACACGCGTGTACACAGACGACAAAGATCCCCCGTATAGCCTTAGCAGACTGTTGGGGCAAGTGCGGTTAGCGAGTAGCAGCTACGGAGACCGGCACGGCGCACGAGGGGTTGGGTGAGCAGCACCACGCCCGGCCGCTTTTTTTTCTAGAGTGGCGATCTTGACACATCGCGCCCGGTACTCATTTGATGCTGAGTCGACCTAGGGGAGGCCCGAGGCCGGTTAAGATAATCGTCACTGGTGTTGGTGGCCGGAATTCGGGATCAGACTCGGGTCATTGGGTTTGTAGCGCAGCGCGATAACCGATACACTTCTGCTCACCTGCACACACACGCACACACACGCCCCTAGCAAGTGGAATGTAGCCATGCAGCTAAATGATACACACACAAACCAATCTTTTGGCAATTGGAAAACTGCTTTGCAGAAAAAAAAAAAGAATGGGAAATCACAAAAGCATGAAGGCTCACTAAATTATTAAAGCACCATCATTTCCCATCATTTTTTTCTCTCTCCTCCACTCACTCTCTTTCTCGTTCTGACTCACATAAGCACTTGCGTTCGGAACTCAGAGATTGTTTGCTGTGGGTGCTTGTTACTGATCAGGGTGAAATGCATATCTAATTGCTTTTCCAGTCGCATTCTCCCAAGAAGGCGGATGCGCTGGAGACAATATCGCGTTCGCTTTTTTTTTTGCCGCTGCCAGGTTCGGCGCGACGCCGGATTCGAGGAGGGGTTGTAGCCGCTGCGGTGTGACGGCTAGCACACATCTCAGAGGTCACCGGGGGGCCCATTGGATCGCCCGGCGCGGCAGCCGGTACATTGGGCAGGTTTCTCAAGGGGCCCACCTCTCCGCTCAACCCAGCACTTTGCTCAATGGGTACACCCATTGGTGTCACGGTGGCTAGGAGATGTTAACTACCTTGTCTGCTATACAGGAGGTCGTTGGTTCAATCCCGACGCTGACGCCTGTTGTATATTTCGAGTTTGCGTGTCTCTCTCTCCCCGTGGTCACGTGTTTTCTTTTCCAGGCCCTCCGATTGTTCCCTCCACATTGAGAAACGTGCGTTTAGATGTTTTGGCTGCTATACATTTCCACGTGATAAGCCACTTCGTTGAGCTGTCATTTGTGGCCACGTCGCTTCTGAAAAAAATCTGCATGGCTCAGTGGGCCTTATCTGGTAAAATAAAAACTAAATATTGTTTAATAGTTTTTTTTTACAGTCAGTCGATTAGCAGTATGTATGCATTTGATAGCCCTGGAAAGGTTGCTATTTACATCAGAAATAGATTACAGTAGAATGTATAACTTCCATCGCACCGTACGTAGCCAACCGTGCTAATCGGAAGTGCGAAAGGCCGGTACGGCACATGAGGGGGGTGGGTAGCCAACACCACGCCCGGTCGCCTTTGTCCCCTAGTGGTGACGTTTACACATCGCAAGAAGGTACTCATCTGAGGCTGAGTCGACCTCAGGGAGGCCCAGGACGGGTTCAGGTTGTAGTAGGTGGGGTACAGTGTGGGAACTACAACCTTTTCAGAGACGTCTGGCCAGTGTTTTGTTGAGCGGTGTCACGTGCGCTTGCATTCAGATGCCACGTAAAAAGTTAATTGTATTGTACATTCGATTGTGTTTACTTAACTCTGGGTTTTTACGAGTCAAACACATATCAATAATTTGTGCAATTGATCAATCACCTGTATGGATTTTTTTTATTCAAAGCATTTATCCTCTCGCATGCACGGGCTTCCCCTGGCCACACTCATTCACTCCCGTTGAGGGAAAAAAATTTGCTCAATAAGCGATTTTTAACTCGTCACACATCACACCACCGGGATTGTAAAAAAAACAACTCCCGAACATCGGCGAGGGGATTTTAATGAAGGATGGCAGAGGAATTATCACCGGAGCGCTCGGCTCTTGGAGCACGCCACCTCACGTGGCTCAACACGGGTCGGGCCGAAACGCCGTCCGTACGTTGATGTTAAATCCCGTACCTCCGATGAGCATGGTTGGCTACGGTGCGAAAGAAGTTCAACATACATACGTATAAGAGATGCGACGTGTGATGCGTTATTAAATTAACCCTTTCAGGTGCGCTTCTGCGGCCGTCTGGAACGTTCTTCCTTCCGATGTTAGGAAGCCACTGGAGCTCAGCACTTTGAAATTATCATTATCTAGATTTAAAACTTATATCTTTAGAACTGCTTTTTGCGATTAGTTTGTTGTCCTTCCCCCGCAACTCCGATTAGCACGGTTGGTTACGTATGGTGCGAAAGAAGTTCAACAGACATAGACATACGTACGTAAGAATTCATTCTAGATTTGAAGCTTTCGTGACTGCAAGGATTCATACTGTTAGGTTTTTTAGGTAAAGTCACGTAGGTTAAAATAAATAATAAAAATACAGTAAATCTAGTTGTGACGGTGACTTGTGTTGCCTCCGAAACGTCGTGATTTATAATTTTATTTCTATTATTATTTCAATTATTTTATTTTTATTATTTATTTTTACCTACGTGACTTTACCGAAAAAACCTAAGAGTACGTAAGAATTCAGTCGTGAGAAGTATTAGGCCACCGGTGAGATTGGCAATTCACTCCTCAGAATGCGATCGACACATTGGCCGCCAAACAAGAACATTTGTGCGAAACGCCACAATCTCGTTTGTCGTGTCGTTGGAGGGGTTAATGACACACACGAATACATAAAACCCACCACCACCACGTGGCCTACCCCAAAAACAACCACGGATCGGTATTATTATTATTATAACTATTATCATCACGACATATTTTATTTGAACAAGGTGAGTGTTGCAGTTGCAGATCTCTTTGCGAGGGAGTCAGAGCTGGGCGA
The DNA here is from genome assembly GCF_964198595.1 of Lampetra fluviatilis. Taxonomy (NCBI): domain Eukaryota; kingdom Metazoa; phylum Chordata; class Hyperoartia; order Petromyzontiformes; family Petromyzontidae; genus Lampetra; species Lampetra fluviatilis. The sequence goes on from NC_136298.1 coordinate 3,591,516, forward strand.
TATGCGGAGGAAAGCGGGTGGTTAGAAATTTGGATTTATCTAATAACTGGTGGTGTAAATGTTTTTATAAACACGCGGCGTGACAGAAAACAACCGTTGGTAGTGCAGGCGATGCAGTTGTGTGAAATTAGGGACTGATGTCGCACAGTATTTTAAACGTCTCGGTGATGGACGGTGGCTACGCTGCTGCACGTGGCCTCACTAATCCATCACTGTGGAGGCAGCAGCTAGAGTTGGAGGATCACGGCACACAGAGATGATGCTGTGAAACTCCCTTCTACCAGTGGGCATCGAGGAGGTGCCATATCCTAGCACGCCAGACAGAAGGCAGTACAACAAGTAGACTGATCGCAATCTGTGTCTATCTGTACGGGGATAGAATGTGTGCCTGGGTCTTCTCCGGGTGTTCCGGTTTCTTGCCACTTGTATAAATAGCTCATTATTAATTGTTTTATTGAAAGCTTTCGTAACTGCAGGGATTCATTTTCTTGGTTCTTTCGGTAAAGTCACGTAGAAGGGAAATAAAAAAAAATATATAAAATATATATAAAACAATACAATTCTCACCACGTTCCATTCTCTTCTTCTCCCCCCTCCTCTTTTTCGAACACTCGTCCACCTGACCAACTGCCAAATCGCTGTCCGTGGGGCTGACGTTAAGAAAAAACCGCCACTGTTGTTAAATTTTCTTGCTGTGGATTTCACACCTGATGATGATTGCTTGCGTTGCAGTCGAAACGTCGTGAGAATGTTATTGTTTTATATTTGTATTATTCTATTATTTCCCTTCTACGTGACTTTACTGAAATAACCAAGAATATCATTATTAATTTTCTGAAAAGATCTTAAAATAAAAACACCAACGCAAGACCCTCCTGAATGGATATGACTCAGTGTGGCATTCCTGTATAAATAAGTAAATTATTATAACCATAATCATCTTAATCACTAGCAGTGGAAGCATCATCGTCGTCGTTACGAATAATACTGGCAACTCAATCATCTTTACAATAATCATCAGTCACAGTCGGATCATAATCATCGCTAGTTGGCAGGGGCATCGTCATCAGCAGAAGCAGTAGTAGCCATGCGTACTTACCGTGCCGTTCAAAATCTGCTAAAAACACGTCCAGTGCATGACTAGAAACGAATACATAGTTTTGCACTTTGTTCCATTCCGTTAATTGGACGCGATCCCCCCTCTCGCTTTCACGCCAAACTCTTCCACCATAATCTGCCGTGCGGAGAGAGGAACGAGCCATTCGGAGAGTCGAATCGTTGTTTGCGGGTGCACGTTGCACGGCTGTGTGAGTGCACCACTGCGGCAAGAACGCGTTTCAATTGAATGTTCTTCCACGGGGCAATGCTACTCGAGATATAATTGGAGACAAATACAGGGCGATCCGTAAAGGCATCATCCGATGTTAAATACATATTTTTAGACAACAGTTTGAGGGTGGTGAATGAAGCTAATGATGTGCTGGCATTTTTGGGGATGAACCCGAAAAAATTGAAAATGACGACTTAGTTTCAAAATTTTAGACGATCTAAAAAATTATTTGTTTCGAGCTAATGTCAAAACTGCGAGTGACATCTCTTGCGTGATTATTTGGTGTCTCCTGGCATCGGGTGACGCCACTTATGTTGGCGCGCAGACGCATTAATGCGGAACATGACGTTAGTCGCCCTACCGAAGCCCTCTCGTCGTGACCAGCAGACCACGACATTGACACTCAGCTCCTGAACACATTGCCATGATATATGTACGTACGATGAACTTCTTTTGCACCGTACGGAGCCAACCACGCTGATCGGAGGTGGATCAGACGAGAATAGAATGTTAATCAGCCGAAAATAGATCAAAAATTGTCCTTAAAAATTCATGAATGCGAAACGTTTCATCTGCAACTCATCCATAACGCACGCAAAGTTGGCAGGGTGAATTTTGCATCGGAGCGTCCACTACGACGTTTACGGCTCACATCGTATGGAGGTTTTGAGAGAGTCTCAGGGGTTCACCAAACGTCTCGGCTGAGATCGTCTCAGATAACAGTTACTCTGCATATCAAGGACGTGTGATGGTAAGACGATGCTTCTGCTATGCGCCATTGAATATCACTCTAGATTTTCGGTAAAAAAAAACACTTACGAATGTACGGAACATGTTGCCAACGAATCAACTGCGAAGTTGAAAGTGATTTGTAATTATAATGATTCAATACCAGATGATAGCTTTATGGACATCCCGTATAGTTTGATATCTGTGCATGGACAGGACTCAGGAAGAAAAAAACCTCAAAGTTCTACCGCTCGAATCGCCAACTCAAAAAATCCACAGACTTCTCAGAAGAACCCACACGTGTTTAAAAAAAAGAAAAAAAACTCAACATTGTATAATGGGTGCCGTTTCGGGAAATGACACTTATTCATAACGCGTAGCAATGGCATGCCATATGAATGAAGACGATGCAAATCCGTTGTGTTTCTACCCCCTGCGTTTTAATTCCATTGCTGAGGTTAATGCGTTGCGTCGTTCACGCGCTGAGCCTCAGACACCAACGGCCCAGGTGTCCCAGGGCATGAACAATGAGTGAACGAACGCGTGCGCGCGTGAATTATTCACGAATCCTCCCCTGCCATTCGATCGCGCAAAAAGAGGCAAAGTCAGCAAGGGACGGTGACGTCACGCACGAGCAGAACCGGCAAATGACCTTTAAGGTAGCGTCCACGACGGATGTGAATATTCATGGAATTGTTCACGTACGGGCTCATACATATTAATGACAACAACCAGATGAAGTGTATTTATTAAACGAGTGCGGTGCCGTGTATGGTCGACCTGAGATTCTTAGTTTTCACTGGAATTATCCAAGAGTAAATGAGCGAGCGTGCAGGTAACGTGAGTGGGGAGAAACCTGAAGTGCCAGCTCGCCTGGCTGTCTTGTCAATGTCTCTCACGCGCAGCCACTACCGCCACTGCTACATCATTATTATTATTCACATATGTCTATCTCAGTAGGGTCCATAATTGTCAGGGCCGCGACCATAAATGTGGCAATAAACTTCAGATGATAACGCCCGGCTGTGCCTCCCAGAAAATCAGATTGCACGTTCTAACGGCTTGGGAGGAAGAATGAGGGCACGGCATGTTCAGCTTCTGAAGCAAGGAGAATTTGTTTACTCATACACGTACAGAAAATATCAAACAGGCGTCATGCCTAGCAGATGTATTCAGCTAGAGATTGCAGGAGTATTATGATACCCTGGGTATTGAACATTGTGGCACAGTGGCCTGAGTTTCATTGCCCGCCTTGTCTAACAGAGATCTTGAACCGGTCCTAAGCTGCCCTCTTTACCCTAGAGCAACTGACCAACGTGGTGAA
>NC_136298.1:3599898-3693301 GCF_964198595.1 Lampetra fluviatilis
TCTATTTTGTTGCGATCGCGCCAACCTTGACATTTCCGAAGGGGTCCTTTCGGGGCGCTCAAATGCATTTTGTTATCTCCGCATCGCAGGCTTACGGGAGGCAGCTCTAATTGACCCGGACACTTCACGCCGACCCATTCAACACCCGTGCTCTTATACCGCGGAGCCTGGTCTGCTCCCCACCCCCGCCACCCCCAAGTGTGCCGCTCACGAACTGATACGGTCCACCTGGGAACGGTGCGCCGTGGTGGGGCTAGAGCGATATATCCGTGGCCTCCATCCAGTCGTGGTGGCAGAGTCAATGCATGAGCGTAAGCGGCTGCCTGCTGCAATGAGTTCGAGCCAGAGAAGTGGCCCAGATGAATGTACGACCAATTGTTTTGATTTCACTTGCAGCCCTATATTTTGTTTGGGTTTGAGCTGCGGTGGTGCACGGGTCAGCGCTCTTTGCTGTGAGCCCGGCGAGTGATGTCTCACCAACCCATGCCGACCTGCATGGTGAAGTATGGTCAAACAAACCCTCATGACCAATGGGGTAGGCCTTCATCCAGCAGGTGATTGACATGGGCCTGTTCATATTTTGTGTGTTCATCGTGAATTTTGTGTTGGGTGTATGGCGCCGAGGCTTGGCAGCGTTAGCAATAGCGGTAGGAAGTTGTACGGTACTTATATGCGCACTAAATTCGGATGTTCCCGAGGGCGACTCAGCCAAAAATGAGCAACTGGAAGTGTGATCATGAGCCTCTCAGCACTGGGGAGACAACCCCGTGGCCGACAGAGTCAGTAGAGGATTCACACAGGGCTGTAAAGGATCACCGTTTGGTATTTCATCGACCCTAAGACACTAATCACCAGTCAGCCTATGGACCTTTTTGCCCTTTAGCCCATCTCGCGCTGCCATTAAGCAATCTCTTGTCGCATCAGTATGCCACACCTGCCCATCACAACATTTATTCTTCTCCCACGTAAAGTAGTTGAGCATTGTTTACTTTTAAAAAAAAATGTTATGCACGTTTACCGAGGAAATCCTTACTGAGTCTCAGGGCTCTTTTGTCAGGAGGGTCCTGGCGAGTCTTTGCAGAATGGGGGCGATGATGCTGCGTCTAGTACCAACTGAGAAATCAGCATCGGGATGTTTGGCCAATAACAGTTAACATTATACACTATTTTTATTTACTTTTTACCAGGTAAGGCCCACTGAGCTATTTAGCTATTTTTCAGAAGCGATCTGGCTATCACAAGTTATAGCTCAACGAAGTGGCTTATAACGTGGAAACAAAACCGGAGAACCCGGAGAAAAATCCACACGACGCACGGGAAGAGAGGGACATGCCAATTCCAAATATGCAGCAGGCGTCAGAGTCGAGATCGAACCAATGGCCTCTTGCATACCAGGCGAGGTAGTTAACATCACTCCACTGTGGTGGAAGCTAAGTCGTGCGGGATGTTTTAGCTGTGGGAGGAACCCGGAGAACCCGGAAGAAACCCGTGCCGAACAGGGGCAGAACATACGAACGCCTTTACAGAAATACGCACAGGCCAGAAGTTCAACCCAGCCGCTTCTTGCTGTGAGGCACGCACGCTACCACTGCGCCAACCTGTGTGTGTGTGAGAGTTATGCGTAGAGATGAACTGTTTTCAAGTAACTGAGTATAAATCTGTGGTGCTTTGAGAAGACAAATACTACAAGCTGATAAGCCAGTCTTTGAAACGAGGCTTTGCATGGTGAAGCATTTTGGATCAAATGACAATTTCAGCATTTTGGATTAAGCATAAAAAAAACTTGTGGCTTATTATCGAAGTCCACAGTTTATTTTGCATTGTTCGTGCAGTGTAAACTTTCCTCCCCAATTCATAATCAACGTTTTTGGGTTTAGATCGCGTTACTTATAAATGTGTCGTAACCCTCCACCACCCGACACGGCCAATCAGTAAAAAAGTGTCACGTTGACAAAAGACAAATAGTTCACTGCTTTAGCCCACCGGTGTGTTGAAGCGTGAAACCACAACATTTACAATTTGAGTACGACGTTTCGCTGGTAATTGCATCCAGCATCATCGGGCAATTAGCCGGCAAAAAAAACAACTGAGCACCGTTGTGATGCAGGTTGCAATTCGTCTGTCTCACAACCTTCCATTACCACTCTGTGATGCTGTGACGCTAAATTGTGACGCGTGCCTTCATACTGTCTACACAATGGTGAGTGTTTGGGAGCGGTGGTGGAGCGGTTAGCGCGCTGCGCTACGAACCCGGTGACCCGAGGTTAGTTTCGCGCTCACGGCCAACGCCGGTGACGACGATCTGAACCGGTCCTGGGCCTCCCTTAGGTTGACTTAGCCTCAAATGAGTACCCGGTGCGATGTCTAAAAATTGCCACTCAGGAGACGAAGGCGGGGTGTGGTGCTGGCCACCCACTCCCTCGTGCAACGTGTCAGCCTTCATCGGTGCTCTATAACACTACTTGCCTGTTACGTCTATAGGGGGATATTTGTCTTTGGGAGTGGTGGTACTGTGGTTCGCACACTGCGCCGTGATCCCGGCACCCTCGATTCATTCCCTAGCCAACGAGTGGCAGTGGCAGGTTGCAACTGCACTGGTCGGTGGGCCAAGCCTTGGTTAATTCAGCCTTAAGTGAATACCTGCTGTCGGGTGCAGACAACAGGACTGGGGAGACAAAGGCGGCCGCGCGTGGTGCGTTGGCTACACGAACGCCGTGTTGGAATTGCTAGGGGCTGCTGCCCTAACAAGCCCTTGCACCCACCAGTTTGTTGAAAGGCTGAACGGGACGGATCGTTGTGTGCACGTCGGGCGACGGGCGAGCGAATAATACGAGGTTGGTCGAGGAGGAGGAGGAGAGGGGAAATGAAAGGAAGCCGGATGGGGGGGGGGGTGGGGGCAGCCGTAAAAGCAAACGGGGTGGGGAGGGGGGGGGTGTGGGGGGGGAGTCGCAAATAAAATTCTCTCTCTCTGCCGGGCAGCGACAGGCTCTGTAGGCAGATTTTGCCAGCTTGCTGTCTCAGCGCTTATTTTATCGATTGGATTAATGGACTCGCTCACCGAAATGCGCGTTCATCGGAAATGAGCTCTCTCTTTTCCCTCACTTAACCTGCCCCAATGTCAATGACGCCTCACGAATTATTTATTTTGCACCCCCCCCTCCCCCTCCACCGCCACCACCTCGTCGTAAGCGCCTGTGCAGGAGACGCTGCGCTCTGACCGGTATCGGCAGTAATCGGTCATATTTGCAGCGAGATGAAAATAATAACAATACAAAATTGCGCTGGACTTTTATACGCTGCCAAACGTCCCCCCCCCACCGCCCCGCTAATCAGACATCGGCTACGCGAATATGGAATTCACGAGTCAGACCGTTTTCTCCCTCCCGTCACGTTATATATATGATGCCCGTTTAGGGTCATCCTTCGAACGTCATCTACGTTCTACGTGAGCGCACGGATACAGCGCGTATCTACATATACAACATCAAGGGAACAAATGACCAGCAGCAGGTCGCGCGCCACCTTTTAATTGGTATACATAACGACGTCCGGCGGCTGTGGTGTGGGAAAGCCTCACCGAGTCTCAGAGACTCCTTGTCCGTCGAGCCACCGTGAGTCGCGCACGGATAGAAGGCCTGCAGCCCGTGCGGGTTTTAACCGCAGGGGAGTCCACGTCTCAGCTGGACTGACATTACAGTGTTCATACTGCACATACATCAGGCGGGTCTCCGATATATGCGGAGTAGGGTTCCGCATCGGGTAAAACTCACGAAGTCAAAGGGGCGCGGCGCTGCAGCCGTCTGGATGCTCAAACCGCTGTGAGCAAAATCGCCTGCAGGGAGGGGGGGACCCGAGGGGTTAGAGGGCCCCTCCAGAGTGCATTTTGCACTGCATCGTGTGCATGGATTTGAGTGCGGTCATGCGTATAGATTTTCGCGCACGATCCTCACACCCCATTTCCTGCCACCGATGAAAAATGCTCAATAAGGAATCTGATTGTGCCAAATATCACGATGTGGGTAAAGGCGCAGCCCTGCAATTGCTTGCTCCCGATTCTCAAACAGAACGACCAACTCTTTCTTATTTATTTTAGCGGGTAAGACTCACTGAGCTATATCGCTCTTTTTCAGGAGCGACCTGGCCACAAATGATAGCTCAATGGAGTGGCTTATCGTGTGGAAATGTATGGCAGCCAATTACTCTAAATGTACGTTTCTAAATGTGGAGGGAAAAACTGGAAGACCCGGAGAAAAATCCACGCGTCCACAGGGAGAGAGACACGCAAACTCCAAATAAACAGCAGGCGTCAGGGTCTGGATCGAACCCACGACCTCCTGTATACCAGGTGAAGTAGTTAACATCCAACACTTGCTGCTGGAAGGGCCTCCGCTAGAGGGAGTTCTCGAGAGCCCCCCTGTAACAACATATTGAGCCGAATATCCCTTGCGAGCCAGACATATTGTCATAGGTGGGAGTGCCCACACGTGACCCCAGCACGTGCAACCCGCAGATTTTCTGCAGAGGCGTGGGCGGTTTTAATGAAGTTCGTGCCATCGTTTCAGCAGCCACGGTGGCAGCACCCCCCCACTCCACCCGGCCTTCGCACGTGAGGGACTCACATGTGACGACATCACACCTATCCTTCTGGTTGAAGGGACGAAACAGGAGGATTTCTCCACAAACCTGGCTGTCGCCTGATGATGCCGGTTGTAATTACTGGAGGAACGTCGTGCTCAGATTGTAAATGTCGCGGATTTACTCTCTAACACACTGGTTAGTGCTGTACTAGTATACTACACTATACGCTACACTATACACTACACTACTATACACTACACAACTATGCACTACACTATACACCAGAGGTGTGGACTCGAGTCATGTGACTTGGACTCGAGTCAGACTCGAGTCATGAATTTGATGACTTGCGACTCGACTTGGACTTGCATAACAATGACTTTGTCCCACCTATGAGATGTGGACTCGAGTCATGTGACTTGGACTCGAGTCAGACTCGAGTCATGAATTTGATGACTTGCGACTCGACTTGGACTTGCATAACAATGACTTTGTCCCACCTCTGCTATACACTATACTATACACTACACTACTATACACTACACAACTATACACTACACTATACACTACACTATACACTACAGTATACACTACACTATACACTACACTATACACTACATTATACACTACACTACACACTAGTGCTGTACTAGTAGCGAATTGGCCACGTTCTGTTTACGTGACACACCTTACTAATTGGCTGTGTCGTGTGGTGGCCGGTTTAACGACACATTCATATATTTACGTGTTCTAACCCAAAAAACCTCTATTATGCACGCTGACAGATCGAACCGGCAATCTCGAGATCGCAAATCCAGATGTTCATGACCATCGCAGTGTCAAACCCCCCCCCCACCCCTGCGTTGGATAGAGAGGCTAAATTGGTCACGTGAGAGATGGATGCACATAACGTGGCCGGACTTCTTTTCGGTAAAATAAATCGACGATGAAACGCACTCGCGCTCAAGTCGGGCGCGCGTTGAGAGCCTCCATCAGTTACAACCTTTGACGCGTTCCGTGTATTCGGCACCGCGTGCACGCAAATGGATTTCCACAGCGTCACTCGCGGGGGAGAAACAAAGAAAGGGTCAGCTCTATGGTGTTTGCCACGAAGGTCGTCGCAAAATAGTGCGGACAATAAAACAATAAGTAAAATTCAGTAAAAAACAATTAATTATAACAATAAAAAAGAAAACGATGAACTACAATACAAATAAAACAATGGAATAAATCAATGAAATAAAACAATAAAAATGAAATGAAACAATGGAATAAAGCACTATGGGAACCTCATTTGCCAGTAAAAATATGATAATTGGTTCTTTACCCTTCTATCTGGCAACAAAACTGACACCTTTTTACAAGGAGTCATGTTTGCATAGACCGCAATACCTGCAGTCATAATACAAACAAAAGAACATAACTCTGATAATGTGCACTGTCCTTAAAGTTGATTGATCCACACCCGAGACAGCTTTCCTTAGAGCCTAGTCTCATATGGGTTGGACCAGATGACGCCAAAAGGCGCACAACTCAAAGACAATGCACCATCAGAGTATGAGAGCTCGGGGCAAGCATCTACACTATGGGAACCTCATTTGCCAGTAAAAATATGATAATTGGTTCTTTACCCTTCTATCTGGCAACAAAACTGACACCTTTTTACAAGGAGTCATGTTTGCATAGACCGCAATACCTGCAGTCATAATACAAACAAAAGAACATAACTCTGATAATGTGCACTGTCCTTAAAGTTGATTGATCCACACCCGAGACAGCTTTCCTTAGAGCCTAGTCTCATATGGGTTGGACCAGATGACGCCAAAAGGCGCACAACTCAAAGACAATGCACCATCAGAGTATGAGAGCTCGGGGCAAGCATCTACACTATGGGAACCTCATTTGCCAGTAAAAATATGATAATTGGTTCTTTACCCTTCTATCTGGCAACAAAACTGACACCTTTTTACAAGGAGTCATGTTTGCATAGACCGCAATACCTGCAGTCATAATACAAACAAAAGAACATAACTCTGATAATGTGCACTGTCCTTAAAGTTGATTGATCCACACCCGAGACAGCTTTCCTTAGAGCCTAGTCTCATATGGGTTGGACCAGATGACGCCAAAAGGCGCACAACTCAAAGACAATGCACCATCAGAGTATGAGAGCTCGGGGCAAGCATCTACACTATGGGAACCTCATTTGCCAGTAAAAATATGATAATTGGTTCTTTACCCTTCTATCTGGCAACAAAACTGACACCTTTTTACAAGGAGTCATGTTTGCATAGACCGCAATACCTGCAGTCATAATACAAACAAAAGAACATAACTCTGATAATGTGCACTGTCCTTAAAGTTGATTGATCCACACCCGAGACAGCTTTCCTTAGAGCCTAGTCTCATATGGGTTGGACCAGATGACGCCAAAAGGCGCACAACTCAAAGACAATGCACCATCAGAGTATGAGAGCTCGGGGCAAGCATCTACACTATGGGAACCTCATTTGCCAGTAAAAATATGATAATTGGTTCTTTACCCTTCTATCTGGCAACAAAACTGACACCTTTTTACAAGGAGTCATGTTTGCATAGACCGCAATACCTGCAGTCATAATACAAACAAAAGAACATAACTCTGATAATGTGCACTGTCCTTAAAGTTGATTGATCCACACCCGAGACAGCTTTCCTTAGAGCCTAGTCTCATATGGGTTGGACCAGATGACGCCAAAAGGCGCACAACTCAAAGACAATGCACCATCAGAGTATGAGAGCTCGGGGCAAGCATCTACACTATGGGAACCTCATTTGCCAGTAAAAATATGATAATTGGTTCTTTACCCTTCTATCTGGCAACAAAACTGACACCTTTTTACAAGGAGTCATGTTTGCATAGACCGCAATACCTGCAGTCATAATACAAACAAAAGAACATAACTCTGATAATGTGCACTGTCCTTAAAGTTGATTGATCCACACCCGAGACAGCTTTCCTTAGAGCCTAGTCTCATATGGGTTGGACCAGATGACGCCAAAAGGCGCACAACTCAAAGACAATGCACCATCAGAGTATGAGAGCTCGGGGCAAGCATCTACACTATGGGAACCTCATTTGCCAGTAAAAATATGATAATTGGTTCTTTACCCTTCTATCTGGCAACAAAACTGACACCTTTTTACAAGGAGTCATGTTTGCATAGACCGCAATACCTGCAGTCATAATACAAACAAAAGAACATAACTCTGATAATGTGCACTGTCCTTAAAGTTGATTGATCCACACCCGAGACAGCTTTCCTTAGAGCCTAGTCTCATATGGGTTGGACCAGATGACGCCAAAAGGCGCACAACTCAAAGACAATGCACCATCAGAGTATGAGAGCTCGGGGCAAGCATCTACACTATGGGAACCTCATTTGCCAGTAAAAATATGATAATTGGTTCTTTACCCTTCTATCTGGCAACAAAACTGACACCTTTTTACAAGGAGTCATGTTTGCATAGACCGCAATACCTGCAGTCATAATACAAACAAAAGAACATAACTCTGATAATGTGCACTGTCCTTAAAGTTGATTGATCCACACCCGAGACAGCTTTCCTTAGAGCCTAGTCTCATATGGGTTGGACCAGATGACGCCAAAAGGCGCACAACTCAAAGACAATGCACCATCAGAGTATGAGAGCTCGGGGCAAGCATCTACACTATGGGAACCTCATTTGCCAGTAAAAATATGATAATTGGTTCTTTACCCTTCTATCTGGCAACAAAACTGACACCTTTTTACAAGGAGTCATGTTTGCATAGACCGCAATACCTGCAGTCATAATACAAACAAAAGAACATAACTCTGATAATGTGCACTGTCCTTAAAGTTGATTGATCCACACCCGAGACAGCTTTCCTTAGAGCCTAGTCTCATATGGGTTGGACCAGATGACTCCTTGTAAAAAGGTGTCAGTTTTGTTGCCAGATAGAAGGGTAAAGAACCAATTATCATGGAATAAAGCAATGAAATAAAACTATAAAAATGAAATAAAACTACGAAATGAAACTAATAACTAAAGCAACGAAATATAACAATAAAAATAAAACAATGAAACAAAGCAATGAAATGAAACAATAAAATACAACAATCAAACAAAAATGATTAAACAAATAGCTCGTGTTGTGTTCTGGCCCTGGTGGAAGGGCAGAGCATGCACGATGTCTTAGGGATTAGCACTTTCTGCACTATAGACCCGGTCACCTGAGTTAGATTCCCTGCCGCAGCTGACATGAGTGGCGAGTGATACCTGCACCAGTGCTGTGATGGGCAGCACACACAATAACCAGGGTGGTGAAGTGTGCTGAAACCAACTCCCTTGGGACCGACAGACATAGCATGGGGATTAAATAAAGAGATGCAAATTATTGTCATGAGTAGCTTCAAGGGGGGTGCTCAGTAAATTTGCTGAAAGGAAATTAAATTGATTCCATAATCCAGAAGCATGGCCATAGGCCTCAATGGAGTATGTGAATCAGAATGATAATACAGACAGTGAATGTGCCGCTTCAGAGATATAACCAACGCCACTCATGTTTATTTTTCTTACAAGGTAAAGTTTTGGACGGATATTATTTCGTTTGCGATGCATTCGTGTGTGAGATGAGTCTGCGTAGGAGCTGCCAGACGCGATTATCTCCACACTCTGTTCACGGATGAACATTAATAGATTTTTCTTCAACTAATCAATGAAACCACAGGCAAATGCACTTTATTAGTTTTTTTTTTATCCCATAAGCTTAGTTGTGTGCATTAGCTCATCGCACGCGTGGAAAGTGGTTCTGTCCATTAGACCACCATTCCACCATCTCACGATGCCTGCTTGAGCGAGCGCACGGCTCTTTCACGGCCTTGGAATGTGGAATTTCTACCGTGAGGACAGTCCCACCACCGTTGGAGATGGGCACCACCCAATTGCTTGTTTGAGCATAGTGGCTCTTTGACATTCGGCCTTTGGTTTAAGGCTTAACAGCACACGTATCGCTGTGGATGAAATTTTTTTACAAAGCTTTTCAATTGCTTGCCCTCGCTACACTGCTCTCGAAAGTGAATCCACGGAGGGCATTTTGGTGGCCCACTCTTACATGCTGCTGGCCAGATATCTTCTAATAGGTTTGAGTACCCACACTTTAGCCCACCACGCACAACCTGCCGATTGGCGAACTGTGGTCTGCCCCTGTCTATGTTTCCGGGATCACCGCAATATATTGCAGCTCCGACCGTGACATTTTGACGGATCGCTGAAATATTGTGAAGTGGCAGCGGCAACATCTGGCGACTGCTGTGGGAAGTGACGTCACAGCCGTGCAATGGTGATCAACATGGGTGTCACGTGGTGTGGGTGTCGGGAGGGTGCTGTGGCGTGGAGAACTTTGTGATGGAGGTATCGGAATCAGAATATGTATTTATACCTGGAGGAATCCGATGAGCTGTAAAGCTCTTGTTCACAGATGTCCAGGTATAATTGACCAAATGACCAACTGGCTGACATTTGCGAGAGGTCACCAGCGCAGTTTGGCGACTCCCTGCCACCGTTGTGTTTCCGTGCGTGAGAGCGGCGCAAACGATTCGAAGCTGGACGAGAGCGGCGAACAGGCGATGAGGATCTTAAAGTGGATGCACTGGAGCGGCCGTGTATATGTTGTCGTAGTCAGGATAACAACATTGCCAACGCGTCACACTGCGCCGACGCTGACGCTCGGCGAGAGAGAGGACGACTCGGAGGCACGAGGACGAGCGGGAAGAAGCCGGTCAAGTAGTGAGCCGGCGGCCAACCATTGCCCAAGCTCTGCGGTCCCCTACACATTAAGATGTTATCGGCCAATTAATGAGCGTTTACATGTTATTAGCACGGTTGGTTACGTGCGGTGTGAAAGCAGTTCAGCATACATACAGAGTGCCCAGAGAGAATCTACGCGTGTGAGGGGGCAGCGCTCTATCCCATACAGACAGAACAGACTTACCGCCTTCTCCTGACAAGCCAGAGTCTCACGGCATCTGCGTGTGATCCAACAACCCTCGCTGCCGCCTCCACAGTTCTGGACTAGAGGCCACGTGCGCAGTCACCACCGCCCCGGTCGTGAATAAACCTACGCTTCTGGCGTTGGAGCGTTCTGACACCCATGATGGCGATAGTAGTAATTCACGGTAACGAGTGCATCTGGTATTGGTGCCTCGGTGACGTCGCGAGGCTGTGTGCGGTAGGCGCCGTGTTACACGGACGGCTACCGCCCGCCCGTTAGCGCCGGGGTCAGAACGTGGTGGCCGCGTGGCACATGGGGAACACCGCGAGACATCGGCGTCAAACAAAACCGGAACAAACGCAAACTCTACACGCTTCGTCAAAAATGACACCGCGGCCTTGAAAGGGAACACTGTATAATGGGTGACGTTTCGGGCAATGGCCCTTTTTCAGAGCGGATAAAAAATAACGCACCGAACTATTTGGGAGAAAAACAATTTTCATTCACTTCGGTTCATATTTCCTCCCCCTCCACTGCCCCGATTTCGTACAACTTAATGAGAAGCTTAACCTTGGAAGAGACTCGTACTGTTGTTAACACTGGCGTCAACGTAGGCAATTGCTCTCACCACGTTCACTGGCTTCAGTACAAAGTGTTCCAATGGTGATACTAAGCTGCGTCTTAATAGCCACACCGCAGCATTAATTCAGAGCAGACAGATTCCGTACAAGTGGTAGCTGAAGGTGCCGAGGTGATTTCCCTGGCAGAGCGGAGTGGCCCACACTCAGAAGGTTGCGAGTTCGAACCCCCGGTTGGCGGTTTGTCTCAGCCCATCATCCCACTGGGGTCGATAAAATAAAGGGTAAGAATTTGTGGGGAAGTCAACAATGGGTTGTCCTATAGATATGTACTTCGTTCTCACCGAAACGTAGCCAACCGTGCTAATCGGAGGTGCCATTAGACCAGCCCCTGCCATAGGAATGTGGAATGTCCACCTCTGCTTAAACAGAAGATGAGTGCCGCCTCGCTGCTCGTTTGAGCTGGGACCTTCAGGCTTTGTTTCTTGTTGGAGTCTGTGGCCTGACTCAGAAGGAGTGCTAGTCCAGCAAACGATGAATAATAGCGTTGGTGGTAAGGATCACCGCTTGTAATAAACTAAACTACTCTATTTTACTTTTCGATGTAAAGCTTTCGTGACTGCAGGGATTCATCTTCTTGGTTCTTTCGGTAAAGTCACCTAGAACGGAAATAATAAAATATTAAAAATGAAACATAATAAAATACAATTCTCACGACGTTTCGGCCACAACGCCAGGTCTGTCGGGGAGACAGCGTCATTCAGACGCTGTCTCCCCGAAAGACCTGGTCTTCACCTGAGGACGGCTGCTTGCGTTGTGGCCGAAACGTCGTGAGAATGTATTTTATTACGTTTTATTTTTTATATTTTATTATTTCCCTTCTACGTGACTTTACTCTAATTTACCAGGTAAGGCCCACTAAGCTATATAGCAATTTTTTTTTTCAGAAGTGACCTGGCCACAAATGATAACTCAACGAAGTGGCTTATATATCAATGATAAATTTATATTAGCCAAATACTCTAAACGCATGTTTCTGGATGTGGAGGGAAAAACCGTAGGACCCGGAGAAAATTCTACACAGCCACTGTGAGAGAGATACGCGTTAGGGTTGGGATCGAACCCACGGCATCCTGTATACCAGGCAGATTAGTCAGCATCTCGCCACCGAGTTTTGTTAGCGTTAAAAACGTCTGGCATGCATGCTAAATGAATAATTGTGAAAGCTGAAAAAATATATATCTGATAAAACTAGAGAACGGAGAGTATCACGAAAAATGTGGAGATAGACAATTCCCACCAGCCCCGGCTCTCAGTACCCCACCACGCGCCTCCACAGTTAGAGGAGGACTTGTCGCGAAATTCCGTTTCCAAAGATGATGAAGTGGCGTGCGCTGCCGACTCTTCTGAGTGTGTTGGAGGAGCGAGACGAAGCGTTCTTCTGAGCGGTGATTAAAAAAGTTGGGATATTGATGATGACGGTGATGATGATGATGACGATGACGACGATGACAATGATGGTGATGATGGAACAAGCGGCCCTGCACTCCAAGGGGAACCGGATCGAGAAGTATCGCTGAGATCCATCAAGGTCACTATTTGTTCTCGATTTCAGGATTCATGACTTTTCAATCACGTGCCCTCGTTCATTCCTTTCATTTCTTGTCTGCCCCAGTCTCGCTCCTGTCCACCAACAACAACAGTCCCGAATGCAAGATCAGAGCTTTCGAAGAGCTTCATTTTAAATTGGACCCGTGTCACCCCCCCCCCCCCCCCACGTGACTTTCTGTCACTGCTTTGACTGAAAGCGCCGACGCGTTTGCGGTGAATTTATTTGCGGCATGACCGTGCGGGAGGCCAAATCTTTGACGGCATCGTCGACAGAGATCGGACGATAGCAGTGACCTGTCTCGGTGTCCCCTCTCTCTCTCAGGCAAATGACAGGGCTTGATGTGGCAGCGGTGTCTCAGCAGGGGGCTGGGGGAACCTTCTAATGTCCTTGTCAGAGCACCGAGCCAGGCGCCACTGAGAATCCTGAGTTCCAATCCCCCCAGGATTTGAAGCCGGGCTCTCAAGTGTAACCAGCATGATGGTCGCGAAATTAGTCAATAAGATGTGGAGGGTTTTGATGGTCGGATGAGCAAGAGGGAGTGGCATTCATTTCCCTTTGCTGGCTCTCAACCAGTTGAGGAAATTCTACATTACCATGGCTGGGACCAATTCTCTGCATTTGATGACCACAGTTGATCTAAAAAGAAAAACAATTGTCCGGTCTTTTTTCCCCACCAATGTTATTCCCGTTGCCCCGTGTCACACCACCCCCCCCACCCCACGTGACCTTCAGATATCACCACCATCGGCTATCGTCGGTGGTGATATTTATAAACCTTTGATTGGCACGAATGTCGACGTACGGTGCGAAAGATGTTCAACCGACATACATACATATCATCAGGAGGCTTGTTTTTATTTACACACGCTCTGCTACGAGAATCCTGGTGGTGCTTGTCGCAGAATAGTGAAAGTGATCATTTAAAATTCTCAGAACTGGACAAATTAAGTGTGAAAACCAAATGTAAGATGCTGTTTTTGTTGTTGAAGCAGTAATGGGTGCCTGGGCTGAGTCGGTGAACTCCCTACAGTCCAAGAACTCGAGTTAATCGTAAGGTGGCTGCCTGGATTCACACCCAGGATGTCAGTTGTGGTTGTCCTAATGGCTCAGAACTTGGAGCTGAGTGGACTTGCCAAAGACCAGTACCAGCGGTGTCAAGATCGGCCTCTCTGCAGGAGGCATGTGAAAGACACTACTAGGAAGTTGGAGGCAGTCACCCGCCAACAACGACGGAGGGCAGAGGAGCGACGCTCACAACAACGAGTGGATCGCCGGGCGACTAAAAACAGCAAGTTGGCCAAGTAATCGAGACATGGCATTTCACGTGGCTTCAGAGTGCACCTGGCCTGGCATAAGCACCGTGTTGGCGTCACCGCCACTTAAGGGCGGATGGCAGCTAATGTTGGTGGCTCAGTGCTTTGACCCCTCAGCCACTCGGCCGTCTCTATGGTTGACTTTCCATTTAATTTGTGCTAATTTTATCCTGCAAAGAGGAATTATGTGGTCAGTCGAGCCCGCAGCCAGGATTTTAACCGTGGTGGCCAAGCATGCCATGAGCGGGTCAAATTACAAACGGGTGTCCTTTTGATTTGTTTTTCTTATCAGCTTGGGGCAGTTCCATTGAGGTGGCTTCACACGAGCCAGGGTGAGAGGCGCTTATTGTGGATGAGTCATCTTCCCTATAAACCTTCTCGCCAAGAGAGCAGTTGAAATGCCCGCAGAGTGGAACCTCGCTCAAATGTCAGTTACTCCTTAAAGCAGTCGAGTGTAGTGCCATTGCCTCTCTCGCTGCTGCTGATATTGATGATTTCCTTGTAATGACAGCTGATTGGCTGAAAATTATAGGATGGATGAGATAACTGAGATGATGATTGGTTGAATGATAATCCAGCGATGATCATGATTATGATAAGTGATTAACAGTTATAGTATGAGTGATAATGATTTGTTGAATGATGATGAGTCTGTGATGATCTTCATGATTATGGTAGTGAATATGATTTATTAGTGATGACAATGGATTGACTGACAATGATTGGATTATTGTAACAACAGAGATGATGATTGATTAAAAGAGAATCATGGTAATATTGAAAACAAATGTGACTGAAAATCATAGAAGCATAATAATCGGCTATAAAATGATAATTTGGTAATAAAATAATATGTTTTAACCAGGTAAGGCGCACTGAACTATGTAGGGTCCTGGCCACAAACGACAGCTCAACGAAGTGGCTCATCATCATGTGGAAATTTAGAGCGGCCAAATACTATAAACGCACGTCCATTCTAAATGTGGAGGGAAAAAACCGAAAGACCCGGATATAAAACCACGCGACCACGGGGAGAACATGCAAACTCCAAATATACAGACATCAAGGGTCAGGATCGAACTCACGACCTCCAGTAAACCTGTCAAGGTATTTAACATCTCGCCACCGTGGCGCCTATGTGACTGACAAGAGAATGAATATTGCTGATATATTGATGATGATGACAATGATGATGACGATAACATGAATGGACATGTTTGCTAAATACAAATTTGATTAGACATTTTTGCTAAATACAAACTTGTTTCACCCGCATCTTTTATTTATATTGTCAGCGGTGACCTACGGAAGGCAGCATGATGATTATTGTCATGCATGCTTCATAAAAAAATATATCGTTGTTGTCGCCGTTGTTGTTGTGATGGACGCTCGTATTCTCCATTGTGTGACGCACGCCACGTCTAACCCCTGATTCGATGACATTTCGCGGGAGTCTGATCCGCGCGACGGATGATGACTGTCTAATTCCTCACGTCCGCCCAGAAGAGACCCCCAACCGTTGGGCCATTTAATAAACGCGGTAGGCGCAGTCATGAAAGATTCATTGCTCATTTTGATTAAACTTCCATTTTGAGCAAGGAAGGGAGAGAAAAAAATAAAATGACAAACCCCACGCGCAAAACAAAAACGCTGCCGAGCGTCGCTTCAACCTACCACTCCGCTGCAAATAAACCGGCGAAGGACTCAATTTGCATGCAACGCAATTTAGTTTTATAAACAGTTCAACGTGCCGAGGCGCAGCTGCGGCGCAGCTGCGACAAGTTAATTCGCAACGACGGTAACGCTAGAAGGTGGCGTTGAAGGTGCAGCCCCTGCAGTTGCTGCCTCGCGCGACTGCTGGCGGAAGGGGCCTCGGTAAGAGGGAGTTTTCGAGTTGCCCCCCTCTTGGTTGATATTTATTGGCCTTCTCTTCCACGTTGGCCAGGCGTTTTGGAAGCGGTGAATGTGCCCACGCTTTAAACCCACCGCAACACGCGACGGGCCGACGGGCTGGCTGTGGTTGTGCCCATTGACGCTGCGGGGTGGAGAGCCACTGCCGTGCCGGGAGGTCGGACCGGTAACCTGTGGATTGCAAACAAACAAAAAAGCATGTTGAACAAATGCAATTGACTTGTTTGCAAACATAAAACATGAGTCTGGGTGACACTGTGGACAAAGGGCACTTGACTCGAATTCATGAGACTGCAAGTTCAAGTCTTGGTATGAGGCTTAGGGTCAGGAGTCATTCCCATCATCTCCCCTAGGGTCATTAAAATCAGTACCGCTGTGGGAAGGTAACAATGATATCTGTTTATATGTGTGGTTATACGTTTCCCATAATTCTCCGCAACAATACACGATGAGATTTGTTTACAATAATGCTTTTTGCGTTGAACAGGGCCCCATCATTTTGACAGAGTGCTCCTGCCAATAACGTCTGGTGATCGAGCAGCATTTTCTTTAAACAATCTTTACTCTGCTGATGAGACCCATAATGTCGAAACCGAACAATAATGTTTCGTAATACCATTAGGCCGATGACGAAGACACAGTTTAATTGTGAAGACACAGAACGCAGATTTGTTAACATGTGTTCTCATAGAGAGAGGGTGGCCTCTGAAATAGCAATGTGGAATTTCCAGCTCAGGTCCACCAACGAGATGAAAGCTTTTCCTCCGATGTGCGGTTGAGCGGGAAGACGATTTGACTTCGCGTTATGTCCCTGGTGGGCGAGGTGGGATTGTGGTGTTCGGTAGGAGGGTCAACTGCGACTCTATTGCTGTGAAGATGTTACCAACATTTTTATTTATGTCGCACCGTGCGTAGCCAGCCGTGCTTATAGGAGGTGCGTGGAAAGGACAACAAACTAAACACCAAAGGCAGTTCTAAAGAAATGACAATGTGTGTGTGTATGTTGCGCTTCTTTAACACTGCAGTGATTGCTTGTTAAATTCTTCATGGACCTCCTTCCTACCTCTCTCCTCTCTCACGGTTGAAGTGGGCTGCGCTTTAGTTTTGTTATCCGTGACCGTGGTGCCTCTGGGGCTGTGCTGTGGCAGTCCCTCGGGGGGCGGCGCGTTGGGAGCCGGGGGAAGCGCGCCGGGATTCTGTGGCATCGCGGCGGGGCGGTCTGGGCCCCGCTGCCGCTTGCCGGGGGGGTGGGGGGGGGACCGGAGCTCAACTTCAGCCGGGCCTTGTCCGGGTCAACGTCACCCGCGAGATAAATCCTTCACCCGGGACACCACATCCGGTATGCCTCCTCCACGCCGCGGCTACGCGACTCGAGTCCACCAGTCGTCGAGAATCGAGCGAAGCGTTCGGCGCGCGCGCTGTGGACGACGTCGTGAACACAGACGTGTGCCGGATCTTTGCCGGGGACTCTTCGGCGATTCGTGTCTCTCGGCGGCCTTCTCAGCCACCCCGGTCCGGGAGGCGCGTGGGGCCGCCCTGCTCGGCCCACGCTCCCCCCACCGCGGGCTGACTCTTTTATCACGAGTCGACATTACCCCCCCCCCCCCGTCCCCTCGCCCCACCCGCCACCATCAGTGCCCTATTGACATCGCTATATTCGTAAAGGGCTCTGAGATGCGGTTGCATTTAAGAGCTAAATGAATGGCAAATTCTTATCCGTGCATTTCGGGCGGGGGGGGGACAACCGCCGGCAACATCGTGCCACGTGGCCCCGCATTGCGTTGGCCTGACCGGCTTCCCGTGCTGCTACAGGAGGTCGGCACGCTTCGCCACGACGATGACAGATTGCACGGCTTCCGTGCCTCGAATCGCACCCACCTCGAACCCACGACGCGGCGCGGGTTCATCAGCAGCGCGCACCTTCCGCCGTTAAATTGACATCAGTGAAAGGGCCTTTGTGGCGTCATCCGCAAGTGGTAGGTCACTGCCCACCGCGTGTTATGAGCTGCGTTTACCACGATTTATAACCTCGTACAATTAGGAACGTTGTTAACGTTTTGGGGTGGGGTGGGAAATGATAATGATTGCATGAGAGAGTGTGTGTGTGTGTGTGGAGCGGTAGTGTAGCACAATGCGCTACGAATCCGATAACCCGAGTTCGATTCCGGATCACGCCCAACACTCGTGGCGATTATCTGAACCGGTCATTGGGCTCCCCTCAGGTGGACTCAGCCTCAAATGAGTACCCGGTGCGGTGTGTAAACATCACCACTGGGGAGACAAAAGCGGCCAGGCCTGGTGCTGGCCACCCACCACCTCGTGTGGCGTGCCCACCTTCATGGGTGTTACTCGCTCGCAGAACTTGCCCCAACATCCTGTTCAGGCTACATGGGCGATCTTTGTCTTTGTGTGCAAAGCCACTCTGTTGACTTTGTAAGGTTTTCACTCCTTTTTCCAAACCGCTGCAAGGCAATGCGTGTCTGGTGGAGTGTCAGAGGAATGCGCGGTGTGCACAGCGGGGAGTAATGTTACGCAATGCAAAGCCATGATTACCAGCCCCTTGTCAATCCTCTGCCTGGATTTAGGCCTCCTCCACGTCGCGTCGGTCACCGGGGGGTTGTTTGACCGCACGTCACCACGCCGGGCAGCGCGGGTGCATGACGGGGGGGGGGGGGCGAGGATTGGTTCAGGTATCACTAATTGATAGCCATGGTCACGAAATCAAACCCAGGTTGCTGGGTTCATCGTGGGTACAACAGAAACGCTGGTCACGCCACCATGGACCGAGTGGCTCTTGCCTGAGCACAATCTGTTATGAGGCTTTGGATGCTTTCAGATCAGGTGATGTGTCGTGTATGCCTCCACCACAATGCTCAAGTCTACCTGGGGTGAAGGGTCAGCAACCCGTGAACCCTATTCTCAATTGCTGCAAGAGATGAAGCCTAACGCCACCTCACACCTTGTAGGGACTGAGTCTTTGGTCTGCAGTGAACCAATGATTATGGGGATTAGATATACTCGTGTCTGACATGGCTTTTGTTCACAATTGCACTCACTAAAAAAAAACAGACCGTGCCACGATGTTATTTGCTGGATACAAATTGCTGCGATGCGATTGGTGCCGACCCCACCTCAGTGCATCCGATGGCCATGGTGCTTGTACTGGATGTTTAAGTCAAACGTCAGGGTGATCTGCTGCTCAAACAAGCACAGGGGCGGTGTTCATCTCCATGTTGCAGCCCTGAGCCAGTGGTGGAAATTCCCCATTCCAATGGCAAGGGAAAGAAGATCCATGGGACAACTTCTGTTGACTTCTTCACAAAGAGGTATTGATTTTATGGACCCCAGAAGTGTGATGGGCTGTGTCAACCCCCGAACGGGATTTTAGTTTGCACATTTCTAACTGTGAACAGTTCACTCTGCCACTCAGCCCCGTGACTCGTAGAGCCATTATCTTATTGGCATGATGCAAGCTTAGGGGTGCCACGGTGGTGAGATTATCACGGTGCCTAGGATATGTTAACTACCTCGCCTGGTATGCAGGAGGCCGTGGGTTCGAACCACACCATGACGCCTGTATATTTGGAATGTTCTCCCCGTGGTCGTGTGGATTCTTCTCCATGTTTTACCCTCCAAATTTAGAACCATGCGTTTAGAATATTTGGCTGCTATAAATGTCCACGTGATAAGCCACTTCGTTGAGGTGTCATTTGTGGTCAGGTCACTTCTGAAAGAGAGCTACATCGCTCAGTGGGCCTTTCCTAGTAAAAGTTAAATAAATGTTTAGTTTGTAGTAGTAGGCGCTTTGGAAGATGAACGTGGAAACACAAGCACGAGATGACGTAAGGTTTGCTGGCTGTAATCACAACCGTCATCAAGAGGGCGGAAATGCCAACGCAATTGGCTCACGCCCAGTTAACACGCCAGAATTCGGGCTGAGCTCGAAAGGCCATGCGTAAATAATGATTCAGATTTTATTTCATGTAAACCAAAAACTCCAGCCGGTTACATTGCTTGCTCGATAGTTGAGCTGTTTGATGGTAGGATGCTTGCGCATTTGCACATCTAATATCTAAGTAGGCATTAGCCTGGACTCTAAACTTTCAAGACCCACATTGACCACATGGCCAACACGATAAAACAACAAACATTGGATTCCTACACAGAAACAAACGCCGCATTCCACCTCGACTCCGTCTGAATGTAGTTAATGCCCCAATCGCACCCCGTATTTTATTATTGTGACACCATCTGCCGCCTAGCTTCTGAAATTACCTAAAAGCGTCTCGTTCCGTAGCTGCGCTCCGCTCTTCGTTTTTTTACCCTTGACGCCCCCTGTAGCTCTCATCACTGTAACCTCTACGTTCAATCAAGTGGGACGCATCGGTGGCTAGGAGATGTTAACTACCTCGCCTGGTATACAGGAGGTTGTGGGTTCGGTCCCGACCATGACGCCTGCTGTATATTTGGAGTTTGAATTATATTTATCCCCATGGTCGCGTGGAATTTTCTCCGGGTCCTCCGGGATTTTTCCCTCCACATTATAAACAGGCGTTTAGAGTATTTGGCTGCTATACATTTTCACGTGATGATACGCCACTTCGTTGAGCTATCATTTGTGGCCAGTTCGCTCCTGAAAAAGAACTCCATAGCTCAGTGGGCCTTACCTGGCAAAATACAAATAGTTGTTTTAGTTTTAAGTCTGTCTCCCATTGATATCCGGACAGACCATCACACGGCTGTAATTATCCTAGAGGTCCTCTTAATGAAATCCGCCAATTACCTGAATAATTTAACCAACTTCTGAATGAGAGAAAATCACATCACAGAATCATAATAGCAACACAAGTCAACAACCTTTGCCAATAACACAGCGGCCTTAAAGGAAACACATGTAAGAAGGTGATGTTTTCTTTTGCAATGGCCCTTTTTATAGCACACAAATTGAGAGGGCTGGCGAGATAAGGTTAATTAGAGTTGGAGACTGTACTAAACGCCATGGGACGTGATACGGATTAAAATAAAATAAAATACTTTTCCTGATTAGCAGTTTTAAACCTATTAGTAGATACAGTAGTGTGTAACAGAGGTATCATGAAGTGATCAAACTGTATTACTTTTTTAGCTCATGCATTAAAAGTTTCATTATACAATGTTTGTTGGCACCTTGCATTATGGGTAACCACAATGCAATTATTCTCGATGATCATTGAGACCTGAATAATTGACAACTTCTAGACCAAATAACTATTTGAGCATTTTGTATTCAGAAATGTTTTTTATCAATCTGATTTTAGAAAAAAACATAATAATTGTCACAATTTTGGGTAAATTTATTTGACTCCAGCAGAAATACTGTTCGTTTCATGTGGCCCTCTGATTTGTATTGTTTAGAATTTGTATGATGTCTCGTTTGCTCCAGTGGCATGAATGTACAAAATAGCCCATCATTAGCACAATGCATAAAAGTACGAAGATTGATTTTCATACTCACAATTGAATTAGTATATTGTGAGCATAATGATCGATTCCATCATATTTTTACACGTACTGTGCACTATTGGGTTACGTAACCAGACCTGCAGGTAAGTGACGTATGCACTTCTTCGATTTGGTGTTCTCTGGTCTGCTTTTCTGTTCGATAAGAACTGTCCTGGACACAACTGCGCCTTGGTAGGCGGCACCACATGTATCTTGTAAAGAAACGTGTTTAAAATTATGGTTACATTCGATGGATTTATATAATGTGTCTATTAGTCTCTACCCTTTATTCTCGAAGACAAAAAAATAAGTACGTAATAAAATCACCACAGCCCAAATTTAAAATGCAGCAGCTTTGACAATTGATAGTGTGGTGTGCATGTAATCACAGGATGAATGGTGTGATATTTAAAGGGCGTTGGTGGATTCAAGGTGGCACCGTGGTTATTTGCACTGCACCATCAAAAACCAGTGGCCCGGATTAAATTCCCATCCACGCCTAGCGGCAGTTGGAGAATGATCTGTGAATCGGTTCTGGGCCTCCCCTTCATCGACCTGCACTGACCAGCGTGGGGAAGTATGGTCAAACACCCCCCGCGTGGCCGACATAGCATGGAGAAGCCAGCGTATAATCATTGCTGAGGCCACGTACGCACATAAGTAGACTTAAGTAATAATAATTCAAAAAAATTGCGACTTTTTTTTTTCAAACATTCCTTCTGAGCAACTCAGGGGTTTCAATGGGAACTGCAGAACCATGAAGGCCATCCCTCGTAGCATTCCCTCCTTTATGATCTCTATGGGCGTGGTCACTTGTCCATTCCGTGACCCACCCACACTCAATCCAAACGTGCCCTCACAAATCCTACACATGCATCCAAGCTCAAGCGTTCCGTTCTCTGCCTGCAGGCAGGTGCATGGTTCAAGTCAGCCTGCAGCCAGGTGCATGACTCAGGCACCCCCTATTCCACCCAGTCAGTCCCCTTCTCCCTTTACCTCGCAAGCAGCCACACTCCTCGCTGCAGGCCGACTGCAGTAGCCACAACTGGGCGAGCGTCGTGAAGGTGGCTTCCCCTTGCCGGCCTCAAGAAGAAATGGCACTCACCACCGCGGGATGCTATACATGCGCAGTCACACTTTATACAATGTCTGCTGCACACGCAGCACATGCTGAGTGTCAGAGTTTAGATACAGGCATGAGAATATATACATCCCAGGGCTTTGCTTGAGCCGGGGTCGTGAGGCCCCCGGCAATATTTCCGCTCCCAGCTCACCACATCCACCGTGGCCACGAGTCGCGTGCCCGGACATTTGGCAACCGTAGTTATGGGTCAACGTTGGGTCACCTCCGTGTGACTCCTCTCTCTCTCTCTCTAGGCCCCCCACGCCAGCCTGCCAGCTACCCGGGGGAATGTTCAGTGAGCAAATCGAGCGCCGGGCACACACCACTCCTGCCCAACGTGGCTCTGGTGCATTTGACTGACATTTGCCGTACCAACGAATGCATCGTTCCTATTCCCCCTCTCTCCTTTTCATTTTTGTTTTTTTCCTTCGTATTCCTTGTGTGGCCGCCACTCTGTGGGGTATAATATGATCTGTGGTCACGTTCAGAAAGCCCGTTGGTCTTCTTTATTTATCTCTCGAACTTTGCTCGATAGAGATAAACTATGAACTATTTTTTTTTACCTGGTCAGGCCCACTGAGCTGTATAGTTTGTTTATTCAGAAGCGACCTGGCTATCAAAAAAGACACCACAATTAAGTGGATTTTCATCACGTGGAAATGTATCGCAGCCAAACATTCTAAACGCGTGATGTTGATTCTGAATGGGGAGGGTAAAAACCGGAGGACCTGGGAAAAATCCACGCGACCACAGGGAGAGAGAGAGAGAGAGACACTCAAACTTCAAATATACAGGCGTCAGGGTTGGGATTGAACCCACGATCTCCTATATGCCAGGCGAGGTAATTAACATATTTTCTATTAAAACCATAACGCAGAGATTACTCGCACATGTACCGAACTTTTGTTTTCTGGCGCCTCTTGATCCCACGGGTCTTGCACGGTGTTTTTCGATTTTCACGGGCGGTTTATGTCACCGTTAGCCTGAAACACAACGGCTACTTTCTCGCGCCTCTTGCACTCATTTTGTATTTCCGCTGGATTTTTTTTGTATTTGCCCATGTTTTTGTTCATGAACGTGACGTACTCCCTTTGTTAGTCGTCCAGTATTCCTTAAGGGCCCGTTTCTTGTGCTCTACAATATCGATGATGTTCTGGTTTTGTTGTTGCTGCTGTGCTCACGGCAACACGGATCTCCCTTGCAAAATAGCCGGGCAACTGGCTAAACGGAACCACAATCTTAGTAACAAATTCAACATTATTTAACTTAATCTCTATTTTTTTAATGAATTTCTATGTTGTCGTGGCTTTATGATCCACTGCTCGCTAGTTCAATAATATCTCCTGGCACTGCATGTGAAACAAATATTCGTCAATTCCACCTTTGTCTAAGATCATATGCCACGTGTATATTATTTTTATTTGTAGGATTTTCCTTTTCTCCTCCCCCCCCATCTCCCTCGGGCCCTCGGTCTTCCCCCAGAATGTTCGTTATCTTTCTCCTTCCCCCCCCCATATACATCTTCATGTCCCCTGCACGTGGTCCCCAGTTGGGTGGGGCAGCGAGTCCAATTTCCCCCCTTCGTAAGGGTCCTGCCGTGTCTAATTCGGGTTGCCGTTCGCTGGGCTTCTGTTGCTCTACGTTTGCGATTGACGTATTGTACCCGACGCTCGCGTTGCGTTGCAATAAAAAATACATGTTAAAAAATATATTTTTAAAAATCCACCTCTGTTCACTCAGCAGAAGAGTAAATGGGCACAACCACAGTTTAATCGATCGGCAGGCCACTTTTGGTGGGGTAAAGTGTGGGTACTTCCACCTGCAATACATTCCGGCCAGCGTGGAAGAATAGGCCAAGTACTCTGTATAGGGGGACTCTCTAATGTTTTAGTCTAGCGGAGGCCCATTCCGCCAGCGGTGGCAATGGGCAAGCAAATTCTCTACCCATTTTACTGCCTTTAATTTAATTTTAAAAATAAAATGTGCCATGTGCAAATAAAAAAAAAACCACAATGAGCTCAAATTCCACCTCGTGTATTTAATTCGCACGATCGGCATTCGTGCACTGGTTTACCCATCCGGATATTTCAGTTTCAGTTTCATTTATTAGGTGTAGCCCTGTGAGCCATGCGGCCCTTGACTCGGGTGCCACCGCAACAAACAAAAACATGACCAAAGAACATCTTAAAGTGACGACGCGCAACAGAAACATCCAGGAAAAAACAGCAAAATCTTCCAGAAAAAACCACCGTATATCAACGCTGTGTGCAAAATCCCAGTGGGATGCAAGTCAAACAATAACAACCATGAGACAATTTAGATTAACGTTATCAGGCTAACTCTGTACTTCAACAAACCAACATGGTAACGTATAAGCGCGCAAAAAGCGACGCACGGGGAGGCGCGCCAATGCCAAATTTGACGACACGTCGTTCCGTGTGAGGAAAGCTGCCCGCGTCGGTCGCAGGCGAGAGGGAGAGGGAGGGAGAGGGAGGGAGAGGTCACGGCAGGGACTCCTGCGCAGGAGCGCCACGAGGATTGTCAACGCGGATTTCTTTCGACCGAAAAAAAGTCCCTTTTTCATTTACACCTGGCCTCCAAAGCAGGTGACTGCCCCGTATATATTATGACGCCTTTCTAATGGCTTGCGGCCATAATTAAAGTGGCTTCACATGGTTTCCCCAAATGCCAGGCGTAAATAATATATGTGGTTAATTGGAAATCTGCACACTTATTACACCGCCCTGATTTTAAATGTTACGTTTGAGGTTTTTCCTTCTTCCTCGCACTTTGTATCGTCGTCCAAATGTGGACGATGTTTTTTTTTCTCCCTCTGGTCTCTCTCCCCCGTCTCTGGTCCCCCCGTCTCTGGTCCTCTCTGGGCACCAGTGATTTTAACTAAATCGCCTGGTATACAGCAACTCGTGGATTCGATTCCGACCCTGACCCCTGCTGTACATTTGGAGTTTGCGGTGTCTCACCGTGGTCGCGTGGATGTTTCTCCGGGCCCTCTGGCTTTTCCCCCCACATTTAAAATCAACGTGCATTTAGAGTATTCGATTGTTATTTCTTCCCACGTGATAAGCCACTTCGTTGAGCTATCACTTGTGGCCAGGTCGTTTCTCAAAAAGAGCGATATAGCTCAGTGGGCCTTAACTCGTGAAATACAATGTAGATACTAGTTCTTCTGGTAAAGTCACCTAAGGACGGCTGCTTGCGTTGTGGCCGAAACGTCGTGAGAATTGTATTTTATTATGGTTATTTATTTATTATTTTATTATTTCCCTTTTACGTGACTTTAGATGAATCCCTGCAGTCACGAAAGCTTTAAATCGAAAATTAGATACTAGTTAATAGGAGTCTCTTCTGGACGCTGCTGCAGATATAATATCTCGACCCGTGTTCGCAGAGTTGCAAGTTTGAATCCTGGACGGGGTGGGGTGTGTGGGAGGTGGGGGGTGTGAAAGGATTTGACTCAACTCCACCATACCACCCACCCACCAGGTTGTTCACCTGGATAGACTAGCCCCATCACAGGAACGTGGAATTTCCACCGCAGCTGCCTGAAAGCCACTGACGGAGGTGAGTGCTTCCCTATTGCTCGTTTGAGTAGAGACACTCAAAATGTGTACAATTTGGGCAGCCCTTTAATTCATCCGCTGCTGGATGAAGGCTTTCCCCACTGGTCAGTGCAGGTTGGTGAAGGCGGGTAACGTAGGCGCAGAGACATACTACTCTACAACAATTGATTTTGCTGCACTCTCATCTCCTGCCTACAATGTCGCCTCTGTTTCATGTAAAGTCGTCACCCATCCTAGCAATATCCATGCTCAAGTCTGCTTATTTTTCTGTCGCATTCCGGGTGATTTTGTTGTTGACAATTCCGCTGTCAGCAATCGGTGGACATTTGACTGCGCATGTGCTCAGCCTGAGATCAGTGTCTGGTTAGCAGCGAGCTGGTGCGCTGTGTAAACTGGGGGAGACAAAGGCAGTCGGGCATTGTTCTGGACAGATCCACTCCTGTGTGTGCCGTTCTGTGTGTGGTTACGTACACAACTTTCCTATGCACAGCTACAAGGCTACATGGCAGATCCTGGGTGAGTTCATCTCACGTTATTCCTGTCCACGCACTCTCCTGCGTGTCACATATTCACTCTGCTCCCCTCCAGGTGGTAACTCCTGGACTTGGTGGTAACTCCGAGCCGGGTGAAACCAGGTGGTACCAGGTGGTGACTTCGAGCTGGCTAGTACCAGGTGGCAACTCCGAGCTGGGTGGAACCCGATGGCACAGGTGGTAACTAGGTGCCGAACGCAACGGCCCCGGCTTTACGCCGCTACACGAGCGAGTGCCCGCAGAGAGCCTCAATAGGTGCTCGCTAACATTAGTCACTCCAACAGCCGATAAGGCGGAGAGGGGGGGGGGGCGTGATCCGTACGTCAGCGCGCCCGTGACCGCGAGCGACTCCAGGCCAGATTTTGAAAACTCGTCCTAAAAAGTTTATGATTTTAGCAGAAATTTAATAATTGCATTTTTTAGTTCCCCCCCCCCCCGGACCCCCCCCCCCCCCGTGAAAGATTTTTCCGTTAATATGAAAGGCAATTACCGAAATGTATTCTGATGACACGAAGCAATGTATTAAATAGATTGGACATATGATAATGTCATTTTTTTTACCGGATGATATATTGAGCCGAGTATTTATCAGAAAAGGCATCTTTTTCGTAAACGATTCTCATTGTCTGGGCACATTTCATCAGCCATTATTTTTAGAATATAATAACAAATCTACCTCGCACATCCCATTATTATATCATTTATCAAGCTGACTTTTTGTATTGTCACGCTGAGATATGAGATTAAAGGTAGTTTATGGCGTGCCACTTTGGTATTAAGAAAAAGTGCCCTTCTTCGTAACGTATTCACGTTTCCAACGTGTGCGTGAAGGACTGTCGGGTCCGTGCGGTGAGTGACACGGAGCAACTGCGATCCTGCGCAACCTGGGTTCAACTCCTAGCCACGATGCAAAGATATTAGCCACACGTGACTATTATCTAAATGTTATCCGATGGATAGGTTGGTGAGAAGGTGGGTGGGAGGTTGTGAGTGTAAGATAGAGTTCGGATTGAGGATGGGTGAGAGGAAAGGGGGGTAAGAGGGGGAGCGTGAGAGGGTGGGAGGGTGGGTGACGCAGTGTTCAAGTTCAAGTTCATTTATTAGGTATAGCCCTGTGAGCCATTCGGCTCTTGAATCGGGTGCAACCGCAACAAACAAAAAACAAAAACATGAACAAGAAAACATCTTAAAGTGACTACGTGCAAACAGAAAATACAAGAAAAGACAGCAAAATATTGCAGAAAAAGCACCGTACACCAACACTGTGTGCAAAAATCCCAGTGGGATGCAAGTCAGACAACAAAAACCACAAGACAACTTAGATTAAGGCCATCAGTCTAACTCTGTACTACAACAAACAAACATGGCTAAACCAAAAAACTTTTCGAAAAATCACCAAAATAAAGCCATAAAAGCAATGAAACAGTGATCATAGGAACTGTGACCGAATTTTCACAATAAATGACGTTAACAACATGTACCACCAAACTCTGCAGCCATAGCTGGCTGCATGAGTCACTCCACAACAGCAGGAGCATCAGTCGGAGTGTCAACATTTTTCAATGCACCTTTAAGATCAGCACACTAAATCAAAACACAGATCATAATTTGCAGCGATCATCCGGAGCAAAACATTGTATTTTAGGCCACTGAATAGCAGTGGCAGCTCTGGGTGTACAACTCCTCTAAAGCAGTTTTGAGTGAAGATCTCATAGGTAGTGATTCAAGTTGCAGTTTATTGGCAATAGCATTCCAGACCCTGGAGGCATCACTAGCAAAGGCCCTTCCTCCAGTATTTGTACGGCAATAGGGAATGTGAAGCTGGTAATTGAGCGAAGACCTTAGGTCAAATGTGTTCTTTGAAACAGAGAGGAGATCCAGCAGGTAATCTGCGGATTTTTTTGTAAGTACATCATGAATGAATAAGATCTGATGCACAAGCCGTCGAACATTGAGAGATGTTAAGTTTGACCCAATGTAGAGATCACAGTGGTGAGTCCTATATGGGCAGTTCAATGCAAATCTTAAGGCCGAGTGATACATTGAGTCAAGCTTCTTCAGTACAGTACTTGGGGCTGAATTATACACGATGTCACAGTAATCAAGTAGAGGCAGTATGGTAGTTTTTATCAATTCCAAACGGAACATAGTGGGTGAGAGCGTGGGAGGATGAGGGAGAGTGAGAGGGTGGGTGGATGGGAAGGTGGAAGGGTGAGAGAGGGTGAGAGGGTCAGTGGGTGGGAGGGTGAGGGAGTGGGTGGGAGGGTGGTACTGAGGGTGGGAGTGGGTGAGAGGGTGGGGGTGGATCGGTGGGTAAGAGAGTGAAAGGGTGGGAGCGTGGGTGAGGGAGTGGGTGAGAGGGTTGGAGGGTGAGGAAGGATGAGGTGGTCGGTAGGTGGGAGGGTGAGGGGGTGGGTGGGAGGGTAGGAGAGAGGGTGGGAGGGAAGGAGTGTAGGTCGGAGGGTGGGTGGGTGGGCAAGCAGTGGTGTCTGGTGATGGCCCAAATATTTAGTGGTGCGCTGCAGGAGTAGTGAGTGGAAGGGATGAATCCTAACCCAATGCCTGGACGCCAACATTTCTGTCTGCGGATCGGATGTTCATATTATTACTATTTTATTCAGTGCTGTTTTTGTTCGCTATCATTTCTTGCAGTCACGTTCACTGGTCGTATGGATTATATTACTGCAACGCTGCTAATAGCATACTTAAAGCAGCTTTGGCAGGTCGCAGCGATGGCGTTCGGAATTGATGAAAGACTTTAGCCCTCGGAAACCCGTTAATTAAAAGAAGGAAGGAAAAAAAACTGTGCGATGAATTCAAAAATGCAAAATATTACAACTGCTGAGAAACTATTTTGTGCAAATTTGCCCAGGATGCCACTTTAACGAGGCAGAATGTTAATGTGTCTGCCGGCGCATGTAATGCTCTCGCTTTATCGACATTTTAAAACGTTCCAGTTTTTCGCGAGGCTTTTGAGACGCGGGTGATTTTATTCATCGACATCGTGGCTCGTCTTCGTGAATGCGGTGCGTGCGTGTGGCGGCGGTGGTGTAGCGGTTACAGCGCTGTGCTCCGAACCCGGCGGGCCAAGTTCGATTCCCGCTCACAACCAACACCAGTGACGATTATCTGAACCGGTCCTGGGCTTCCCATAGGTCGACTCAGCCTCAAATGAGATTCTGGTGCGTTGTGTGAACATCGCCACTGGAGAAACAAAAACGGCCGGGCGTGGTGTTGGCCACCCACCCCCTCGTATGCCGCGCCGGCTTTCATAGGTTCTCGCTATCAGCACTTGCCCCAACAGTGTGCCAAGGCTATACGGGGGATCTTTGTCTTTGGGGGGCGTGAGCGCTATCGCAAGGGTTAGCGCGCTGTTCTGCGGTTTTTGGACCATAAGTTTGATGCTCAGCAGCGGTTAATATTGCTAGCGAGTGTTATCTGAACCAGTCCTGAGACTCCACTGGGCCAGTTCATTTTCAAAACGAGTACCTGTGTTGCGTGTGGACATGAGCACCTGCGAGACACGGTGGCTGGCCACGATGCTCACCACGCCACCTCATCGTTTTCCTTGTTGAAGGCTCAGGAATTGGTCACAAACATTCAGAGGGGATCTCAGAGACGATTTTCTGAACCGACGCCGCAGGGCCTCTCCTAGGTACACTCAGCCTCAAAAGAGTGCCTGGTGCAATGTGTAAACATCGTCGCTATCGTGAGACAAAGGCGGCCGGGCGTGGTGCTGGACACCCACCGCCTTATGTGCCGCGGTGGCGTTCATAGGTGCTGCTCGCTAACGGCACCGGCCCCAGCCGTCTGTTGAGGCTATATGGGGGATCTTTATCTTTGTGTTGCAGTTCTCAGCATGTCAGCCTTACTGCTGTACTATTACAGCATAAAAGCGGCCATGCTGATAGTGTCACCGTAATTGCAGCTGAACCGAAGAATTGTCATCGGGCATAAAAAAAAATTGTTATCATTGCAGCCTTTAATTTTGGCACCGAATTTGGGTGCAGAAAAAAAACCGACCATGATATGTGTGAAACGTGACGCACAAGGCATGTAGTAGGCTCAGAGGAAGAGAGAAGAAGACGAAGAAGACGAACGCCCATTGGCACTTAATTTTGATCAAAGCAATAAGAGGAACCGGGTAGGTAAAATAGCAAAGCAATCTTGTGGTTCGTCCCATGGGTTCTGTCTCACACATCTCTTCATTATCCTGCAAACTGCCACGCGGAAATCATCTGTGGTTTCTTTAACCCCTTCGAGCTCGTCCCACGTCATTCGCCGTGAAGCCAGCGAACAACTTCACTGAACATTCTTCTGATACGTTACTCCCCCCATCCTACCCTTAAGTATCACCTTGTCATTGCTGATTATTTGGGGTTTTTTGTGCCATTGTTCCAAAGTAAACTAAAACACTATTTATAATTTACCAGGTAAGGCCCACTGAGCTATATATATATTTTCTTTTAAATGCGACCTGGCTATCACAAATGATAGCCCAACGAAGTGGCTTATCACGTGAACATGTACAGCAGTCAAATACTGTAAATGCGTGATGTTGATTTTAAATGCGGAGGGAAACCCCGGAGGGCTTGGATAAAAATCCATGCGACCATGGGGGAGAACATAGCAAGATCAAAATATGCAGCAGGCATCAGGGTCGGGATCGAACCCATGACCTCCTGTATACCAAGTAATGTAGTTAACATCTCCTAGTCACTGTGGCGCCTAAAACCTGGTCGTGATTTTGAGCTTTGGTGAATTTTGGGGGTTTTATTCTCAACCACGGCTAACAGAAGTGGCGAGATATATCTGAACCGGACCAGTGCGGTGAAATGTGACTGACACGGCATGGAAAGCCTTCATCCAGCATTTACCATTCGAGTGGGTTCACTCTCCAGCACACCGGTGTGCTGGACTAGTAACGAATTGGCACGCTTTGACAAACCTCGCTAATTCTCTGTGTCGGGTAGCGGCGATCTGACCCAAAAGCCTCTATTGTGGGTAACATTGGTCGCGAAAGCCTGCGTGTTTCTCGTGTCCAGTTTGTCGTCGTTACCCCTCACCCCCGACTAGCGCGGTGGGCTCTGTAGAGTGTGAAAGAAGTTCAGCATACACACAATGGGTGAGACCACACATACCCCGCGCACGGACAGGCGCCCGAGTCGTGGAGCGAACCCAGGCCGTCCTTGCCGCGAGTCACGAGTGTCAGCACTGCGGCACCCGCCCTGCCGCCCAGGGGAAGGCGGGGCGCGGTGAACGGGCGCGTTGTCGGTGTGTGGGTGGGGGGGTTACTGGTGGGGGGGGGGGGTTTACTGGCCGTGATGCGAGCGGCGAGCGGGTCTGCTAATAGGCCGCGAGGTTTGATTTTGTACGCCGAAGCCGAGGCGTTGCAGTGTGGCTGAGCCGCGCGTCTCACTGGACCACGCCTCGAGAGATGGGGGGGTGGGGGCGTAAGTGGTTTTGATTTTAAATAATTGCACAGAAGTGACCAAGTGGCTTGGGGCGCTGGAGGTGGGGGGGGTGTGCAAACGTCAAAGGTCACGTCAGAGCACTGAGCCAGCTCCGCTGAGATTCTCGGTTCAGATTCGATTGATTTGATTGAACCGGGCTGTCGAGTGCCGTGTGATTTTGAGGTGTATCAGCCCAGTCATCAATGACTGTTGGAAACAATAAACATGTAGTTGAGGTGGCAACATGACACACAGAGACACACCCAAGGTACCTTCATGCTCATCTCTCTTGTGTCCCTGAGACAAGTGCTCGAAACTCCACGTTTCCATGGAGGGAGCCAGTCCATCCATCGGATGATCGCGATTGATGCCTCACAAAGTGATACTCAGTTTATCGAGCACCAGGGAATTATGGGTCGACCCCTAACCCTTCCGATGGCGAGTGGAGCCCTCCAACCTTAGGCTGAACGGCACGGGCTATGAATGCCAGGCATGTAATTACGCATTGATTTGGCGATGAAAATCGATACCGGAGGCTCATGAAATGCACATCAAAACGTGCGTGTTAAAATCAATTCTTTACAATTGATGAAAATTACGTAAGTTAGTCGTGTATGCTATTCAGTTTTTTTTGCAAGTAGGCTAATAATTGAAGAAACGGAAATTGTGAAAACATGTCAAAAAATATATTAAATATAAACTCACCAAACCATACTGACCAGCATGGTGAAGTATGGTCAAATAACCCCGACCACCCGCATGCAACAAATGGACACACACAAGCACAAACAGCAGTCTGCACGTAGTAGTATTATTGTTGTTATTGCACCCACAGTATTAACCAGGGCGGCTGCTGGATTTCTAACTGTGAACCTCTGCAAAAAGCAGCGAACGCGCCACTGCTGGGCCACGTCACTGGAAAAGCCTCCCCATACCACGCACACAGCATAGGTACGCACTCATCCAGCAGTGGATTGACTCGTCGTCAAACAAAGACGATCAGTGCATTGCGTTCTTTCAGATGTGCTTTTGCGGCCCTCTGGAATGCTCTTCCTTCTGATATTAGGAAGCCACTTGAAGTATGCACTTTGTAAATCATCCAGATTGAAAATATATTTATTTAGTAGTGAATTTTTCGATTTAAAGCTTTCGTGACTGCAGGGATTCATCTTCTTGGTTCTTTTGGTAAAGTCACGTAGAAGGGAAATAATGAAGTAATAAAAATAAAACATGATAAAATACATTCGCACGACGTTTCGGCCACAGTGCAAGCAGCCGTCCTCAAGTAAAGAACAGGTCTGTTGGAAAGACAGCGTCTGAATGACGCTGCTTGCGTTGTGACCGAAACGTCGTGAGAATGTATTTTATTATGTTTAATTTTTATTATTTTATTATTTCCCTTCTACGTGACTTTACCGAAAGAACCAAGAAGATTATTTAGAAGTGCTTTTTGTGTTTAGTTTGATGTCTTTCCCCCGCACCTCTGATTAGCGCAGTTGGCTACGTACGGTGCGAAAGAAGTTCAGCATGATTGCCATTGTTTCTTGTTGTTGAATTATGCACGACTGTGGAATTGTATCCCAATCGAAGGATGTTGAGGTGGCCGCTACCGTTGTCCCTATTTTAAATCATGACCACCTGAATATTAAAGTAAACTGAACCATTTTTTATTTTAGCAGGTAAGTCCCACTGAGCTACATAGTTCTTGTTCAGAAGCAACCTGGCCACAAATGATCGCCCAATGAAATGGCTTATCATGTGGAAATTTATAGCAGCCAAATACTCTAAATGTATATTTATGAATGTGGAGGGAAAACCCGGAAGACGAGGAGAAAAATCCACACGACCACGAGAAAGAGAGACACGCAAACTCCAAATATACATCAGGCGTCAGGGTGGGGATCGAACCCACGACGTCCTGTATACCAGGCGAGGTAGTTAACACCTCGCGACCTTAGCAAGGAAACGTGAGGGTCGTTAGTTTTCAGGGGTTATTTGTCATCAGTGTCGAGGCGCCAGCATTGCACGGTCTCGCTGTGAGTTCATGTTTTTAGAATGAAACACACATGTGTAGTGGTGATACGCGCTGGGTGTATATGTCGTGTGCCAGCGCGTATGTACGGGTGTGTGTGCGGTGACGCGCGCTGACGGGGAGGAGCAGGCGTCAGTGCGCGGGTGGGGGTAGTGCTGCTGATTGGCTGTGTGCCGGTGACGCGCCCAGAGGGAGTGATCGGGTAGCAGCGCGGTGTGATTGGTTGGGGAGTGGAAACACGCGCTGAGCGGAACCGGATCGTGGGGATAGAGCGTGGGGATTGGGTAACTGAGGAGCGGTGCCGACGTTGAGGTCCGCATCCGCTCCGTCTCCCGGGAAGAAGGGGTATATAAGGTGATGCACAGAGGAGCAGGGGGCAGAAGTGGAACCATCTAAGAATGAAGAGGAAGGTGCAGAGATAGAGCCCGGAGAGGAGAGTAAGGGAGAGTAGGAGCTGAGTAATGTATAGTGTGTAGCCAGCGAGATAGAACGGTCTACACGAGCTGAGTAATGTGTAGTGTGTAGCCAGCGAGATAGAACGGTCTACACGAGCTGAGTAATGTGTAGTGTGTAGCCAGCGAGAGAGAACGGTCTGCACGAGCCGAGTATGCATACGGTGTAGCCAGCGAGAGAGGAAGGTCTGCACGAGCCGAGTATGCATACGGTGTAGCCAGCGAGAGCGGGGCAAAGTCTACACGAGGCGAGTGGAGAGTGTAGCAGAGGCGCAGAGTCTACACGAGGCGAGAGAGGAGTGTAGCCGAGGCGCGGAGTCTACACGAGGCACAGAGAGCCGGCAGCACAGAATCCTGAGTCAAGAGAAGTGCAGTGTGAAGAAGAGAGGCCACGCGTTGTATTGTTACAATAAAAGAAGTGTGTTCCCGTCAAGGAGTTTCCTGCCGTCATTTTCCAATACTTCATCTGGCGTCAGAAGTGAAACGGGCTTCCAAGTATGGAGACGAGGAAGACCCGTAGGACCCACGGGATTGACCGCGAGGAAGACCTGGACGACTCGGAGCCGCTGGTGGCGGGGGGTGAGGAAGAGGACTTGCCCACGCTGCAGGGTCCGTCGACGGCGCCGGCCGAGCGACCGGGGACAGACGCCGGGCTTCGTGAGGCGCACTCCCGACTGGCGGAGCTGCTGCTCGCCGCCGCGTCCATCTTGGCGGAGATCAGCTCGTCGGGAGGAGCGGGGACGGTGGGGGACATTTTACAAGGTCGCCCCGCAGATTCCCGCCAAAACGAATGGGTGATTCCCGCCATTGCGCCTGGGCCTACTTTTGGCGGGAACGGCGAGCGCCACGTGGTGGTGGGTTCCCAAGCGCGCGCATCGACGTCATCAGCGCGCGAGGGGGTCCGCCATCTTACGTCTGCTGCTGGAGCCGCCATCTTAGACACCGACGGACAGGCGGAGAGGAACCACGAGGCGGATGACTTCATTTTTCAGCAGCGCCTGCCCACATTGTCAGCCTTCAAGGCGGAAGGCGGAGACTGGGGCCAATTTCAGCGAAGGTTTTTGGCGCATCAAGAGATGTCAGCGTGGTCCGATGCTACAGCGCTGCGGGCATTGCCCGCCATGCTGGACGACGATGCGCTCGCGGCCTTCAGGGCTGCACGGAAGTCGGACCGCTCCACGCTGAAGGATGCGCTGGGTTTGTTGGCCAGGGTCTACGGGCCTCCCTCTACATGCCGCCATCAGTTCTACGCAAGACGGAAAGCGGCCACGGAGACCGCGCTGGCCTATCGCACGGCGATTTAATAAAAGAAGTGTGTTCCCGTCAAGGAGTTTCCTGCCGTCATTTTCCAATACTTCACATGTGATCCTAATGACTTGCACACCATGGGGCGCCATCGTGGCAAGATGTTAACTCCCTCACCTTGTGTGCAGGGGGTCTCGTGACCCTGACGCCTGCTGTATATTTGGAGTTTGCATGTTCTCCTTGCGGGCACGTGGATTTTTCTCCGGGTCCTCCGGGTTTTCCCTTCACGTTGAGAAACATGCGTTTCGGGAATTTGGCTACTATACATTTCCAGACGATAAGCCACTTTGTTGAGCGACCGCTTGTGGTCAGGTCGCGTCTAATACACAGCTAGACATCTCAGTGGGCCTTACCTGGTAAAATAGAAATAAAACAGTTTATAGCTGCAGTGACATCGTTTAGTAGAAAGGAGGGCCTCAGAAAGGTTGATAGGCCTCCCATAATGTTAGGCCCAAGTACACTATGCAATACGCCTAATTAAGTCATGCAGAGAATAGAAATGAGAAACGTATGAGGTTTCTGCTTGAAGCCTTGATCCAAATGCTATGTTGTAGCGAGTGCCTATCTATTCGAAATACTGTCGGTAATTATTGTAAGAAAAAAGTAAGTTATTTTAACCCTCCCCCCAGGATTTTGCTGATGATACAGTCATTCTAGGAAGAAATGGAAGAAGTTAACTAGGGGAGATTATAATTTAATGATGCTATGGTGCCCAAGCATATTAAAAATCTCAACTATTTAAAAACGAAACTTTTTCTTTTTGTACCAGATAAGGCCCACTGAGCTACATTGTTCTTTTTCAGAAGCGACCTCGCCACAAATTATATCTCAACGAAGTAACTTGTCACGTGTAAATTGATAGCATCTACATACTCTAAACGCCTGACGATTCTAAATGTGGAGGGAAAAACCTGGAGGACCCGGAGAAAAATCCACGCGACCACGGGGAGAGAGAGAACACGCAAACTCCAAATATACAGCAGCAGGTGTCAGGGTCGGGATCGAACCCACGCATCTCCTGCATACCAAGCGAGGGAGTTAACATCTCACCACTTTGGTGCCTCAACACATCCGTCAATAACACTGCGTGGTTTTAAAAGAAAAAATACATAATAGGCCTACTTTTCGGGCAATGGACCTACTTCGTGCATAATAATGTATGTGCCATGAAGAAGGGACATTGCCTGAAACGTCGACTATTCTATATTGTTATTTTTAAGGCCACAGTGTCAGTGACGTATATGTGTGTGGAGTTTCCTGTAAACGTTCGAGAAACTTTATATTTTAAAAATCCCGGCAAAAAATGGTCCCATAGGTCGGGGAACTTACCAAAGAGGGCTGAAAAAGTTGGGCTCAAGATAAAAACTAGAATAAAAAACGAGTGACGCACACAACAAGTGGGCAGAACAAACAAATATATCACTGGATTGGGACAACTGCAAAAAAACAAACTACGGAGTGCATATATCCAGGGAAATTATCGCAGGAGGACTGGGATTAGATTTGTGAAATAGAGGCGGGCGACAGCAGGTTGACACGCTTGATAATTAAAAGTAGATAGATTTATTCAGATTGCATTTATATCAGCAGGCAGCGCCCAATGAGCTGTTAGGCCATATTTCATGGACGTTCTGCGACGATATAAATGTAGTCGCATTCCACAGTGTGTCTCTGCCTGGCCAGCGAACTATGAGGGTCACCGCATCGCACGCTTTCAGATGCGCTTCTGCGGCCGTCTGGAACGCTCTTCCTTCTGATATTAGGAAGCCACTGGCGCGATGCACTTTTAAATCATCGAGATTGAAAACAGATTTCTTTAGAACTTCTTTTAGCGTTTGGTTTGTTGTCCTTCCCACGCACCTGCGATTAGCACGATTGGCTATGTACGGTGCGAAAGAAGTTCAACATACACGTGTACATATAGAAGAACGCGTTTCACTAAGTCCGTATTAACTGCAAAAAAACGCAAGGACTGGAAACATAAACGTTTTTGTCAATTAACTTTTTTTTATTTATTTAAACAAAAGCTGAAAATAATGCCAATCAAGATGCGTGCTGGGAATTGCATTGAGAGATGGGAAAAGGAACGTGTAGATTTGAGAACAAATGCTAATTTAGAGACATCGTATCGATTGATAAGAAAAGTAAGTGGGCTTAGAGGAGCAGTACTCATCACAAGAATTGACGATGGATGAGACTCGGGATGGAATGGCAGGGAAAGGAGGGCTCACACCTTGAAGTATGACCATCGTGAAGATGGATTGATGTACGATATATGAATTATCCTAGATTCATATATATATATAAAGCCTGTATGAAATAATACTGGTCAACAAGCATTGCAAATAAACTATTTTAATTTTACCAGGCGAGGCCCACTGAGCTACATAGCTCTTTTTGAGAAGCAACCTGGCCACAAATAATAGCTCAACGAAGTGGCTTATCACGTGGAAATTTATAGCAGCCAAATACTCTAAATCCGTAATGTTCATTCTAAATGTGAAGGGAAAAAACCGGAGGATCCGGAGAAAAAAAAACACGCGACCATGTGGAGAGAGGCATGCAAACTCCAAATTAACATGCGCCGGGGATGGGATCGAACCCACAACCTCCTACTTACCAGGTGACGTGGTTACCATCTCGTCACCGTGACACCCTAATGCAGATGAGTAGCACTGGATTAAAAAACAGTTGTTCTTCTTCACAGACATTTAATCAATGGATGTTTTGCTTTGTTACTGGGCGTTGTGTGGCTGTGCACATGGCCTGTAATCCAGCTGTGCTGAGGCGAGCGCTGTTGGATGACCCCACAAATCTCGGGAAACGCGCGCGAGAAGGAGCAACACTCTATCCCCTTACAGAAATTATTTCCCACCATAGGAATGTGGAATTGCCCCCGGTGGCCCAAAGCCATCAGTGGGAAGTTAACTCGATCTTCCGCCAAATCAGAGCAGGCTGAGGCTTTACTTTTTATTTGGAATTTTTAAATAACAAAAACATATAACTTATTTTTTCCCGGAAACCAAACACCGAATCTCACGACTCTTTATTAACAGGGTCTTAAATTGTGTTGTATTTTATACTTGATGTTTCCAGCCGAATCACGAGTGTTTTACCTGTGCGGAGAAACCGGAGCATCCAGAGAAAACCGACGCTCGCGAGAGGGGACAACACTCTATCCCCATACAGGTAGAAACACTTGCTTTTTCCTGGCAAGCCACGGTATGACACTTCGAAGGACAGTGCAAGGGAGTTTCACGAGATTTGTGCGGTGATCCACCAACGCGAGCCTTAGCAGTGCTGGATTACAGGCCACGCGTACAGCCACTACCGTCCAGTAACAAAGCAAAAAATCCATTGATTAAATGTCGTGACCGCCTGGACCATATTGAGTGAGCGTGGACCGTGATGGTGCGGAGTGGTGGCCCAGTGGTTCGCACACCGCACCCTGAACCCGCTGATCCCCGCTGAGTTCAATTGCTGGCCGTGGATGACATCAGCAGTGAGCGATGGCTTCACCGGTCCTGGGGCCTCGGCTGCAGCCAAACCCGCCACTCACCGGGGCGGTGAAGTGGTGTCAAACAATTCCCATGACCGACATGGCATGAGAAAGCCGTCGCCTATCAGCACATTGACATAGGGCTGTACATTATATATATAAAGTATATTATCATAACTCAACATACATAGTGTTTTGGAGCCATTATAATTTGTAATCAATTATGGGTTAGGCCACGTAATAATTTGGTCAAGTTTATGTCATAAAACCCTCCACCACCGACATAGCCAAACAATGAAAATTGTCACGTGTACAAGCATTTACTGCGCCAACAATAATTGTTTGACGTGGAATTTTGCATCGCATTCATCCAGCAGTGGACAGGTCACGGCGGCCGATAATTATATTTTGGGTGATCGTGAAGTCAATGGCCTGACACAAAAAATAAACGACGAAATTCGCGTTATTTCTCGACACCATTTCCCTTGACGTGCAACGCACTTGGTCCATCATCATCATCATCATCATCCGAGGCCTCAAACAGCTCACGTCGCTTCATCTTTCACGAGGAGCTGTGTTTTCCCACGAGTGATTCTTTAGCTATGAAGACATCGTGGAGAGAGCTCTGACCCCTACATCTGGTGACTGCGCGATTTCTCCACATTTCTGTGGATTGTTTGATGATTCTTCATTAGAAAATATGAGTCGAGGACAGACTTCATCTACTGCCGCAGATTTCGGTAATCCGTTTTATTGACGTGGCCAGCAACATACAAAACGTGCACCAAGCGAACCGGTTTTTTTCCATATCGGCGTACATTGCCCGCTGTGACGTCCTCGGTAAGAAATGGGAAATGTTCACT
This sequence comes from Lampetra fluviatilis, assembly GCF_964198595.1. NCBI lineage: Eukaryota > Metazoa > Chordata > Hyperoartia > Petromyzontiformes > Petromyzontidae > Lampetra > Lampetra fluviatilis. The sequence continues at coordinate 3,640,229 of NC_136298.1, forward strand.
GAGGACACGGCACGCAAACAAGTCATGCTCGCGGCTACGCTCAGAGGGAAGAGAGCGGTGGTTGGGTGGGGTGGGTGGGGGCGCGAGATCACACGCTGCATGCGTTTGCTCTCAAACGCAAGCCAGGGACCTGCTATCGACTGCCGAGGAAAGTGAAGTGGGGGCTTTGGGCAGGACACGTCGCTAGAAGGGGGCGATTATGGAGTGGCAGCCGTGGGAGGGAGGATGTACCTACGAACAATGCCTGGGGCTGCGCCCCCCCACCCCGCTCCACCCCCGTGGAGATGGAGCTACGAAGTTTATAAAATAAAAATTTGTTATTTTCTCGTTTTAGCATTTAGCTTTTTTTTACAGAAGCGACATTGGCCACAAGCGATAGCTCAACGAAGTGGTGTATCACGTCGAAATGTAAAGCAGCCCAATATTCTGAACGTGCGTCGATTCTAAATGTGGAGGGGGAAAAAAAGAACGGAGGACCCGGACAAAAATCCATGCGACCACGGGGAGAACACGTAAACTCCAAATATACAGGCGTCAGGGTTGGGATCGAACCCACCACCTCCTGTAGACCACGAAGATAGTTAACATCTCGCCACCACGGAGCCCCAAGTCACCTCGTTGCGTGGGTGCGCGATGGGCAGATGCTTCACAGCGCCTCGAGACGTGGGCGGCTGGTTTCTTGCGGAGGGGGGGGGCTCTTCATCCAGCAGTGGATAGGTCGTGGCTGACAATGATGAAAAAGTAACTTACCTTGTGACTGAACGTCACCTTTCGTTGTAGCACCACCACGGCGTGGAGTTTTCTGCAATTTTCTCGTAAAACATTCGGCTCGGGGCACTGCGTGGGGACGGACGTGCGTTCAATGAACTTTTGGCTGGGATAGCGGCGCAGGCAACAACAGATGGTCCCTCGTAGCATCGCTCCGTGCTGCACTCTTGTGTTTCGAAATGCGCTCCCCCCACCCACCCGCCCGCGTCAGCCGAGTAATGAGTTTGGCGCCACGAACCGTCATTATCGCTGACGAGCCTCTTTACTCCAATTCTTTCCGCCCCGTTTCGATTTCTTTTTTTTTAATCCCCGCTCGCCTTGCGCCCGCCCGCCTGCCCCGATGCTCGGAGTGCCCCCGTGGGGAGGAGGGAGGCGCGCGACGAGGTCATTTTCGTAGGCCGCGCTTTTAGAGAAGTGGCCGCTTTTACTCTCGTGTGTAAACAACAACAACAGCAACAACAACAAACAAACAAACTTAAAAGACGCATCCCTGAATTTGCTGCTCACGCCAGCTGCTGGCAGAAGGGCTCCACTTCTCGACACAGCTCCTTTAGAGGGTGTCTAGGACTACTACTCATCTGCACTGGCCAGATGTCTGGGAGTTGGTTGTACGTACCCGCTCTTTACCCCACCGCACTTGACCTGCGGATCGGGCCAAATTGTGGTGTACCCATGTATACTGCTGGCTGGGTAAACGCTGTGTCGGGGAGGATTTTATAAACTTGCTACAAATGTTGCGATGCGGTATTCACAGAGGCAGAGGCGTTCTCGTTCGGGCGCTCAACTCGCAAGCGCTTGTGCCCATCAACTCGCTGGGAGCAATAAATCGAGTGCCACTTTTGCGCAGATGCTATCAGTGCTCCTCGCCCTATGTGCACACTGATCGCCACCGTGGGAATGTAGAATCACAGTGACTGGTTCAGAGCTGCCAACGTGGGATGGGCTCTGCAGCTTTACTCGCTTGAGCAGGAGACAAATTTGACTCCTTTTCCACCTGAACTAAAACTAAGCGAAACTATTTTTTATTATACCAGTCAAGGCCCACTGAGCTATATTGCTTTTTTTACAAGCGACCTGGCTATCACAAGTGATAGCCCAATGAAGTGGCTTATCGTGTGGACATTTATAGCAGCCAAATACTCTAAACGCACGTTGATTCTAAACGCAGAGGGCAAAACTGAGGACCTGGATAAAAATTAATGCGCCTATGGGGAGAACATGCAAACTCCAAATATACAACTGGCGTTAGAGTTGGGATCGAACCTACCACCTCCAATATACCAGGTGAGGTATTTAACATCTCACCACCGCGGCACCCCACTGACACATCTGAGCGGAGCCAGCCCCATGCCCTTACGGTACAGGCGGTTTTCCACTTGCTATTTGCCGTGCCGAACTCGAGCCAAACCGTGAAACTCTAAACCTCTCACGACGACGTCTTAATCTGGCTCGGGGCCAAGCAGCGCCAGGGTCAGGGTTAATCGTGATTGTCTTAGATTGCACCCGTCGGGTACGCTCGAACACACGACGCCCACGTCAGATGTTCAACGATCGTAATGTTAGCGGCACGGATCAGGTTTAGCAGTGGAAAAAAACAACCCGAAGGGAGGACTGAAGCAAGGTAATTTTAGCCGGTAAAAATTTGTTTTACTCAAAGTGGATATGCATAGTTTCTCCCCTTTGCAAATGAGTGGTGGATAGAGCTCATCTCCATGTGTGGCCATGAGCCAGGAATGGATATTCCACATTCCTATTTTATCTGTGTTTGTGTTTTCTTAATTTCTAAAGGGATTGTTGGTCAATTCTTCGTAAGATGTAAGTCCAGTAACGTGTGACCCAAGCCATCTGGAATGGGGCCATTGTCCCATGCTGCACAGCAGCAGCAGCAGCAGCGTTCAATCCACACCGGCGTTTAAGAGACAATTAAAGGTCCCCACCTCCTGTTAGAGACCCCTACATCCTCTTGGATGCCCCCACTTCCTCTTAGAGGCCTCCACCTCCTCTTAGAGGCCTTCACCTTTTCTTTGAGGTCCCCCCACCTCCTCCCTAACCTGGCTCCGTGCCTCAAGAGTCACGGTCACTCATGTCCGTGCAATATTGCGCTCCTTATAAATCGCATTGGTATTATTGTTGTGATAATCATGATTATGATCGCTTTGTAAATTATTTGTGTAGGAATAACAAGCTTTCCTCATTACAGTTTGCAATCTGCATCTGTGTAATGTTGTTATGCATATCAAGAACCTGTTATTTGCGATTATTTATGCTGTTATGTGTATTACATACTGAATATACTGTTTATAGGGATGGTTTTATGAATATAATGCAGAAATTAGTATGACATAGTTTTGAAATCCGAAAGTAGCCATGTGTGTCGCAATTGTTAATTCGATTTTTGGGAATAATTACTGCGAGGGAGAAACATTTTATTGAAATGTAATTTTGTGAACTTGTATGAACGATGATGATTGAAATAACTGAATCGAACAAATGAAGGCTAACGTTCAAGTAGATGATCTCGTGAAATGAAAACATTTACACTGAGCATAATGAATGAGCTGTATTCCATGATAACGATTATGATGATGATTCTGCTCTTGCCATGGTTACTAATGACAGCTAACAATGATGATGATGATTCTGCTATTGCCATGGTTACTAATTATAACTAATGATGATGATGCTTCTGCTGATGTTAATAGCAATGATGATTATCACTTATAACTTCATAAGAAGTGTGTTCAATTATCGGCGTGTTACAAATGGAAGTTGTAACTGTCGTTATAGTGGTGTAACTGCTTTTTTTATGTATTCTGTTATTTCCTTAATTGTATCCACGCATTAGAATGTGTTGATCACCCTTCCATTTCAAATTCATCTTCATCGCCTTCTCATTTAGAGCGGATCTACAATTTCATATTTTCCCAAACACCGCCACCACAGCCACCACCTCCACCACTGCCACCACCACCACCACCACCGCTGCCACCACCACCACTACCATAGCCACCACCACCACCACCACCGCTGACGCCGTCACCACAGCCACTACTGCCGTCGCCACCACTACCACCACCAATACCATAGCCACCACTGCCACCACCACCACTACACCGCCACCACCACCATCACTACCACAGCCAACACCGACGCCGTCACCACCACCACCACAGCCATTACCGCCGCTGCCACCACTACCACCACCAATACCATAGCCACCACAGCCACCACCACCACTACACCGCCACCATCACCACCACCATCACAGCCACCACTGACACCACCACTACTGCCACCACCACCACCAATGTCACCACCACCACAGCCACCACTACTACCACCGCCACCAGAGCCACGACCACCACCACCGCCACCACAATTGCCACCACCGACACCACCACCTCCGCCGCCGCCGCCACCACCACCACAGCCATTCTATTAACAGCTCAGGCCATTAACTCTTACAGACTTGCCTTCCTCTCGCGCTCCTAAAAGCCTCATATATCCTCAAAATGACACACATCAGGTGGCCGTGATGGATTTTAGCATCCATTCCCCTCCCACCGCGCGTGCCCTCCCCCCCCAGTATAAACTACATTTGTATTGATCTCGGCTCTGCCAGACGGCCAGCTTTAAATTAAAAAGTAATGCGCGTTTCTAATGCTCGAAGCCAATTTCTGCTTTTAGCCGCACGTTATGGGTTTTTTAGGCAATAGTGGAGATATGCCTGTTTCTCGTGTGATTTATAACACAACGCTGCCTCCTTAAAAAATATGCACTCTGGAATTAAATTCTTATTCTCCTCCGGCGTTGATAAGCGTATAAAGCTCCGGCTCGTCGGTGGAAGTGGTTGTTCGTCAGTGGAATAGGTTGTTCGAATGTTATCATTGTTATACGGAGGGAGTTATTTCCGTACAATTATTGGGAAACTCGGCTATTTCTCTCGTCGCTGTATTAGTAGTTACAGTACGTGTACAGGCTGTTTCTTTGTTAATCCACTGCTGGATGAGTGCCCCCCCCCCCCACACACACATCGTGACTTATGCGCAATCCTTTGACCGTACTCCCCCACGGCTGGCCAGTGCTGGTTGGTGAAAGTAGCTTGGGGGGGGGGGGGTGTGGGGGGAGGGGTGCTGACTGAGGTCACCCATCCGGGCACTATCCCAGGCTGGTTTCCTGCTTACCTTCTGAGATCTGTCGAGGGCACGTTGATAGCGATGATATTAAAACAGCGAACAACCAACATTTGAAAGCTTCTCCCTGCTTATACTTGGCAGAGCTCCACTCCATCGGTGGTGCTAAACCAGCGTTGGAATTTCGACGTTCCCATGGCAGGGGGCCGATTTCTCCACGAGATGACCGTTTTGTCAAATACACACTCAGATCAGATACAAGCATGTCTCTCTTTTTTCCTGCCTCTTTTGAAATTAGAATTTCCATTCCGCTGTACATGCTGCGCATCGTGAATGTTAACAAAGGCGGCTAATGTGCCGTGAGAATTTTGAAAGGCGAGTGCTCGAAATGCACAGTGGATATTACGCATGTACAAAACAAAGACCCTCCATATAGCCTTGAGCAGGCTGTTGGGGCAAGTGCAGTTAGCGAGCACCTATGAATGCCGGCACGGCGCACGAGGGGTGGGTGGCCAGCACCACGCCCGGCCGACTTTGTCTCCCCAGTAGCGATGTTTACTACGCACCCCACCGGGTACTCATTTTGAGGCTGAGTCGATCTAGGGGAGGCCCATGACCATTTCGGATAATCATCACTGGTGTTGGCCATGAACGGAATCGAACTCGGGTCACCGGGTTCGTTGCGCAGCGCGTTCACAGGTACAGACACACACGCACGTTCACACACACCCACAATCACATGGTACATCCATAAACCTAAGATAATGCAGTGCTGCTTGGAATCATGGCATGTATCCCCGAATTAAAGCCACTTCATGCTTTAACACAGGCACACTCGAGGCGTCATCCGACATAATTGGAATTGAGGCGTTTCATGTTTTTTTTTGTGGGGGTCTTAAAAATCCTTCCTGGGATACGTTTCAGTACTGTGTGTTATCAGTGTGGCATAGCAAGGCAACAGAGTTTTGATCCACAACTCTCTCCGTGTCTCTCTCTGTCTCTCTGCGAGTGGTCTAGCTTCACGCCGCGACGGGGAATGGGCCCTGGGAGGTGGCATCGCGGACACATCTTCTGAAATAATTTCGGTCGCCCTCTCGTCCGCACTCGGTTGGCGCACCATTTACATATCCCCTGTGAAGAGTGATTGCCGTATGTCAATCAGGCGATTTTTTTTTGTACTTACTTATCGGAGTTGGAAATTACCAATTTGAGTCACAAACCAAGTTTACAAGGTGGCTTTGTTTGTGAGCAGGCCGAGACCGTCCAGCTTGCAACACTTAAAAAAAAAACTCGATTTCATCATCGGTGGCTGAATCGCATAGCGGAGCCCCGGATCCCAACGGAGGCAGCCCAGCGGTCTATCCCACCGTTAGGCCTGGAAGGTACCCTGGCTACCACTTTGCATTCGATGTCTAAGTTAGCCGCGGTCACGTGAAGAGATTAGCCATATTCGCTTCCTAACCAATACTTTCCATTTTGGCACCCTCTTCGCTTCCCACCACCGTACTCTCCCCCTCTCTCTTCTCCACGTGACATTATATGAAACAAAAAGGCTTACAACTTCTCATCGTCGTCATCATCATCGTCGTCATCCACTGATTGATGAAGGTATCCCCAATGCCGTCGCCATCGCTCACGGCGTCGCAACGCTACAATCCACCCGGCACTCGTGCTACTGGGCCGATCTCATCGCTCTGTCTCCACGCCCGTGGGTGTCCCCGCTGGGGGTGTCCCCGCTGGGGGTGTCTCCGTGGGGGTTGTCCGGGGGGGGGGGGGGGGTGGGGGGCGTCACCTTATGGGCATCCCCGTGGGGGCGATCTCGTTCGGGTGCCATGCCCGGTCGGTGTCCTCGCCGTTGTCGCGACGCTGCATGGCGGGTGACGGTCGTGACTGCTTGGGGGGGGGGGGGAGGGGCCGGGGTTCCTGCCTTCGCGAGGCAGGATGTGGGGGTCAGCCATCGTTTTTAAAAGTAATCGTCCACAAGTTTCGGTCGATTCATCGACATAAGAAGAAGCGCCTATAACGGTCCAGCTCTACAAATCTGAGGGCAGCCGTCACGATCGGAAGGCCGTAACAGTTGAGTTCCTAGCCACGGTGAAGACGATGAGAGTCAGCAGTGATCATACCATAGGAAGTTTATCCTGCCGACTTAGGGCAGGCAACAGAGATTAGCAATGATCCATGTTTGTGTTTGGGTGAGGCCACGCGCCTTCCTTGACCTTCAAATACAACTGGAGCTATGCACTTTTAAATCTAGATTGAAAACGCATTTCTTTAGAACTGCTTTTACTGTGTTTCGTTTCTCCTAACCCCGCACCTCCGATGAGCACGGTTGGCTACGTACGGTGCGAAAGAAGTTCAACATACATTCATACAAAGTTAGTTCAATGTTACTGTGCTGTATTATCGAGGGACTACTGTGTGGTGTTATCTTGGGGTGGTCTGGGACTGTCTTTGTTCTTGTTTTTGCTGCCTTGCCGAATCTTACATTTAATGGATTTCTTAAAATGTTCTCTATTTTTTGTATCGTTTGCTGACCAGTCCATAATGAACATCTGTGAAAAATTGCTTTATAAGCTCATCGGATTCATCTTGCAGCCTAAATAAATATTCTGATACAAAACGAAGTGACTCACCTGCACTCTCGACTTCACGTGCCCCGTCTTACTGCCTCTGGGAGGAATTCGATTTCGATGCAAAATTTACAAAATCCTCGTGGTTGGCCAAATACACTGCCGGTGTGTGAGGTGGTTGTCAGGTGCTGGTCACACCGCCCAGGCAAGGTGCCCGCTGACCTGCGTCTCCCCAGTTGCCGATGTCGATCAAACATCGCGTGCGTGGCCTGCGGTGGCACACTCACCGCCCGTTGCAGCGGTTTCGCGGTTCGAAACCAGCAGGCTGCCCTGGTTCACGTTGTATAATCATAATGATGATTATTATTACTTCAGCATATAACGCCCACAGTATTCGCTCAATCTCATAGAGATAATGACTCAAGAGGCGCGATCAGGAACCACTGATAAACAAGAGGGTGGCCCCACGATCAGCTGGCACCGACAATTGCCCAAGCTCTGCGGTCCTCTATACGTGCAGGTGTTATCGGCCAATTAATGAGCGCTTGCACGTGGGAGGAACTCGGAGCGCCCGGAGGAACATCACGTGTGCCAGGGAGAAACGCTCTATCATCATACAGACGGGACAGTTGGGAGTCCCACATTTTTTCCATGGGATGCCTTCTGCTGAGCCAGGGTGTGGGCACCTCCTCGATGCTCACAGGTAGAAGGGAGTTTCACACCGTCTCTGTGTGATCCACCAACACTCGCTGCTGCCTGGATTACAGAGCAGACAACAGATGACAGGCAGTCACGTGCACAGCCGCCACCGCCCGGCGGTTGATAAACACATTCCTGCAGAAGGAGCTGGTAGGAACGTTGGGTTGCTCGGTCAATGGCCAGGGTCAACGGCGGCGTGGTGTATTCCTCAAATATGCCCGACTGTGAGGGCGGGCACAAGCCGGCGTGAGTAGGTTAAACGTTGAGTTTTATAAGGGCACCACGGGGTGACCAGCCCCTCTCCACCCAGCCCCACCCCTCCTACCCCCCACCCAGCCCCACCCTCCCCACCCAGCCCCTCCCCACCCTCCCCTCCCCATCCAGCCCCTCCCTCCCCACCCAGCCCCTCCCCACCCTCCCCTTTCCACCCAGCCCCACCCCTCCCATTTTTGGATGCACGACGGACGGACACAATAATCCCCTGTGTGCTGGTGGAACCAGGGTGTTCCTACCAGTATCAGTAGGCTGAGTGCTATGCACGTTCACAACTTGTTGCATAGGTTCGTGGTTCAAATCTGGCAGGCGGCCCTGGTTAATGCAGTGTATTAACCGTAAGTTACACAGTGCCCACTTCACAGTGAACATTAAGGATGGTGTAACGTAATTTCTAGGCCGTTGTGTGCCGGCGTCATGGCCCGCATTTTCCACGTGTTTAAAAAAAAACAAAGAAGAAAAACCGCTCGCAAATGATGTAATGAGGGAACACACGCCGTGAAAACCGGGCAGCACTTCCACCCGAAGAGTGGTCTTGAATCACTCTTCGGGGGTAAGTCAGAAAAAATGAAAAAGCGTGAAAAATAAACCGATCAATTCGCAGCTGACCTAACCTAGTGGAAGGCCACCATCGCCAGGTTTCCCCCGACATCATTTACCGTCGACAGTTTGTGTTTGTTTACGCTCGCGGATGAGAACGGAGCCCCGGCTCCCAAGCCTCTCTGCCTGATCGTAGCGAGGGCTGCGCCCGCGGGCGCGCGGTTTTGACGGCCTCGTGGCTAAACGCGAAGCGGGCGGGACGCGCCGCGCTCGCGTGCGCAAGGGGCCCGCGTGCGCAAATAGGTGAAGACATCAATAGACGGCAGGGCCCGGCCAGACCGGCCAGCCGTGCAAATGTAGAAATAACCCGCGCGTGTGCGTGCGTGTGTGCGCCAAACTAAAGTGGGGGAGGTGGTAGTGGAGCGGTTAGCGCGCTGCGCTACAAACCTCACGGCCGACACCGATTATCTGAACCGGTCCTGGGCCTCCCCGAGGTGGACTCAGCCTCAAATGCAGTGTGTAAACAACGACACCGGGGATACAAAGGCGGTCGGGCGTGTTACTGGCCACCCACCGCCTCGCGTGCCGTACCGGCCTTCATAGGCGCTCGCTAACAGCACTTGCCCCAACAGTCTGTTAAGGCTACACCGGGGGGGGGGGGGGTCTTTGTCTTTGTGTGTGCGCGCGCACCCTCGCGCCTTCAGTACGCGTGTGACAAGTGGCGGAGGAGCTGCAGCGAATCCCTCTCGAAAGTCTCTCTCTCTCTCTATGTATTGCAGTTTATTACGCATTGAAGAATAATAATACTTGCCAGTGCGTCTCCTCATATCAACACCCCGTTCCCGCCCGACCACGATGTGCGCTCTATACCCGCGCGACGTCCGTGCGAGCATCGCGCGCTCTCCGCCGTGCTCGCGGGCGCTGCAGGGGCCCCCAAGTTGGTGATGGACGATTGGAGGCCACGATTGGGATTCTTTCCGAGGTGCGATATGCAACTCAGCCGACGGCGAGCAATTTTGGCTCTCGTTGCGATGACAGGAATTGAAGAAGAAGAAAGAAAGAAAGAAATCTGCCCTGGAGTTAAATACTTCGACCGAAACACCATTTTCTCCTAAAGGGTGTTTAAAAAATATGACTTTCAGAGGCTTGGCGGTGGCGTCTAATTGTTCCCGCTGCTATGCCACTCGTGGGTGACTCAACATTTATCTTTCAGATTCCGAGATGTACAGCCGCGTTGTCAACTTATCGCTGGGTGAAGGCCGGGGTGAAGGCCCCCCCGCCCCCTCCTCCCTCCCTACACGGCGTCGTTCACGGGGGGGCGGGGGAGGGGGTATCAGAGCGAGTTTGTGAAGCGGTGGGGAGGGGGTGGACCGGGGCTGTGTTGGACATGGCCCACCAATCATGTTTCTTGTGGCCTGGAACGAAGCTCCGAGGTGGCTAGGAGATGTTAACTACCTCGCCTGGTATACAGGAGATCGTGGGTTCGATCCCGACCCTGACGCCTGCTGCTGTATATTTGGAGTTTTCGGTATCTCTCTCATCATTATCACGGTGGCTATGAGATGTTAACTACCTCGCCTGGTACACAGGAGATCGTGGGTTCGATCCCGACCCTGACGCCTGCTGCTGTATATTTGGAGTTTGCGTGTCTCTCTCCCTCTACATTTAGTATCAACTTGCGTTTAGAGTATTTGGCCGCTATAAAGTTCCACGTGATAAGCCACTTCGTTGAGCTATCATCTGTGATGGCCAGGTTCGCTTCTACAAAAGAGCTAGGTTGCTCAGTGGGCCTTACCTGGTTAAAAAAAAAGTCTCTGTCTTGAACTGGTAGCCTTGCGATGTTGAAGGCTGACCTCAGAATCGGAGAGCTGGATTGTGTTAGGCGCTTACGCCGATCGTTCGACCGAAACTTTGTGGTCGATTACTCCGGGAGGGGGGGGGGGGCTTTTAAAAATGATGGCTGACCCCCACATCCTGCCTCGCGAAGGTGGGAAACCCCCACGCCACCTGCCGGTGCAGCGGCACACGCGCGTTCCGATTAGTTTAGTAATCAAACCAACGTCCTGTAGGGCAATCGACTACTTCTTTGGTTGAGCCCAGAGACCCGAGTTCGACTCCTGGCCATGGCTAACATTCGCGGCGAGTGATACCTGAACCGGTCCTGGCACTACTCCTCCGTCACCAAGCTGCGCTGTCGAGCGGATGAAGTATTTGTAAAAAAACCCATCAAAAACCACCTCGCATGACCGACAAGGCCTGCGGAGTCCTTCATCATTTGCGTGGATTGACAATGGCAGATAGTTTGCGCCGGTTTACTTACACAGTCGGATTCCCAAACTCGACTCCCGCAGCCTGCTGATTGGTGAGCCATGTGTTCGGCATGAAGCAGACGTCGTTAAAAACCAAGCGTCAGGGGGTAAAAGGGAGAAAAAATAAAATCGAAATCACTGCTGTGGATGCCGTTGGTCTTGATGCCTCCCGGTTCTCACTCCTCGCAGGACCTGGCTCCAGGTTTTGTTTGCGTGGTTCCGCCGGGAGTCGCGGGGGCGTCAAACGGGGGGCAGGGTGGTGGGGCGTGAAGCGGGAGTTGACGGCGAAGGTTCATCGCCCTTTCTATTTGTTTGTCAAAGGGGCCCAACACCTTCGTGAGATCCGTTGTTGTCGTGCGAGCCCGGCGGCAACTGAAGAACTGCACGAAACGAGCGCGTAAGACTCGCCGCCAACAAAGAATAAAAACTACTTCAGAGTTGCGGAAACGCGAGAGCGGATTTCGACGTCGAATACATTTATTTGTCTTCATTTATTTTCTTTCCTTGTTTTTGACCGACATGCACCGTCCCACTGGAATATCGTGCCGCTCGAAGGGGTTCACGATGGCCATGTCAGAGCACCGGGTGGACCACCGCTGAAATCTTTCATGAGAAGTCAGGTTTTCCAACTGCCTGCGATTAAACCGCATTCTGAAGCGTGGCGCGTCGGGCGGTCCCATCCTGCTTACAAGTTTTTGGTTATTTACTTAATTTCCAGGATGACACACTTTTGTTCGCTTGTCTTGCAATCATGTCCTCTGTAGCATGGCGTGTGTCAAAAGGTGCACCACTTGGTGTGGGTAAAAGGACAATTAAAGGGTGCTCAGAAGTAGTTCTATGCACCTTTAACTCATTTGTTTAGAACTGTTTTTTGTTGTCCTTCCCCAGCACCTTCGATTAGCACGGTTGGCTAACTACGTTGCGACAGAAGTTCAACACGCGTACATCATCTTTCGGAAATATCTCTCGAACATGGAGGTGATTTTCTACTGCTATTCACAAACGTTCCTCGTGGAAATGTCTGCGTCTCGTGACAGCGATGGCACAATCGAGATACAACTGAGAAAGAGACGGCACAAAACTCGTACCCGTTTTGTGAGATTTCAGCATCGGCATGTTTCATACAGATAAAAGCTCTTTCCATAGCAATGACGAATGATTCAGCGCCGTGCTCACGGTTGCCAGTGGAGATGATCGTTTGTCCCTCTGCGTGCTTGAGAAACGAATTTTCATTTTTTTACCTTTCCAAAATTGAGAATTCTCCGATGCCATTGCGGTTGGGTGGAGGATGCCAGCCATTGTTTGGCAGCTGATGTTAAAGAGCCTAACCTTTTGACCCGGACAGGAGCACAGACATTACTCGTGACTAAAACATCGTCTCCGAACATCAAACTTGACCTCTCTATCCCTCCGAAGCGGCTTATGTAGTCCTTCGAAAACCTGCCCTTCTCACACAGTGTCTCTTAGCCTCCCGCTCACGACCTTCTGCTTCTTGTACAACATCCCTCGAGTCGTACCCCCATGCTCTGATCATAGCCGCGTTCTATCGCTACTACCGTGGACATTGTGCCTGTGAACGTCACCCATTGATTTCTCTACCTTTGTTGAAGACTCGGTCTAGCAGACTGCATGCACCGTCTCGATCACACGGCGCTCAACCACCGCACCGCAGGTCGCGTTTCCTCTCTCGTTGCTTCTCGCACACCGCACTGGGGCGCTCTGGAATTCCCATCCCATCGTCTCTTTTTGCCAAGTTCTAATACTAAACCTCGCTGATTGTTACTGGCCGCCGGGCCGTTTTGGGCCCCAACGGGCATGTGCTCGATTAACCGTGAAACGAACCGGACTTCCTATTAGCACGGTTGGCTGCGTACGGCGGGAAAGAAGTTCACGATACGGTTCCTACATAAACACAGGGATGCAGCGAATGTGTGCGCAACCAATCCCCAGACACGGCCATCAACGCCGCTTTCATTACAACCACCTCGGGACCCACACAAGTGCCCGCCTGCGTCAACTAGAAACGACGAAACCTGCGTTGCGGCATCCACCATCTCCAGTGCAACGTCCACCCTGCACCGTCCACCATGTCCAGTGCAATGTCCACCCTGCACCGTCCACCATCTCCAGTGAACCCACGCGGTTCCGAAACGTGTTGCTTGCCTCTTAGCCCAGCTTTGTTAGTTGGAGCGAAGGCACAGGTGGAGCTGCGTGACACAACACACAGGAAGCCACTGGTGCTATTGGCACTTTTAAATCATCTCGATTGAAAACTCATTCCTTTCGAACGGATTTGTTTGCATTTGGTTTGTTGTCCTACCCGAGCACGGTTGGCTACATACAATGCGAAATAAGTTCCACATACACATCTACAAGGATAACGTATCGCCCAGGGTTTTGCAATGGGATGCATTCACGAAATATAAAATCAATGTAACAACATTGTAAAACGATGGATTGAGTCTGACTGCGGATTGAATCCAGCCATGTAGAGATTTCAGTGTCATCCCCTGTTCAGATGCGCTTCTGTGTCCGTCTTGAACGCTCTTCCATCCGATATTAGGAAGCCACTGGAGCTATGCACTTGTAAATCTAGATTGAAAACTCATTTCTTCAGACCTGCTATTTGTGTTTAGTTTGTTGTCCTTCCCCCGCACCTCCGGTTAGCACGCTTGGCTACGTACGGTGCGAAACAAGTTCCACGTTACATAAGTTCAGTGGGTGTCAGGATTTACCCCCTTCCGGCAGAACTCAGGCCCACACTTCAAACCAACCAGATGTCTCCGTCGTAACTGCGCGCGAGACCGGGGTCTTCATAGCGCCGACACGTGTTGTTGTCCCAGGACCTCATTATCACAGTCACCTCCACGCCTCACCTCTCTCTCTCTTCCTCCCGGTATCTCTCTCACTGGAGTCACCGACTCCCTGTGCCAACCGTCGTCGTCGTCAGCCCAAATTCCTCGACTGTGAAATCGCAGCTCAGATGGCGCTCTAAATCGCGGTTCGCACGCGACCCCCCCTCGGTGGAGTTGTTTTTGTTGTTGTTGTTGTTGTTGTTTTTGGAACGCGATGCGTAGTCTTTAAAAATGGGAAACTTGGCGAGAAAGTGAGAGTTTGCCAGCGAAAGACAAAACATATGACACACTTAACAAAGTGCGTTCATCTAACAAAGTTACAAGCGGACGTGGCAATGAGGAGTCAAGGGCAACGTAGTTGTATTTTGAATATCTACTAAAAATGCAACCACTATATTTATTTTACTAGGTAAAGGCCCACTGAGCTATATCACTCTTTTTCAGAAGCGACCTGGCTATCACAAATGATAGCTCAACAAATCGGCTTTGCATCACGTGGAAATGTATAGCAGGCAAATACTGTAAACGCGTGGCGTTGATTATAAATGTAGAGGGGAAAACCGGACGACCCGGAGAAAAATCCACGCGACCACGGGGAGAGAGAGACACGCAGACTCCAAATATACAGCAGGCGTCGGGGTCGAGATCGAACCCACGACCTCCTGCATACCAGGCGAGGGAGTTAACATCTCGCCTCCGGTGTCCATGCAGGTACGAGTAGGAAAGGGTAAAGGTGCAGCCCTGCAATTGCTCGCTCGACCCGCTATTCAAAGTAAAATAATACATGATACTAAACATACGAAGGGCATGTTGACCGAACGACTAAAATTTGTATTCATGTAGCTAACGAAACAGATGCCTTACCTGGTATATTAATTGTATTGCTTCCAGTCCATAATGTTAGCAAAGCAAATATATGTAGATTCGACCACTGGCTCTGCCAAGTCTTTTCACCCTGTTCAAGTCTCGGCTCGAACGCCTTCCCCCTGTGTTCGTGAACAAAGCGAACATTACAGGAGCAACGACAAAATAAAGTGCATCAAATAAATCCAAAGGAAATGAGAAAAATAAAACAACCATGTTACAGAATAAATCGAAAAGGCTGGACAAGCACATGCCATCGCTATGTATTGACATCGTCACTGTTTGTCATGGCTACCAATGGGAATGAGTCATCACGTTCCTCGTTTTGAGCAGGGAGACAATTCAATGAGAAAAAATATAATAACAACGATACATCCTGGGACCTCCTTTGCCAGTGTCAATATATAAGAATAGGTTTTCCCCTTTTTTCTGGCAACAAAACAGGTGTTAAGATGTTAAAACACCAAACGTAAACCTTTTGCAAATAATCACGTCTGCATTAATCGGAGAAAGCTGTTTCTGGTGTGGACCAATCAGTTTCAAAGACAATGCATTTACTGTCATGTTTTTTTTTTGTATTTTCATCACAAGTATCTGTGGTTAATGCAGATACGATTCCTTGCAAAAGGTTTCAGTTTGGTGTTTTAACATCTTAACACCTGTTTTGTTGCCAAAAAAAGGGTAAAAACCTACTCTAACGATAATATCCTGCCGTTTGCCAATCCGATGCTGCATTAAAACCTCTCGGTTGCATTTCGCTCGCAGCGGCTGATTGACCGTAGCGTCACCGCGGCTGGTCAGTGCGAGTTCGCGAAAGGGGCTTTGCCCAGGGCTGGTTCAGATGTCTCTAGCCGTGAGCCGCCACCTAAGCGTGGACACTGCAATACCACTGCACCCCCAGTAATAACAACAACAACAGCAACAATAATCATCACAACTTATAGTTCTCATGATTATTATTAGTTCATCGTGCTCTCTTAACGGGAACATTTTCGTGGGAGTATTTTCGAAGGGCAACAAGCTGGAAAGTCGCTTCGCGCGTAGAAACGTAAATCAACGAACAAACAAAACCTCGCTTCAGTAAGATAAGAATCATTCCGAGAGAACCAATGTGAAGAAATGAGTCTTCACGATTTGTCTCGAACAAAAGCAACGCTCGTGGACTCCTTGGTGAGCGAGCAGAAGCGGTGAGTTCCACGGTCTCAGAGCGAGCGCAGGCAAGCCCATGGGTCACGCCACCAGAGTGACAGGGTCACTGGGGCCAAAACTCCAGACGTCGTGTGATCGGAGGAAAGCTTCCCCCAGCCCGTTCGTCCGTAGGCCAGAGCAGATGTCCGTACAGTAATGAAAACGAAACTGTAAACTGTTTATTTCAATTTTGCCAGGTAAGGCCCACTGAGCTGCTATAGGCTCTTGTTCAGAATGGACCTGCCAGCAAATGATTGCTCAACGACGTGGCTTATCATGTGAAAATGTACAGAAGTAGCCAAACACTCTAAACACGCGTTTATAAATGCGGAGGGAAAACCCCGGAGGACCTGGAGAAAACATCCCCGCGACCACGGAGAGAACGTGCAAACTCCAAATATACAGCAGGCTCTTAGGTTTTTTCGGTAAAGTCACGTAGGTAAAAATAAATAATAAAAATAATAGAAATAATAAAAGAAATAAAATAATAAATCACGACGTCTCGGAGGCAACACAAGCTTCTGTCTTTAGGTGAAACCGTCACAGCAAAATTGCTGTATATTTTTACTTGATACAGTAATTTTGCTGTGACGGTTTCACCTGAAGACGGAAGCATATACAGCAGCAGGCGTCAGGGTCGTGATTGGACTCACGACCTCCTGTATACCAGGCGAGGGAGTTAACATCTCTTAGCCACCGTGGCGCCACGGTTTACATGCGTTCCTGAACGACGCAATGACGAAAATCGAAGAGACGTCAATCGAAGCGATTTAAGGGGTGGGATGGTGGTGGTGGTGGTGGTGGAGACGAAGGCTGGGAGGCGACGGATAACGAGACAGGGCGGACGACGTTGTCAGCGACGTGAGTGTGGGGCTGAGGCGACGCAACATGAGGGTGTTCGTCACGTGACGGCGTATTTGTGCAAAAAAGTTAAAGGGGGAGTCGGAAATGGGGGTATCACTGCACCGCCTAAGGTATCACAACTTTAGACTTGCCCATTAAATTACGCGGCCTATAAGACTGAATCACTTCATAACCCCACTCAATAGCAATTCACGGCTATTGGCCACAAAGATAAATTTAAACCGCTAAAGTTATACCACCTCACGTGGTACCGACATGTGCAGTATCTGGGCTGGGCCCGTAGAATATGTATGGTGTTAACAAATTGCGAATATAATATAATCATAATCCACGAAGGCTTCCCTGAGTCCCAAAGAGTGTTTTTTAGGATGGTCGTGCCAAGTCTGCGCTGTAGTGGGCGATGTTGCTACTTCATAGTCCCAATTGTGTTATCTGTGGTTAAGTTTTCAGCATTGGGATATCTGGCCAATGGCAGTTGCTTTACACGTTTGTTTTCCTGTGGGAGGATGAAACATTATTTTTCTTCGATATTTTGAGGGAATATATTGTTCACTCTTTTGTAAGGACACGTAAGCGCATCCCTTTTAAATGGTCCGTTCACTGCTAGTTGAGATCTTCCCCATACCTGGGGGGTTCGATCCCGACACTGACGCCTGCTGTATATTTGGAAATGTGGATGTTCTCCCCATGGTCGCGTGGATTTTTTTCTCGGGGTCCTCCGATGTTTCCCCTCCACATTTAGAAACACGCGTTTAGATATTTTTTGGCTGCTCTAAATGTCCACGCGATAAGCCACTTCGTTGAGCTATCATGTGTGATAGCCAGGTCACTTCTGAAAAAGAACCGCATAGCTCAGTGGGGCCTTACCTGGTCAAATAAAACAAAAATTGCTTAATTCTAGATTTGAAGTTTTCGTGACTGCAAGGATTTTTTGGTTTTTTATCTTTGTTTTTTTCGGTAAAGTCACGTATTTAATTTTTTTCATTTTTTACCTACGTGACTTTACCGAAAAAACTAAAGAGTAAAAATCGCTTAGTTTAATAGTTTAAGGCGTTGACGTCGCCGTTGAGGACATTGCAGGCGACAGGTGGCAGAAGCCACCTCGCTAATTATGCCGATTTCGCCGCGAGACGGTGCGGACGGGGGGGAGGGGACGAGTGGCAAATATATCGACCGCGAGTGAGTGGCACTTGTCGATGAACGCCGAGGCTGGACTTGAAGAGTTCCGCTCTCGCGTAGAGGTCACGCTGCCTGTCCGGGATGGACGGCGGAGGGTGCAAATTGCACGTCTGTCCGCCTCGTTGATAATGGGACGAGCGACTGGGATGGAGTGGGTGACCTTGGATTGGGCCTTGGGCAGAGCGCCCTGCTGTGCGGGGCGGTCGCCGGCGGTCAAGGCGGACGGAGAGCAGGTCGTCCGCCGAGGAGACGGAGCGGTGAAATGGAGCTCGTGTGCAGGCGCCAAGTGCATTGTCGGATCCTGAGCTCGTGAGTGACGGTGACGGATTGGGGAGTTATTCACGTGGGCAGTGGATTAATCATGGCTGATGATGATGATGACTTTGGGGGAATAACTACGATCATGAGCCGTGATCAATCGACTGCTGGATGAAGGCTTCCAACAAAATGTCACCGTTTTCTCACAGTGTAATGTTAAATGTGTTAACAACTCGCAGTGGTGAGGTGTTTACTTCCTCGCCTGGTATACATGACGTGGTGGGTTCGATGCCTACCCTGACGCCTGTATATTTGGAGTTTGCGTGTTCTCCCTGTGGTTGCGTGGATTTTTCTCCGAGTCCTCCGGTTTTTCCTCTCCATATTTAGAATCAACATTCGTTTAGAGTACTTGGCTGCTACACATTTCCACGTGATAAGCCACTTCGTTGAGCTATAATTTGTGGCCAGGTCGCTTCTGAAAAGACCTACATAGGTCAGTGGGCCTTACTTGGTAAAATATAACACATTAGTTTGTAGTTTTACTACCAATGAAAACTTTACCGAGTCTCAAGGCTCGATAATCCTGCCTTGGTGTGATTGGCCACATTTGTTGCTGTTATTTTCTGTGGAAGGAAAGCAGATTTAGTGAACGGAGAAACACACAATGTGTACGAATAACATTCACAGGTCTGTACAGACACGTTCAGGGATCAACTTGCTGTGCCGCCACCTACTGACCACCATGCAAGCCGGTAGAGTTGTAGAGCCACTTTTACCTTTGATCGAGTTGAACACGCAGTGGGCTTTCGCGACCAATTTTATCCATAATAGAGGGGTTATTTTTTGGGGTTAGATCGCGTAAATTTAAATCTGTCGCCACATTTACAGTTGTAAAATGGTGTGGGTTTCCTCTCCAACACACCGGTGTGCTGTTTACGTGACCACCCTTACTGATCGGCTGTGTCGGGTGTGGGCGGGTTTAAAGACACATTTATATATTTACGCGATCTCACCCAAAACATACCTTTGATCCACTCACCTTTTGCCTTCCGAGCATTTTCTAAGACGCGTCCGCCACCATGCTTCCCACTATTATCATTGCCCTCGTCTAAATCGGATTACAATAGCCGGGGTACTGGTAGTACCGTACTTTAGCACCATTTCCTCGGTGTGTTATCAGATTGCTTAGCACGTACAATTACATTCTCTCTCTCTCGCTGTGAGCCTCGTTCTTTCTCAAAGACAATGGTGCTCGTGGCCGTCCTTCCTTCCATTTAGCTCGGTCCGTGATGTCCACTCAATAACTTTACATGAGATATACTCTTAGTTTTTTTCGGTAAAGTCACGTAGGAAAAAAAATGAAATAAAATGTAATAAAAATAAAATAATAAAAATCACGACGTTTCGGAGGCAACACAAGTCTTCGTCATCAGGTGGGACCGTCACAGCCAGATTTGCTGTATCAAGTGAGGTAGGGATTCCAAGATGCAAGTTCTTAAATACAAGTTAAGGGGGAGGGGGGGGAGCTTATTAGAATGTGGTAGCCAATGAATGGAACGTATTGGGAGGGGGGGCGGGGCTAAAAGAGATCACGAGGTGTATGTAGACGTCGACGTGGACGTGTTTGTGCGCAAGCCCGTGTTGGTGCACATGATAACGTATTGGAAGGGGGGGGGGCGGCTAAATGAGAGGACGAGGAGTACGTGTACGTGGACCTGTGAGAGTCTGCCAGTTGCATGTAATTGCCCGAAAGGCTTGTGGTGGTGAGGAGATGTTATCTCCATCGGCCGTTGCGCATGAGGACGTGGGTTCGATCGCAGACCCTGGCGATGCCCGTTGTCTTTTTGGAGTTCCGTGTAGTAATCTCTCTCTATCTCAGTGGTGGTTCATTTTCTTGGTTCTTTCGGTAAAGTCACGTAGAAGGGAAATAATAAAATAATAAAAATAAAACACAATAAAATAATTCTCAGGACGTTTCGGCCACAACGCAAGCAGCCGTCCTCAGGTGAAGAACAGGTCTGTCAGAAAGACAGCGTCTGAATGTGCACCACCATGCTTGGCAGCGTATATTTAAGATGGGTTGGAGGGGGAAGGGGCGCCTTGACAAAGGAATTTGCATATCAAGAGGAATTTAGCATATTTATGGGAAATGCAGATATGGGATTAGTCACTACTTGTGGAATGCGTAGGAGGTGGGGGGGGGCGGGTTTCAAAGTAATATTATGCCCGTGCATTATGCAGTATGCAGGATTAGCAGCATCAAAGGGAGGGAGTAGGGTTAGCAGTAATAGAGGGAAGGAATTTTAATAGTAAGGAGCTGCAGCAGCTAAACCACCACGTAAACAACTAAAATATAAAGTACATCAGTATCATCAATATACTAAATATACTCTCCAATAAGCTGAGCTACTAACAGTAAGTCATACATTACAATTCTACGTCGCAAAAAATAAAAAAAATATAATATGGTGGTTGCGTGGATTTTCCTCCTCCGGGTCTCTCCGCATTAGCCATCCTCCTTCTCCACACTGAGAAACAACAACGTGTGTTCAGATTATTTGGCTGCTCCTATTAATTCCAAGGTGTGAGGATGATATCAGACACTTTCATGAGCTAACATGTGTGGCCAGACCACTTCTGAAAAATAGTTCATAGCTCAGTAGGATTTAACTGGTAAAAAATAATTTTTTTATTCCGATTTGCTGTCTTTTGTGGCGCCCTGTAACTTTCATTTTGCCAATCAAAACATTTATATTCATTATGTTGTTTTCTTATTACACATTAAGGAAATCTAACTTGCCTTTTTTTACAATTATTCCTGTTAACAATTGAATTACTTTAACATTATCACCTAAAAATTACGTTACATTTCAACGTTTGAAACGATAGTTTCAGTGGAAGCTTGGGCCAATGTGATTACAACACAAGCACGGATGTGAAACAAGGGATCCATAATAGAGGTTTTTGGGAAAGATTGCGTAAATAAAAATGTCGTTCAACCAGCCACCACCCAACACAGCCAATTAGTAAGGTGTTATCACGTAAACAAAACCCGCCAATTAGTTACGAGTTCAGCAGACTGGTGTGTTAGAGAGTAAACCCACCACAAGGGAGTGAATCTTCTTGGTTCTTTCGGTAAAGTCACGTAGAAGGGAAGTAATAAAATAATAAAAATAAAACATAATAAAATAATTCTCACGACGTTTCCGCCACAACGCAAGCAGCCGTCCTCAGGTGAAACCAGGTCTGTCGAGGCTGCTTGCGTTGTGGCCGAAACGTCGTGAGAATTATTTTATTATGTTTTATTTTTATTATTTTATTACTTCCCTTCTACGTGACTTTACCGAAAGAACCAAGAAGATGAATCCCTGCAGTCACGAAAGAAGCTTTAAATCGAAATTGTATTATGTTTTATTTTAATTATTTCATTACTTCCCTTCTACGTGACTTTACCGAAAGAACCAAGAAGATGAATCCCTGCAGTCACGAAAGAAGCTTTAAATCGAAATTTTATTATTTTTTATTTTAATTATTTTATTACTTCCCTTCTACGTGACTTTACCGAAAGAACCAAGCAGATGAATCCCTGCTGTCACGAAAGCTTTAAATCGAAATGTAAGCGAGGCACTTCTTCTTCTTTCCTACGGCTGATGTAGATGCAGAGCAACAAGTACAATCTCTCACTCCGCTGGTCAAGCGGAGTGCATCATCGCTGCGATGTCTCCTTCGTATTTGTGAATCGGGGCATTGAGTCGTTGTACGTGGTACTAAGGTCTGTTCTGGATGACCACAGTCACACACTGTTGGAGAGTTTTTAATTTTCCACTTGTGCATCATATATCCGCAACTACTGTCACGGTTTGTGCAGTGGATGCGGTTTAGGGCAGACCATGAGCTACGTGGAAGATCAAATCCCAGGGCAACTTCTGCGTGGGGTCTTTCACAAGTCACTCAATATAAATACGTAATAAATTATTTATATTTGTCTGATTTATCAAGCTTCGGTAAGGCAGCAAAATCAACAACAAAGCAGTTCCAGACCACACCAAGATAACACCACGCAGCAGTAGTCCCTCAATCAAATGGAATATTGACATTGAACTCATCGATATACACGGCATGTGAGGATCAAAGTTACAAATCACATTGGCAAATGTGGCTGCTGCATCCAGCGCGGATCTTCTGCCTCGGGATATTTTTTTTTTGAAGGGGAGAATCACGCTGTTAAGGGAGGAAACAAAGTTGTTCCATGACTCTTTGGTTCTTTCGGTAAAGTTACGTAGTTAAAAAATAAAAATAAAAAATTAATCACCACGTTTCGGACGCAACGCAAGCGTCCGTCATCATGTGGGACAACCATAGCAAGCAGCAACTGCTGAAGTAGGCAGTTGTTGCTTGTTGTTTCTTGCTGTGGTTATGCCACCTCATGACGGACAATTATGTTGCGTCCGAAACGTCGTGATTTAATTACATTTTATATTTTTAAACTTCGTGACTTTACCGAAAGAACCAAGGAGTATGGATCCTTGCTGTCACGAAAACTTCAAATCTAGAATTGTCCCATAACGTTGGTGTTGCAAACGGCGACACATTCATTAGATCACGCATCAGAGTCCACGTGCATTCCATGACACTTAAACACACGCGTTCGAATGTTACACACAGGCGTTACACTTGTTTCCCAAGAACAGCCGCACTGAGTCTCATGACTCTTTTTCAGGAGGGTCTTACAAAGTTGTCAGGGACGTGCGGTCAGGGGAGGAAAAGGGAGGCACAGCCTCACCTGTTATACTCCAATGAAAATATCTGTTAAGAAAAGTAAAAAATATTTAAAAAATAAAAATTAAGATTTTTTTTCCCCCACTGATCTGTGTTACGTCATTTATGTACGATTCCAATCATTTTTAGTCAAAATCGCCTAATTTGCGGAACTCCGCTGCAAATACATGAAGAGACGAGAGGTGAGGCAGCGACGAGCTCAGCCTCCCCTCTGATTGCGCAACCCCTCCGAAACTGGATGGAGCGCGGGCAATAAGCGCGTGCCTGTTACTATCTCTCTGTAATGATCGGAATCATATAGAAATTACATTTATAACACAGATCAGTGGAAAAAAATATTTCTTATTTTTTACTTTTAGTACCATCTATTTTCATTGGAGTATGACAGGTGAGGCTCTGCCTCCCCTGCCTCCCCTGACCGCACGTCCCTGAAAGTTGTGGCAGTGGTGGTGGTGGGGGGGGGTGGCGAAGCTTGCTGTCCATTTCCCAATCGAGAAATTTGCGAGGAAATTCTCCAAATGTGACAAATTTGGACCATTACGCCGGCACACGGCGTCGTGTGATCTTCTAACGTCCCACTGCTGAGTGTAAAGCGCCTGTATAATGCACCCGTACAACGTTATAGGGCTGCACGGTGTCGAGATGTTAACTACCTCGCCTGGTATGCAGGAGGTCGTGGGTTCGATCCCGACCCTGACGCCTGCTGTATATTTGGAGTTTGCGTGTTCTCCCCGTGGTCATGTGGAATTTTCTCCAGGTCCTCCGTTTTTTTCCCTGCACGTTTAGAATCAGCATGCGTTTAGAGTGTATCCCTGCTGCTATACACTTCCACGTGATAAGCCACTTCGTTCAGCTATCATTTGTGGCCTGGTCGCTTCTGAAAAAAAGCTATGAAGCTCAGTGGGCCTTACCTGGTAAAATAAAAAAAAAAACATTATGAGACCTCCTTTACCAGTGGCAAAATATAGTAGTAGGTTTTTACCCTTTAAACTGGTACAAAACTGACACCTTTATTCAAGGCATCATGTTTGCAATAACCACAACACAAGTAGTCAAAATGCAAACAAAAAGAAACAACTCTGATAATAATATGCACTGTCCTTGAAGTTCATTGGTCCACACCCGAGACAGCTTTCCTTAGAGCTGACACCAGAAGGCGTACGCCTTCTGGTGTCATCTGGTCCAGCACCAATGGAGACTAGGCTCTAAGGAAAGCTGTCTTGGGTGTGGACCAATCAACTTCAAGGACAGTGCATATTATTATCATTATCAGAGTTGTTTATTTTTGTTTGCATTTTGACTACTTGTGTTGTGGTTATTGCAAACATGATGCCTTGTATAAAGGTGTCAGTTTTGTACCAATTTAAAGGGTAAAAACCTACTACTATGAAAAACATTGTTTAGTTTTAAGTTTTAGCATATATTAACCAGGGCGGCCTTCTGGACTCGAACCGCAAACCTCTGCAACAAGTTGTGAACGCGTGGCAACGTTTGGGCCCTCTACGTTGCACGTAATAGGTGCACGCGATCCCTGCAGCCATTATAAGCCACTAGCAACGTTATCAGGAAAATCGTTCATTGAATCAAATCGCGACCTCTGGACCGCGAGAATTCTCAAAATTGCTGGGGTCGGTGAATTGTTGAGCCCCGCCTCGGTCAGAGGGTGGGAAACACTTTCCTTGCCGAGTATCTAATAGGACTTGCAACCTCTGACACACGCACCCACAGCTCGGCCACTTCCTTCCCTGCTCGAGGCCCTTGTGGTTACAGCAGTGGCTGTGCTAAAATTAGAGACGTGCATCTTGTCCCCTCTGGGACCCGATTAGTGCGGATAAGATGCCTGGCAGTGGCGGCTAAATATTTGTTTCTCCTTGTCTATCCAAGGCAGCCTCACCTGAGCCTCATGACACTTCTTCAGGAGTGTCCTGCCAATGTTTCACAGTAGGAGATGCTGGTGATTCATATGCAATATGTAAATATAAATACCAACAATGCAAAGCGTTATTTAATCGTGCATCTTGCAGCTTTGTGTACGAGCTCCCGGTCCAGGCTGGAGCCCATTGCCACTGGCGAGTGAATCAGTGAGATGGTGGCAGCTCGCAGCACCATCAGCTGAGTTGTCGCAGGGTCGTCCCTGCAAGTTTCTGTAGCAGGGCGATCCTGGATTTGTTTTCCCACAGATCTGTTACCATGCGGGGCTTGCAGATCAGGCTTTCTCTCCATGGAAACCCTTACGATATCTTGGAGTTGGGTCACAGAGCACCGGGCTATCGCAGAAGGCAGGGCACATCAAGGGTGTCATCTGCTGCACGATTGACGAGGTGGAGAGCGCTTGTGTTGGTTTTGTAGGCAGATAGTCAGCGACGGAAATATTCCTTCAACACTTTATCAGCTGAGAAAAGCATTGGCAAAGTTCTCGAGGCTTGTACCATGTGCAGCAAGGGCTATGCCACTGCACACATTAATTTGCGAGATGATGTACATGACGGGCCTATTGTGTGTGTATGTATATATATACGTGTTGAATCGTGATGGTGCAAGCACCGAGCCTAGAGGGAGCCCATTGTTGATAATTCCTGTGTTCACCAGAGAGGTGTTCACCCTGAAAATACGGTCGCTGGCCATCGCATTGACCGGATGATTTTAGCCATCTCCAGCAGAGCAGACCATGGTGCCAAACGTTGTAATAGGCAGCAGCAGCAGCAGCGGAGAGGTCAACTATTACTGTGCCGGTTTTTTTTGTTGGGGACAGGAACCAGCTTCCATGAGGGTGTTGAAAGCAGCGATTTGTTTGCAGAAGCTACAGTCGGTTCGAAATCCCCCCCATAATGCCAGCTGTTTCGATAGGCAGTTGGGAGTAGATAATGGGGGGGGGGGGGGTGTCTGGCAAGGGGCGGCTCGTTCTGTATGCCTCGAGGCGAAGGGCAAAGAGGGATCGTGGCCTGGAGCTCGAGGGCGAGACATGCGGCGTTCTGGGTTTCAGAGTGGCGATGACTTTGGTTCGCTTTCATGATTTCGCAAATGTTCCTGTCCTCTGTATAAGGATGAAGTGGTTTGCAAGCCACTGTTTTGTATGTAGTCCCAGATCCTTCTGGAACTCGGGGCACGGGCTATCGTATCCCAGTGCCTCGTTAGGTTTTCTGGCCCTGAGGGCCGCTTTGCGGTCGTTGGCTCAAGGTGATGGTGGAGAGTTGTTCCCGGAGAGCGTTTATGGTGAGCTTGTCCATCGGTACCCTTGAGCAGGACAGCAGCGTGTGGGAAGCTCTGTTGGTTTTGAGGCACCAATTGTTGTTTTACTATTATTTATTTCACCAGTTGAGGCCCACTGAGCTTTGTGGCAAAATAACGATAGCTCAACGACGTGGACATTTTTCACGTGGACATTTATAGCGGCCAAATATTCTAAACGCGTGTTGATTCTTAATCTGGAGGGAACAAAAACGGAGGACCTGGAGAAAAATCCACACGACCACGGAGAGAACATGCAAACTCAAGAATGTGTCGACGCTTTCCAGGCTGTGGCTCTAGGTTCTTCAATCGAGTTTTCAGTTTATTTCTCCTAGCTAAGCCTTCCGTTGGCCTTCCAAAGGTTCCAACGTGACCATTGTGTTGAGGTTACGACCGGTATCAGGAATCCAATGTGTGCGAATGCCGAGTCTGCCTTGGCTCTTGGGAAAATTTGCCGAAACTGGAACTCCTCTACTTACGAATGTTCGACTAACGAACTTTGAGAGATACGAACAAATTTGTCCATATGTCCAGTTGCCTGTTCGGACCGAGATTCGTAAGTTCAACTGCCGTGCAATTGATGGCGGTGGTGGCAGCTACATCTGCAGAACATGAAGAACCAGTGGCATCTACATCTACAGGAGATTATACAACTTTAAATCTATTCCCCGTGTTTAGTGTACATGCCGTACAACATGTTTGGGATCGACAGGAGTAAAGTTGGACTTAAGAACAAATCGACTTACGAACAGACCTCTGGAACCTAACTCGTTCATAAGTAGAGGAGTGCCTGTAATTTGTTCGTCCACCGATTAGCGGCTGTCCATTCTTTCCCTTTGAGACGAAGCATAAGTCTATGGAGTCCTTTTTCAACTGAGCTGAGTGAATGGCTTGTCAGAGTTCCATATTTGGAACGAATTTTGTGCCGCCGACCATTCTGCAGCTTCATCATCGTCTGAGTTAGCCCCACTGTGTGTGCTGGCTATAGAAGTCACCCGCGTCTAAAGCTGGGGGGGATGGCTGCTGGCACAGGTGGTAATGGGCATTCGTTTTTAGGGGCGGGTTGGCTTTTGTATACATTGATAAACGATTAACAGGTTTTTTTTGTTTAACACGTAGGCTTTTGCGACCAATATTATTCATAATAAAGGTTTTTGGGTTAGATCGCGTAAGTATAAATGTGCCGTAACCCTGCACCACCCGACACAGCCAGTAAGGTGTGTCACGTGAACAACGCGCCAATTAGTTACTACGTCAGCCCACCGGTGTGTTAGAGAGTACATCCACAATTGTAAATGGTGTAGATTTACTCTCCAAAAACCTTTATTATGAGTTTTTATTTTGTATTTTACCAGGAAGGCCTACTGAGCTCTTTTTTCAGAAGCGACCTTTGCACAAACGATAGCTGAACAAAGTGGCTTATCAGGTGAAAATTTAGAGCGGTAGCCAAATACTCTAACCGATGAGGACCGTCACGTGACCCACTGTGGAGGTTATTGACGATGTGCCGTCGCTTGTGGTGGTGGTGGACGTGAAGGCAGAGTCCTTCGGGCCTTGCCTGATGAAGGTGGAGAGGAGGCCATGTGTACGGTGGTCGATGGCAGCAACAACCAGATGTCATTGATCCCGTAACTTGCCATCCGTGTGCTCCTCTCGGCGTGCTTTCCAGCAAAGAGACAAAGTCAACGTTGTTTTCCCTTAGGTTTCTGGCCAGGAAGTCACATTTAGGTCCTTCAGTGTGTTTAAAAATATACATGTATATAAATTATTTTTTAATTCCAGATCCTTACTCACGTCATACATTGCAACATTCTGACTTTCTGGGCGGTACTCCCAGTGGCATGGATTTTATCAGTCAGCCCGGACTCATCAGAGCGGGAGTGGAGGTCCTTCAGTGTTTAGTTGGTTCACGCGAAGACCTCGTTCAATCGGTTTCTGGCCATTATGAGGGTCTTGTTTGGTATTTATCTCGACTGATCGCATCTGTATTCGAAGGCGACGCACTTGTCGGTACCACCCGAGGTGGCACAACTTTAGCAGTTTCAACTGATCTGTATGGCCAAGAGTAGTGAATTGCTTTTGAGTGGGGTTAGCAAGGGATTCGCTCTGGTAGGCAGCGTGAATAAATGGGTACGACTAAAGATGTGATACTGTAGGGGTGTCAGGGGAAGGATTCCCACCAATAGGAGGGGGGGGTGGGACGGTGACAGGAGAAGGGGGAGGAGCAGGTGAGGAGATATAAGGGAGAGAGCGGGCGAGAAGAGGAAGTCGTTGGCAGGAACGAGATTGGGACGGCTGGGGACAGGTGTGGATGGGAGGAAAGGAATAAAAGACGAACCCCCTGATACCTTGTCTCGGGTCTCCTTTACAATACCTTAGGCGGTGCAGTGATACCCCGATTTATGTCTCCCCCTTTCACTTTTTTCCACAAATACGTCGTCACTCGACTATTCCGCTGCCTGATTTGCATCGAATCAAACCCACACGAACAACATCGTCCGTCATTTCTCGTTCCGGTCGCCTCTCAGCCTTCACCTCCACCTGCCCCCAACCAATCTTTAGTTTACGCGCCAATGTCGCCCTCGATGAAAGAGACATCGGTGCTGTAAATCCCTTTCATTTGATGTCGTTTCGTCATTCGTCGTCGCGCCTTTCAGCAACGCATCCCCGACGTCAACCGGGGTATCGCCATTTTAGTTGAGTTTAAGGTGACGTCAGAGCGCGTCACGTGGGCTGCAAGAAGGCGACCGTCCTCCCACCCACTTTGATGGGTGACTCGATCCACCTCCCACTCTACATCACCACACAGAAGCCTACAATCACAGCAAAGTGCCGTTAATGCGTCCGAACGCAACCTTCGCTTGAAGATGGCCATCATAAAAGTATTTAAAGCGATCCCATTATCTTAAATATACCAAACTTAGAATTGCATTACGTCGCATCGATAACCTCACGGAGGCAGGGTCGTTTCTTTCTTTAAAGTCACTCCCCCAATGCTGTACGAAGCACACAGCTATATTAAGGCCTGTGTAGCATCCTAACGCGTCAGTGTTGATTACAAAAGCTCATGGAACCAGACTCCAACACCTGTATGATGCTTAGTGTTCAGCGTTAAATAAATGTTAATTACAGAAGCCCACAGAGCCAGACTAAGGCACCTTCATGATGCTTGGGTTTCCGTGTTATTTACAGAGCCCACAGAGCCCAGGACTAAAGGCATCCTCCGGATTCTTAGTATTTTTTATTGCCTGAGTCTCGCTGTGATTGCAAAAGAGGGTGGTACTTAAAACAAAGCAAAAACTTCACCTTTTTCCCATGTGCGTAACTTTCGTTGGTATATATATATATATTGTTATTGTAGTTTTGTAAGCTTCCATTTGCTCACGTGCAGGCGGGGAACACGTGTAAATGTCGCGCCTCATATTTTATACAAGGTGGCATTTTTGGGAATTACTTTTTTTTTCCGAGGAGTGATTTCAGCTCAAACCAGGGGGGGGGGGACCGGATTTATAGCGCGCAAGATTCATGGAACCTTCGAGAGTTAATAGAAGAGCCAGCTTCCCCGCTCACCATACATTCTCCATCTGTGCCACAAGCAAGACAAACCGATCCATTTTGCACGCAAAGTAATCACAACCTCGAACCCGTCCTCGTTAACGCTCCAACGCCGTTCGCGTGATAATGGGACGGAGAACGTGCCGCCGCGACATCGGCCTCCGACGCGTCGTGATGGCTATCGCTTTGCGTGCGAGCGGTGAGCGTGCGCGTGCCCATGCGCCCGTGCGCGTGCGTGTGTGCAGCGAGCGGTGGCGCAGCGGTTAACGCGCTGACGCTGCTTGACCCGGCGACCCGAGTTCGATTCCCGCTCGTGGCCGCTGGTCACGATTATCGGAAGCTTTTCTGGGCCTCCCCTGTTCAAGACTCGGAGCTCAAATGAGTACCCGGTGCGGTGTGTAAAACATCGCCACTCGGGATACAAAGGCGGCCGGGGATGACGTTGGCCACCCACATTCTGGTGTGCCGTGCTCGCCTGCATAGGTGCAATATTCTGATGAAGGCTATGTGGTGGATCTTTGTCTTCTTTTGTACGAGTGTATATGCCGGGGTGGAGAGAGGAGTGGGGCAGTGGGATGAGAGTGGGGAGTGGTAGCGTGGTGGTTGACGCACTGCGCAACGAACAGGGCAGTCTGAGTTCGAATTCGTGTCACGATTCACGTGAGTGTTGATGGTCGAAACGAGTTCTGGACCGCTCGACTCGGCCTTGAATGAATACCTGGCGCGGGGTGTATATGCGGTATGAATGTGTACCGGGTAGACAACGCGTGACTGCGATTAATAGGTGCCCGCTCACGGTACGGCACCGCCGGGGGGACATTTGTCGCGTTGTTATGCATGGGGAGCGGTGGCTCCATCCGCGAGTGTTGCGCGCGCTGCGCTGCGATCCCAGTGGCGACCCGGGTTTGATTTACGCTCGTGACGAAGCGGCGTCGGTGGGCAAATAGTATCCGCATTTGCCACGGGCCTCCGCCAGGGCACTCTGGAGGAGCGAAGGTGATGTGGGCCGGGAGCTGTTGCTGCTGACCGCACAGAATCATCTCTCTCGACGTGCCCGCGCCGGCGTTGATCGGCGCTCACGAACGTAACTCTTCCCCCAGTGCCGCAGGGATGGGCAAAACAAAGAAAACCACGCGACTCTTTGCTTCTTTCGGTAAAGTCGCGTAGGTAGAACAAATAATAGATCGCGACGTTTCGATCGCAACAACAAGCGACCGTCTTCAGGTGAGAGAATCAGACTGCTGGGGACGAGGCTTTATATTGATAATGCCTCGTCGCTTGTTATTGCGATCGAAACGTCCTGATCTATTATTTTTTCTACCTACGTGACTTCACCGAAATAACCAAAGAGTATGGAATCCTGCGGTCACGAAAGCTTAAAATCAAGATTTAAAAAAACACGGCTTACACGATTCACATCGATGTTTTCGGTTCCAATACGTCGATGTTTCGACATTGACGTTGATCCCTCTGATAGCATCTGAAAATATCGAATTCGATCGAGCGCAGTGAGCTAGGATCGGGATCCACGACCCCAGATAATACGACGACGGCCACAACAGCAACACGATTGTACCCTAGCTGCCAGGAAAACTATCGGAGGCCAACAGGGACGTTCAGTGTGTGTGTGTGAACCTGACCAGCAACGGTTTGTACTCCAGCCATGCGCATCAGAACCGAGTACAATCTGAGCCTGCTCTGGGACTCGTTGATGTCAACTCAGCGTATGAACGGGTGTAGCGCTGGCCACACCTCCACCACCTTGTGCGCCTTTACTGCGCCTGAATAAGTGTTCACTAATGATAATATTTTCAACTCGTAACGTGCACATTATTGACTCAATCGTCTAAAAAAACAATAACAACAACCGCCATTCACCACGAAGCGGCGGTGACGTCACACGGCGCTTGTGCCAGGTTAGGTGCACGTCAAGGCCACGGTGAAGTGTCGAACGCCGGCTGTCAGGAGGTCACGGGGCAGACCCAGGTGCCATGGGTCGATTGACTGAGATGAGTGCCAGATGCACCACCTGTGCCCCCTACTGTGCCAACCAGTCGAACAGAAAGGAGCCACAGACCTGCAGGATGGCAAACGTGCGGTGAACCAGCACCAACAATTGCCCACGTTCTGCGGTCCTCTCTATGTGAATGTGCTTTCGGCCAGTTGATGAGCGTATGTACGTATGTTTGTATGTTGAACTTTTGTCAAACCGCACGTAGCCAACCGCACTAATCGGATGTGCGTTTACATATGGGAGGAAGCCGCAGCACCCGGAGAAAACCCACACGTGCGAGGGTGAAACGCTCTATCCCGCACAGATGCAACAGGTTGAGTCGACGTTTTCGTTCCTGGCGAGCCAGGGTATGTTTGGCACCTCCTCGACGCCCACGGGAAGGGAGTTTCAGAACATTCGTGCGGTGATCCGCCAACCCTGCACTGCAGCCTCCAGCGTGCTGGATCGCAGGCAGTCACGTGCAGCAGCGTAGCCACCACAGACCCGGGCAGTACCAATAGTTACGTGGGGAGAACGGGGGGAATGTGTTTTGTCTGCTTAAAACGACACTCTGTGTTTATAGGCAACGTGGTATTTACGGATGGCGAGACATGAAAGTAACGAATTTATGGTGCGCGTTCATCGGCGTTGTCTGTGAGCGCGAGCGGCATGGGACAGAGAGGAGCTGTCGCTCCTTAGAAACCGCTGCCTCCCTTGCTGCCATCTGCTTCCCATCTGCCGCTTGTCATGGAACATTGCAGCGTGTGTGTGTGTGTGTCTGTGTGTGTGTGTCTGTGTGTGTGTGTGTGTCTGTGTGTGTGTGTCTGTGTGTCTGTGTGTGTGTGTGTGTCTGTGTGTGTGTCTGTGTGTGTGTCTGTGTGTCTGTGTCTGT
Organism: Lampetra fluviatilis; assembly: GCF_964198595.1. Taxonomy (NCBI): domain Eukaryota; kingdom Metazoa; phylum Chordata; class Hyperoartia; order Petromyzontiformes; family Petromyzontidae; genus Lampetra; species Lampetra fluviatilis. Next base: position 3,673,179 of record NC_136298.1, read on the forward strand.
GTGTGTGTGTGTGTCTGTGTGTGTGTCTGTGTGTGTGTGTCTGTGTGTGTGTGTCTGTGTGTGTGTCTGTGTGTGTGTGTGTCTGTGTGTCTTTGTGTGTCTGTGTGTGTCTGTGGTGGGGCCATCAAAGAAATTAGTGACACTAAACAAAATTAATTCTCAGTAGCTTTTTTACCCTCACTGTGAATAACGACCTCTGATTTATAAAAAAGAAAATCGTCGTGGGGGGGGGGGAGTCATCCCTCTCCAACGTGCAGTTACCATTGCCCAACCATCATCATCGTCGTCGTCATCACTGTGATCTCTGAACTCGAGACGGGAATTGCACATTCCTATGGCCAGGAGCAGCGAATTTATTATGCAACAACCACTTTTGATGCGTCAATAAGTGTGGCAGCCGCACCGAGCAGTGCAGTCGCATCGCAAAAAAACCAACACATTCGTCAAGCGCATTGCCTTCACAGAAAAAAAATATATAAGAGACGACGCTCTGGGCAATCAATGTATGTATAGTTGAACTTCTTTCACACCGTACATAGCCAACCACGCTCATTGGAGACGCGGGGGGAAGGACAACAAACTAAACACAAAAAGCAGTTCTAAATATATTAGCTCTCAATCTACGTGATTTTATAGTGCATTGCTCCAGTGTCTTCCTAATGTCGGAAGGAAGAGCGTTCCAGACGGCCGCAGAAGCGCATCTGAAGGCGCGCGATGCAAGTGACCGTCTTGATGGCCCTTCAGTGTCTGTATTTTTTATGTTAATGCCACACATCCCTTAGATAAGATGATGATGACGACGATCGATGGTAATGACAAGGATTTGCCACGTTATTATGAGCTTTAACGAACCAAACACGCCTCACTCTCAGTATCATGACAATTGATGTGTATTATTTTACAATAAGATGTCAATACGCTGCTGAACGACTGCTCATACTTCACCACGCTGGTCATTGTGGGTGGCTGAAGGGGGGTTGTGAGTGCCCCGTTCTGGTTAAATAATTATCACTCGCCGCTTGTAATCATAATAATCAAATTAAATTTAGTAATTTAATATTTTCAACTTGCAAGGCGCCGTCACCATACAGCGTTCGCTCGCTCTTGAAAAGATGAGCCACAGAGAAGCTGGAGAGCAGCAGCAGCAGCCACGTGGAGACACCGAGCTCCGCAGTTCTCTATCTATGAAGGCATTATCAGCCAATTAATGAGTGTTTACATGTTGGGGGGACATTAGAGCGGTAGTGTAGCGGTTATCGCACTGTGCTACGAACCCGGGGACCCGAGTTCGATTCCCGCTCACGCCCAACACCAGTGACGATTATCTGAACCGAACCCGGCCCTCCCCTAGGTCGACTCAGCCTCAAAATGAATACCTGGTGCGGTGTGTAAAAACATCACGACCCCCTCGTGTAGTTTGCCAGCCTTCACAGGTGCTCGCTAACAGCACTTGCCCCAACAGCATGTTATGGGGATCTTTGTCTTTAGACATTAGAGAACTGGAGGAGAACCCACGCGGGCGAGGGGGAAACGCTCGATCCCACACAGACGAAATGGGCACAGTCCACACTCGTCCAGCCATGGTTACGGGGCTCCACTCCGACGCCCACGGGAAGGGAGTTTCACGAAAGTTCTGCTGCGATGATCTTCCAACAGCCCTCGCTTTCTGCCTTCACGGTGCCAATGACAGGCAGCCGCGTACGTCGGCAGCAGCGCCCCGGCACTCGAGTCAGCCGTGGCAGAGACTCGAACTTGTCGCCTTGTCCAGAGCGCCGCACGTGAACCAACTCACAACCAACAGCCCTTTATGTTTTAACAAACACCGCTCCGGGTTATATTCGCCGTGCCGTACACGCTGCGTTGTGTTTTAAGATCGCATGAACCTCGAGGCTGTTTTATGTACAGCCATGTGATGTTTATTAGTAGTGTTATTATTATGATACTACCACGCAATATATTTATTTTATTTTATTTTCTTCCACATGTTGAGATTTTCATGAGTGCTGTGCGGGTGAGACGCGCATCATTTATTTTTAAAACGCAGCACAACAGCGTGACATCATTCACGTCCCCCCGCCACCCACGCCCCAATCTTCTCCCTATAAAGGTCGCCGGGCATCTCTTTGGGTCATTTAATTTGTTCCGCGGAAGTTACGGCCCGCTTAGCGTTGGCTGTCAGTGACACCGATGGGAGGAGCGTAACCGGTTGTACGCCACTCAATGTAATAACTTGCGGGAGGGGATTCAGCATCGTGAGCACGCGTTTGCCCAACCTCGTCGCATTCGCGGGCGGTCCGTAAAAAGAGAATCTCATTTCAAGGCTGTCCGTAGATGACGAAAATGGTGCGTAGGTTTAAAAATAGAAAAACTTGGAAATACTCTAAGTTATATATATATACGTAAAATGTTTCACTGTTTACACGTGCCCAGGGTATCACGCGTGGGGAAAGAAAATGGAATGGGGAGAGGCGAAGGAGGCCGGTGCGGAAGTCCCCAAGACGGACGAAGAAGAGGGGACGGGTCGAGATGAGCAGCAGGGATGGAGGAGGAGGGCCGGTGCTGGAAGGGCAGGAGGAAGGGGAGAAGGGATGAGAGAGAGAGAGAGCGGGGAAAGATGTCGGTGATGTTGAGAGGGTGATGATGAGAAGGTGATGTTGAGAAGGTGATGATGAGAGGGTGATGATGAGAAGGTGATGATGAGAGGGTGATGATGAGAGGGTGATGATGAGAAGGTGATGATGAGAGGGTGATGATGAGAAGGTGATGATGAGAGGGTGATGATGAGAAGGTGATGATGAGAGGGTGATGATGAGAAGGTGATGATGAGAGGGTGATGATGAGAGGGTGATGATGAGAAGGTGATGTTGAGAAGGTGATGATGAGAAGGTGATGATGAGAAGGTGATGTTGAGAAGGTGATGATGAGAGGGTGATGATGAGAAGGTGATGATGAGAAGGTGATGATGAGAGGGTGATGATGAGAAGGTGATGATGAGAAGGTGATGTTGAGAAGGTGATGATGAGAAGGTGATGATGAGAAGGTGATGATGAGAAGGTGATGTTGAGAAGGTGATGATGAGAAGGCGATGATGAGAAGGTGATGATGAGAAGGTGATGTTGAGAAGGTGATGATGAGAAGGTGATGATGAGAAGGTGATGATGAGAGGGTGATGATGAGAAGGTGATGTTGAGAAGGTGATGATGAGAAGGTGATGATGAGAGGGTGATGATGAGAGGGTGATGATGAGAAGGTGATGATGAGAGGGTGATGATGAGAGGGTGATGATGAGAGCGTGATGATGAGAGGGTGATGATGAGAGGGGGAGAGAAGGAAGACGCGAGGAAAAGTGTCTGTTCTTACAGAGTAGGCGTGGCCACCCGGAAGTCACGTGGTTTACGGGATGCTTTGGCTTATTTAGCTTTAGAGATATACAAGATGTATTTGTGTATCGTTTTCTAATTTGCTTGAATGGGAAAGTTGCATACGCTCATCATCATTGTCACGATCTACCGACTGCTGAACGAGGTGCCTCCGTACATGCGCGCCATCGCTCGCGGTTCCCGCAATGCCGCGATCCATCTCGCTATCGCTCCATCTCCGTGCTGGTCGTCCCTCTCAGCCTCGCGTTCGTTCATTCACGATGAATCGCGTTGACTTCATCTGACCCGTGTTTTTCACGTTGCTTTTGCGTTTGTTCGTTTTAATTTCCCGTTTTTATTTTTCTTCTTCCGATGTTACCCCATCCCGTCCGTTATATTTATTTTTCTCTCTCGTGCCGATCGCAAAGGGAGCGCTCTCGCTGCTCGTTACGCCGACGCCCCTTTGCGAATCCCCAAAGTCGAGAGGTGTCGGCTTCTCTCTCTCTCTCTCGCTGCGCACGCAACATCTAAACTCCATCCCTTCCTCAAGTTGCTGGCACTGGCAACCACCTCCCTTCCTCATCCTCTAAAGTCCAAAGTTTAAGATCGTTCCCTTCCCCCACTGTCTTCGACTCGTCACCTCGCAAGTAACATGCTTGACACCAACTGCCCACGTCGCCACTCTCCCAGCCCGTCCCGGTTCATCGTCCGTATGAAGTTATAGGCATCATCAGTCGTCTGGGTGGAGGCATCCCCTGGACGATGCCATCTCTCACGGTCCTACGATGCCAGAACCCGTCTAACTCCGTCGCTTAAACTACACTAAACATGTAGTTTTATGTTACCAGGTAAAGCCCGCTGAGCTATATGGCTCTGAACTAAGTGGCTTATCACGTGGCAATTTATTGCAGACAGGTACTCTAAACATCACATTCATTCTCACAGTGGAGGGAAAAACCGGAGGACCCGGAGAAAAATCCGCACGACCACGGGAAGAGAGGGACAGGCACACTCCAAACAAACAGCAGGCGTCGGGGTCGTGATCGAACACACGACCTCCTGTATACCAGGCGAGGTAGTTAACATCTCAGGGCACATTCCCTTCTGGGGCCTCTCTTCTGTCACCGCCGTTGTCGTTCGCTCTCAGCCACTCCCTAGAGATGGGGGGGGGGAGGCCTTGCCCAAGCCCACGGAATCTTTGTTCACCGGTTAATTTGACGTCTCTCAATGGTGTTTGTTCTCTGATGCACGTGTGTGTTTTTTATTATTTCCGTCACTCATTGTAATTCCCAGAGCGCGTCCCACTCCAGGCTGCTTCGTGAACTTTGCAGCCTTTCTTCCGTTTACTTGTTGCCACCGTTCATGTTTCTGATCCATTTGTCATTGCGGATAATAACAAACAACAACAGCAACAGTAAAGCACCAATCGAACACCTTTAGGCCGCGTCGGTGCGTTGCTTCTTCATTACCAAATTAGTTTTTTTACAAAAGCACTCTCCATTCCTGTTCGCCTGTGGATCTGCTCCGCCATCGTTGTCGAGTCGTCACCGTAGCGCACGTGCACGGCCATTTTGTTAATCGGCCGCTGGACGAGGGCCTCCTCCCCGTGCGGTGCGGGGGTAAATTGGCCATACTTCACCGCGTTAGGCTGTTTTGGTGAATGCAGGGGAGGCGGTGCGGTGGGGGGGGGCATGAGGGGCGGAAAATAGCCGTGGAAGCGCAGAACTACAGTACAACGACGGATTGAGTGATGTTAAATAAGACATGCATCGTATTCATGTCAGCAGGAAGGGTCCAACGAGCTCACTGGGCGTTCTTGTCACGGGCGTCCTGCGAACGGCCGTACAGACGTTACTCGGTGTTTCGATGTCATATCAAATCGGCAGTCGGCATTGGAGGCGTGGTGACACGAGATCTCGATTGCCGGTGCGAGTCTCGCCGCAGCATTTCGGATCTCCTGGCCGAATAAACATTCACCCCCCCCCCCAAAATATATATCTCGTCCCATCGGCACACACCAGCACCGTGCATTCATCTCACATTTGCAACTCCGCACCACTTCTCTGTGATGCAGTTTCCCCGCCGCCCCCTCCTGCCCTCTAATTCCGTCATCACGGCACTACAAACCTCAAGGTTGCCATCATTGCTCGTGCGAGGATTTCGTCTTGACGGAAGGATGCCGTGGAAGACGTCTGCTGTAGAGCAACGCGTTAGGAACCGCGGTGGTGAGGTGTTAACTACCTCGCCTGGTATGCAGGAGGTCGTGGGTTCGATCCGGACTCTGACGCCTGCTGTATATTTGGAGTTTGCGTGTCTCTCTCCCCCTGGTCGCGTGGATTTTATCCAGTTCCTCCGGGGTTTCCTTCCACATTTAGAATCAGCGTGCTTTTAGAGTGCTTGGCTACTACACATTTCCACATTATATAGCCACTTCGTTGAGCTATCATTTGTGGCCAGGTCGCTTCTGAAAAGACCTTCATAGGTTCTGAAAAAAGCCATGTAGCTCAGTGGGCCTTACCTGGTGAAATATAAATAGCTATTAGTAAGTAAGTAAGTCATGGCTTCATATAGCCAAAGCTCATAACGGAGGAAGAAAAAATAATACCTCGTCAACATTGTCGTCGTCATCAATAAACCATCATCATGATCCATCCTTGTGTTACCAATCCTACAACTGTCGTGAGCAGTCTCCAACTCTCAAAATCCACTCTTTCTCTCCGGCCAATCTATATTCCTACGGAGAAGGGCCATTGCCTGAAACGTCACCTATTTTACATGTGTGTATGTATTTCCTTTTAAAGGCCACAGTGTTATTGACGAATATGTTGAGTTGTTGCGTTGTCGGTTATGCTTGTGCAGCACTGCCAACGCAGCACAATCATCACAAAACAATTAGCAGTGGAGATTGGTGACGCCAGAGTTGACGTATCAAACGTCAACTCCCCGCACTTGTTAGATCCCACGATTAAGAACTTCCTTTGTTCTCTGCTTACGACCCTCCCTACATGTGTACACACACAATAACAAAACATCGCCACGGCTTCTGTTCATCGTCTCGAGGATGCATTCACATGTAAGCACAGTGCGTGTCGCGTTGCCGTGCCGCATTGCAACTGAAGTGATTTTTGGTGAAGCGGCCGTTCCTTTGTGTCGATCACTCAGCCTCCCCCCCCGTGGAACTCTGCAGCATGAACTCAAGCCCCCCCCCCAAACGCCCCCCACCCCTTCCCCTCCGCCCCACAATGCTATAGTCGGGGGGGCTGCCTACCCGTTTGACCGTGGGTTTAATGTTTACCGAGAGTGGGGGACCGACTGCCGCGACTTACAAGTGGCACTGTCGCCAAACGAATACGCGTGAGTGGCACCACCAGGGGCAGCTCGACATCAAAACGAGAGCCGAGTTCTCGATTCGTTCCCAGGGCCGCCACAATCTCCCCCCTGCCCCCCCCTGCCCCCCCCCCCCTCGTTGCGACAGGCGCATTTCTGTTCAAGCGGAAAAGCCGAGAATCCTCTCCTCTTTTTTGTTACGGCCCTCTCCGTCATCGTCGCAATGCTGTTTGATCGACACGAATGTCGGAGAGAGACACGTCGCGGGCAGCTCGTTGGTGGTGAGTGCAGCGCGAACGTCTGGCCGGTGCCAAGGTGAAGAAGAGCTTCACAGCTCATTGGATTCCTCTGTAAGAGAGGTTGTTTTGGGTTAGATCGCCTAACCCCCCCAAAAAACCTCTTATGGATGATATTGGTCGTGAAAGCCTACGTGTTAAACTGAATTTCTCCCGTATAAATGCACATTCTGATTCTTTGATATTCTTGAAGATAACCGGGCGGTGGTCGCCACGCATGTGGCCCTCGAACCAGCGCTGTTTTGGAGGCGGCGAAGCTCTCTCCGCAACGGGAGTCGAGGATGTGCCATTAGCCCGGCTCGCCAGGGAAAGGCGGCAGGCCGAACAAAGACTGATGCGCGTGAGTAGCATCTAGAAGCATCCAGCAGCATCCCAATACGTTTTGTGACGCTACGCTGAGGCAGCTTATTCCGACGTAGGTCTGTTCGCTCAAACGCGGTATATCCAATTCGCGTTTTGAAAACACGCAGCGTTATGGGAGAACAGACTGCACACACGCGGCCAATGTCCCATCAGTGTGTGTGCCTGCCGCAACATTTACTTGAGCAATCGTCATCTTACAGAGAGCCCAGTGTGGTTAACCTGTAAACAGGCCTCAACCAAGCACCGATGTTATTGAAGATGGCCGATGTACGAGCCGTGACCTTTGACCTCGGTCAAAATGTGACCAAGTCATAATCTCAATTGGTGGCGCTCCATCTGCTGGACACCGCGTGCCATTGCACCTTGTGTGCTGGCGCTGTATTGAGGAATGTGACAGTTGATTTGTCAGTCACGCGTGAGTGGTGAATGTGACGAATTGATATGCTCGAGTAATCAGTGGCAGGTGAGTGGCAGATGAGTTGGTGAAAAAATAATAAGCTTTACCCGTTCCGGCAATAATGAAGGTGTTAAGATGTTCAAACGCCAAATAGACACCGACTGGTATGCATCAAGTCTGCATTAACCTCATAAACTGTTGGTAAACCATGCAAAAAAATATGCTTTGACAATACAGTATGTGCATTTACCTTCAAACTGATTGTCCTACACCAGAGAACGCCTCCTATGAGGCCCTCTTGTCTCACCAGTGTTAGATACAGTACTGCCAACATGGGTCCCATAGCAGGGGTGGGGAACGTCCGGCCCGCGGGCCGTATGAAGCCCGCGAAATCATTTGGTCTGGCCCTGCCAAGGCAACCGCAGGTGGGACTCGAAATTCAATAAATCTAGGAGCAAACCTGGAAAAGCAGTTGCGAGTAGCAACATCATCAATACCAGATAACGTCACACGCCTCGCCAAAGTGAAGCATTTCCAGCCATCACGTTAGGGGCGAGTTAATTAAATGTTTGACCAAATATAACAGGCTCATTTTTAAGTTGATAATTTAGTTTGGCCCGCGAATGATGTTATAAATATCCAAATGTCCCTTGGGAGAAAAAAGGTTCCGCACCCCTGGTCTAGTGAGTGGTGCCTGGTGAGGATTTACATGGGTGCCTGGTGAGTGATGAGTGGGGAACGTCAGGTGAGTGGCGGGTTGTGGCACCGATGAGTTAAAAATTCCAACGTTGCAGCATTCTCGCGCAGCCATTGTGTTTTGTGGTCGCTTCATTTTTGTTGAATTTGCATTGTTGTCCCGCTCTCCATTGGATGCTCCTAACATAACATTTACTTATATTCCAATATGGTTTACGTGCTTATGTTGCACACCAAAACCCCACCAGCGTACGGTACTTTGAATACACAGGCCTCGGTTAGCCCTAGCACAGTAAGGCTTTTTTTTTTGCAAGCTTCCTTAAGAACGCAATGAACGTGGGGCATTGGGGTAATGTTGGTCCAACGGCTCCAACCACGTGCCCCACAGCGGCACGGCCCCACAGCGGCACGTCTTTACTGGGAAGGCCCTTAAAACGGGCAAATCTTGTCCGCTCTACCCATACTAGACGCTGCCACCCCTGGCCTGGAGCAATATCAACAGAGAGTCAAATTTCTTCTGCATGCAACGTCGCCTAATACGTGCCCCCCAATTAAAGCTTCCCAGTAGCGTTTTTTTGTCACCGTAAGCTCCCCAACAGCCCTCTTTACTCGGCATTTCCCATTTCCCGAGCTTGTGGGATTGGAATTCAATGTTTTGCCCTTCACAGGCGGTCTTTAAGGTGGTCAATAACTGAGGCCGTTTTGCAAAGCAGCACAATCACTTTTGTCTTTTTTTTTAGCTCCGCTTTGTTTACAGAGAATGGTTCAATTTAAATGCTACATTTCGTGCAACGGAATGATTCCGGCCAGGAATTTCCCAAGTGGCGAAGGCGGTGTGCGCTCCTGATACGGTTAATTAAACTACCATACTGATACACCACTTAAATCGTGAGCAGTTCGGTCAGCAGAAGCAAAAAAAACTACGCATGAAACCCTCTGCTGAATTGTGTAGGAAATGTGCATTGTGAAGATATTGCTTATGGCTTAAAGGAAAGGGTGTGGGTCTGTGGGAGTGGTGGTGCAGTGGATTTAAGTCGAGCAGCGCTAACCCGGCGAGCTGGGTTTAATTCCTGGCGATGGCTAACATCAGTGAGGTGATGAGGTATTTCTGGGTTAGATCACGTAAATATAAATGCTTCAACGACCGACACAGCCAATTCGTAAGATTTCTCACGTCAAAAAACAAGCCAATTCGTTACTAGTTCAGCACACCGGTGTGTTGGCGATTAAACCCACGACATTTTCAATTCGAGTACGACGTTTCACCGATCAAATTACAACCAGCCTCATCAGGCGGCAGCCAGAGTTGTGACGTGAGCCGTTTCCTTCACCAAAAATCTCTCTGCCTTTCCACTTCTCTCTGTCCGCCCCCGCGTCTCTCAGCCGAGGCGGCTTCCATCCCGTCCAGCGGTTGACGCTTGGCACCCGGTCCGCGTGTTGGGTCTTCCTCTTCCGCCTCGAACCTTCCGGCGTTACCCTTCATCGCCGCCGTCCCCTACAGCCCCTCGCCATTCATCCCTGGTCAACGTGTCCGAATTATCGCGCAGCTTCCTGCAACTTGACCTGAATTGGTTACAGCCTAGAGTCTTTTGTCCGTGTTGTTTCTATTTTTCGATTTAAAGCTTTCGTGACTGCAGGGATTCATCTTATTGGTTCTTTCGGTAGTCACGTAGAAGGGAAATAATAAAATAATAAAAATAAAACATAATAAAATAATTATCACGACGTTTCGGCCACAACGCAAGCAGCCGTCGTCAGGTGAAGAACAGGTCTGTCGGAAAGACAGCGTCTGACAGACGCTGTCTTTGTATTTTATTATGTTTTATTTTTATTATTTTAGTATTTCCCTTTTACGTGACTTTACCTAAAGAACCAAGAAGACGTGTTGTTATCCCCCCCCCCCCCCAAGGAGGCTTTCACGTCAAAGGCAGCGATTCTCGTTTGTGGCATGAAATGGGGGTCACTGCCGTACAATGTCATCCTCCCTCTTCCTCGCAAGCGCTGCCCCCTTGGGTCGTCGTCGTCCCCCTTTGTGGCTCCTCCTCCTCCTCCTCGAGCAGTCGCACCGCCTGCACACTCGAGAGCGACACCACCGAATACAATCACGACGCTCTTAATGTAGCATCGCGCTGCCACAGAGAGTGAGTGGGGGGAAGCGAATTGCCTGCGCGGGCCCCCTTCTCATCCCAGCCGCCCCCCCCCCCCCATTCCCCTGACTCCTGCCTCTCACAAACTGCACGCTGAATCCCAGCGTGCAGTTTGGCGCGGCTAATTGTATATTCCTGGGTCGGAACGCATTTAGGTAAACAAACGGCCGCGGTTTTTTTCTCCCTCCTCTTCTTCTTCCCTTCCTTTCCTCCCCGAACGTCGAAGGTTCCTCCAGATTAAATTTCGCCTCCCATCAGGCAGATTAAAGGGACGTCGTTCGCCCAACGAGTTTGCCGGCGGAGGGCCGTCTCGCGGGAGCCGTCCCGTAATGAAAAATTGACCCGGCCGCCCCGCGTTCCTTCGTAAAGAAAACGCGCACGATGCCGCCTGCTCGCTCGCTGCTGCTGCTGCTGTCGTGGGGCGGAGGGGGGGGTAAAATCTGGCCAACAGAAAAGGGAAAGGCGATGGTGCCCGTGGCCCCTGCGGAGGTTGTTTTTTTTTGTATTAACTGGTTTGTGTGCGTGCGTTTTGTTTTATTTTCACGACTGCTTTGTGAGCCTACGAGCGAGCAAGCGTGCAGAGAGACGGAGAGGGGAGGGAGGGAGGCGTTTGGGAACGAGGGTGCAGCGGTTAGCGCAAGCACCGCTGCGATACGAACCCCAGCGGCCGGAGATTCTCAATGCCCCGGGGTGCCTCGTATCGGCGTCGGTGACAATTTGTATCAGAATTGGTCGCGGTACTCCCCTAGGTTGACTCAGCTGTAAATGAGTGGTTGTTTTTGGCCTGTGAATGTGTTGCGGTTTGAGACAGAGTCTTGGGAGCGGTGGCGCAGCGGTTGACATGCACTGTGGAGCAAACCGAGTGACTTGAGTTCGATCCCGGGCCGTGCCTAACGTTGGTGGCAATTGCTGCCGGAAGTTGTTGTGGGCCTCCCTGATGTCGACTCAGCCATTATTGAATATTGGTTGGGATGTCTGATGCGGTGTCGTGCAGATAGCCATTTAATAAATGTGCGGAGATGAGTGAATGTGAGCACTGGGGAGACAAAGGCAACCAGGTGTGGTACTGGCCTCGCCGCCCATGTGTGCGCCATTGAAGGCCTAAACAGTTGCTCACTGGCAACGAAACAAACAATTAAAAAAAAACGAAAACTTGTATTTTACCAGGTGAGGCCGACTGAGCTATATATCTCTTTTTTTGAAGCGAACTGGCCACAATTGATCGCTCAACGAAGTGACTAGTCATCACGTGGACATGGATAGCAGCCAACAACTCGAAACGGGTGATGTTGATTCTAAATTTCGATTTAAAGCTTTCGTGACTGCAGGGATTCATCTTCTTGGTTCTTTCGGTAAAGTCACGTAGAAGGGAAGTAATAAAATAATTAAAATAAAACATTATAAAATTTCGATTTAAAGCTTATTTCGTGACTGCAGGGATTCATCTTCTTGGTTCTTTCGGTAAAGTCACGTAGAAGGGAAGTAATAAAATAATTAAAATAAAACATAATAAAATTTCGATTTAAAGCTTCTTTCGTGACTGCAGGGATTCATCTTCTTGGTTCTTTCGGTAAAGTCACGTAGAAGGGAAATAATAAAATAATTAAAATATTAACATTACAACATATTATAATAAAATTATAACGACGTTTCGGCCACAACACAAGCAGCCGTCCTCAGGTGAAGAACAGAGCTGTCGGAAAGACAGCGTCCTAATGAAACGCTGCTAAGCTTGACAGCTTATTTTAAGCTCCTCCCACCCAGCTTAAAAAACGCTGCCAAGCTTAGCAGTGTTTCATTAGGACGCTGTTCTTAGGACGCTCTGTTCTTCGCCTGAGGACGGCTGCTTGTGTTGTGGCCGAAATGTCGAGAGAATTGTATTATATTATGTTTTATTTTTATTATTTTATTGATTCTAAATGTTGAGGGAAAACCAGAGGACCCGGAGAAAAATCCTCGCGACCACGGGGAGAACATGCAAACTCCAAATATACAGCAGGCGTTATGGTCGGGTTCTAACCCACGTCCTTCTGTAGACCAGGCGAGGTAGTTAACATCTAGCCACCGTGGTACCCAGTTTCCCAAGCAATCTAAATTCCTTCTTGTGAAGAGTGACGGTGCAGTTGTTCACATAATGCAACGATATCCGCAGCGACCTAATCTCAAATCGTGACCATGAGTCACAGCATCACTTTAAATTCAGTCTCTGCGGATCAGGATCTCGCGTGGTCTGAACGTTGCGTGAAAGGTTCCCAGAGCAGGCGTGACCCTAGTGACACCCTCGCCCCGTGCTGACATTTAGCAGGTGCTCGCTAACATAGGCGGCGGGCAGCTGTAGACCTAACGGGGCTTAAGCCAACCGCCAGCCAACTTTATGATCATAATGTCAACTTGTAATGCACCCAACGGTATCCGCTCGCTCTCGGAGAGAGAGAACAACTCAAAGGCGCGAGGAGGAACCAGAGACGAGCGGTAAAGGCAGCCAGGCATCAAATACCCCGACCCCCCACGCTCTGGGATTCTCTATATATGAAGGTGTTATCAGCCAATTAATGAGTGTTTACGTGTTGGAGGAAACCGGAGCAGCTGGAGACACCCCACGTGTGAGAGGGGCCAACACTCTATCCCCCTTAGCGGTTGAAAACGAATTTATTTTCTAGATTGGAAACTCATTTCTTTAGAACTGCGTTTTGCGTTTAGTTTGTTGCCCTTCCCCCCCCACCTCCGATTAGCACGGTTGGAGTCCACAGTTTGCTGTACTCCCTTCTCCTGGCGAGCCAGGGTATGTCGCCTACTCCGGTTATAACGGAGAGGTAGTTTTACAACAACTTATGTGTGCAATCTACCAACCCTCGCTTCTGCCTCCACAGTGCGGGAGCGGAGCACGTGATCACGAGACGTTAACTACCTCGCCCGGTATACAGGAGGTCGTGGGTTCGATCCCGACCCTGACGCCTGCTGCTGTATATTTGGAGTTTGCGTGTCTCTCTCTCATCATCATCACGGTGGCTATGAGATGTCAACTACCTCGCCTGGTACCCAGGAGGTCGTGGGTTCGATCCCGACCCTAACGTCTGCTGCTGTATATTTGGAGTTTGCGTGTCTCTCTCTCTCATCATCATCACGGTGGCTATGAGATGTTAACTGCCTCGCCTGGTACCCAGGAGGTCGTGGGTTCGATCCCGACCCTGACGCCTGCTGTATATTTGGAGTTTGCATATCTCTCCCCGTGGTCACGTGGATTTTTCTCGGCGTCCTCCGGTTTTTCCCTCCACATTTAGAATCGACATGCGTTCAGAGTATTTGGCTGCTATGGATTTCCACGTGATAAGCCACTTCGTCGAGCTTCTGAATTGTTTCATGAACCCGTGCACGTGGATGATAGGCAGGCACATTCAGGTGGTGAAGCCCAGATAACCGCATCAGGAGCAGCGGAGTGTATCATCGCTGTGATGTCTCCTTCGTATTTGTGGATCGGGGCATTGCGTCGTTGTACGTTGTGCTGCGGTCTGTTCTGGATGATCACAGTCGCACACTGCTGGAAAGTTTATCATTTTCCATGTATTCATCAGGTATCCGCACCTACTGCCATGGTCTGTGCAGTGGATGCGGTTTAGGGTGGACCGTGAGCTTCTTGGAAGATCAAACACCAAGGAGCTTCTGCGTTGGGTCTTCCACAAGAGTCGAACATTATATTACAGACTCAAAATGGTTTTCTGCTCAAACTAATGTGGATCGGTGCTCAAACTCATCAATCGTCTGAGCGTGGCAATTCCACATTCCCATATAAAGGGCCCAGTATATCTATGAGGTTACTATTATAATATAAAATGTGCTCTAAAAATGGCCCAAAATTGCGTCGCACAATTCCACAACAAAATAACATTTCTCATTGCACGCATAAAAGCGTTCGAAAAACTACCTTTAATTTTCTCTCGAGACGCCAGAGTCTCCCCTCTTGAGAGAGAGAGGCTCGTGTCAACGGGCTCTCGTCCTCGCTAGGGGAAGGGCGACTCTGCGTCAGCCCCAGCAAAGCGTTTCCCTTGCCGAGCCCTGGGAGAGCGAGAGGGAGCTCGTAAACCGCCGCCACAACCTTTAACTTTAATCACGCAATGGAAACCGGTCCAACAAAGGACACGGGGCTTGATTGAATTTGTCACCGTATGAGCCCCCGGCCCCTGCCTCTGATTACATTTGCTTACCCCAAAACAAATTTCCTTCCACGGCTTAATTGAGATTTCAGTGGCGTGGAAAGTAATTGTTGACCTGCCTAATCTTGAACCCAAAGTAAAGACTCGAAATAGGGAGGGAGAGAGAGAAAGAGAGAAAGTAGCACTTACGTTTGATTTGAATCGATCGCACCGATGCATATATTAGACGGGATAAAAAAAGAATACCCAACCCAAAGTTGTACAAAAAGCGTGCCGTGAATTTATAGCCTTGAGGTCAGTCGAGAACTTTCCTTTCGCCAGCACTTCCCTCCGTAAAAAAACAGCGGCGAATCGCTTCTTATTTTAACGGCGTTCAGAAAAAAAAACAAATAAAACGGCGCGTGCCTTGCCGACTGAAACGAAATCCCGGGTATTTCATGGGCTCACGATCGCCCAGGCACTGATTTAAATTGCGCGTTCCTCCATTCATCCTGCGAGATTAAGGCCGTCGTAGGTGACAGAGATCCTCCTTTAAATTCGGGAATTAGAAGGGAGTCATTTCATGCTTTTTTGTCGTTTCGCTACAGCAAGACGGCACGGCACGCAGCCGCAGGAAGGGATTTTTTTCGTACAGATGGTGCAAGGGCGAGCGAGCGAGCTTTGTTGTACGGGCGCGCGCGTGCAGAGTGCGCGCGCGAGTGCGTGTCACGGTCGTATCGATCAACCGACGTGACCTCACCGGCACCCCTGCTTGAATAATTTAACGGCCCGTGGCAAACTCCCCCTTCCCCCGGCCCATACCCCACCCCAGGCACGGCTACGATGCACTTAGCCGGTATACAGCCGACTGAGCGACCCACCGCGAGTCGCACATCCGTAGCAAAAATGCACAACCCTTAATTGCCAAATAATGTGTCGGTGGATTTGGGAAGGACCACCGACAAGTCACGGTGTTTCCACCTCCACCACGTGAGCTTCCGGTGCGATAATCGCCTAGGTTGGTGGGTAGTCGTTCACCGTTGGTGAGTATTCCACATTGTTACGGCAGGGGCCGTATTTCAACATCATTTTTTTGCGATCGAAACGTCGTGGGTTTTTTGCTGTTAATTGTGATTTTAGTTTTCTATCTACACTGTACGTGACTTTACCGAAAGAACCAAGAATATGAATCCCTGCAGTCACGAAAGCTTTAAATCGAAAGAAAATGCAAACTTAAGACTTTTTGCAAGGGTTTGGCCAATTCCACATATAAGAGGGTTTGCCTTTCATTTTTGGAAGAAACAAAATAAACAACCAGAGAACCCAGGGGACAGAGCGCAACAGACGATGTTGTAGGTTTGCTCTCCAACACACCGGTGTGCTGAACTGAACTAGCCAAACATTGGCACGGTTTGTGACAAACCTTACTAATTGGCCGTGCTGCTTTAGTGGCGGGTTTAACGACACATTTATATTTACGCGATCTAACAACAAAAAATAACAACAACTCTATTATGGGTAATATTGGTCGCGATAGCCCGTGACTACGTGTTACACTTGAAGGGGTTACGGCTGTCTCTTAACAACTTCAGAGCCGAATCCTTCACCACAACGGTACCCCCACGTGGTCTTCAATCCCAGCACGATCCAGGCTCAAGGCCTGCTTAGCTTCCGAGATCTGACGAGACCAGGCACGTTTTTTTAAAAGATGGTAACGGTGGTCACGATCACCCTGATCAACCCGCGTGCAATCGTTGCCATCATCTTGTGGTGTTTAACGAGACGGCTCCCGTGCGCGAGCCGATTTCGTCGCTCCGTCTCCCACCGTGGACACGCGCTCCGTTAACGTCCCCTCTTCTGGATGCCACCTCATCGGGATTCTCATCACCATCACCACCACCATCATCGTCATCGTGATAAGTCGCTTTTGTTGAGCTATCATTTGTGGCCAGGTCGCTTCCGAAAGAGAAGATAATAGCGCAGTGGGCTTTATCTGGTAAGATTTAAAAAAATGTTTATCTTTATTCTTATTTTAAGTGAGTTGTTTACCTTTCCTGTACTTTCGCACTCCTGTGGTATTTTGTATATGTTTTGTTGTGACGTTCTGACGCGCCCCGACTGGACACCTGTGAACAAGAGCTTTGCAGGAGGTCCCATGATGTAGCTACTCACCACGAGCTCTCATTACTCTGATCGTGGCGTCGTCTTTGTGCTGTGTACGCCTTTTGGCGTCCTCTGGTCTAACACCGTTTTGAGACTCGGTTCCAGAGAAAGCTGTCTCTGGTGTGGACCAATCAGTTTCAAGGACAATGCATTTATTGTCAGAGATTTTTTTGGTTTGCATTCTGACCACAAATATTGTGGTTAATGGTGACGTGATTCCTTGTAAAAGGTTTCAGTTTGGTGTTCGAACATCTTAACACCTGTTTGTTGCCAGAAAAAAAGGGAAAAACTATTCTCAAGAACTTTATAGCTCATCGGATTCTTCCAGTATGAATAAATATACTGATATCATATAGCTCCACGTCTTTCCCAAGCCCGTTTATCTTTGTTACCGTGTTGCGATATGCACGAGCTGTGAAGAGCAGCTTGCAGTCGCAAAATGGGGTTTGTAAATAATTTTATATAATGCACTGATCGTTTCGCTTGCTGCGTTAGCTGCAAACGAAACGTTAGCAGCAAATGAAACGAATTGACTTGGTACCTACACAATGTGACCCCGGAGTGAAACCGATTATGAATCCAAATAGTGCTCGTGAAAGCCGACTGCTCGTGAAAGGGTTGTTGTTAACGTCAGTGAAGGGACAAAGAAATATTTATACGAAAAAAAGAACAGCTCCAGGTCGGTGCGACATTTCACGACGACTCGTTCCGCGCAACCGTTAACACACTCTGCGCTGGGCTGGCTTTTGACAGATATTCCGCAAAAAAATGAAAAGAAACGGTGCTTACTTAGCTCCTCAAATTCCCCTGGACCTTTGAGTCGTCGTCTCCCTCGTGGTAAATTGTGGCGAGCAATTGTGGAGCAAAGGCTTAATTAACAAATGCCTACAACAACCCAAATGCCGCATCATAGGGGGCACGGTTTTTCTAATGAAGAATTTAACTGGCAGCAAAAACGCTGCCCCGAAAAAGTGGATTACCGCCCCCCCCCCCCTTCGAAAAGAAAATAATTAATTATTATTGTTAATTAGCATAGTTTGATAAATATTACATTAATTAAGGAAGCTTTTCATGCTGTGAATAAAAGCTGCATAAGCTGTTTTGAAAGTTTTTTTTATACTGTGGGGCAATGCAAATACATTTTTTTCTCATCGCGTGATTACGATGTAGCTCCGTTATGTTTCGCATGTATGGGCCAAACTATAATTAAACGCAAAAAAAACCTCAACTATTATTTTAATTTTACCAGGTAAGGGCCCACTGAGCTATACAGCTCAATAAAGTTGCTTATTGTGTGGAAATTTATAGCAGCCAAATGCTCTAAATGCGTGTCTCTAAATATGGAGAGAAAAACCGAAAAAAATCCACGTGACCACGGGGAGAGAGACACGCAAACTCCAAATAAACAGATTTCAGGGTCGGGATCGAACCCAGGACCTCCTGTATACCAGACGAGGTAGTTAACATCTCGCCACTGTGGCACCCTCATTTGTTGCAGCACAAATGATTTGTACAGATCGTATCATTTCAGCTTGAAAATTACTCAACGCTTAAACTTCGCATGACTTACACATGAACAGCTACTGGGCATTCTTCCTCGCAGATGCAATGCGAATTTTGTTGTGGAGCGAATCCAAGGAATGGACAATTGCAAATTTAATACATTCAACAACGTGAATTAACGTATGGCTTCTGAACGTGTGTCTCAAGCTGCCACGAAACACCTTACGAGCTCAACGACGTCGACTGCCCAAGCGGGAGCTGATTAATTTGGTGGCATCCTGCTGATGAGACTCGTTGAATTCGAAGCCGGGATTTGCCTTTCGTTAACAAATCAAAATCTGCTGGGATGCATAAATTAACAAGAAAGGCCCTTTGTCAAATGGCTTAAATTATTCGAATGCTGCGGTGATTAAACATACTCCTTTAATGATTCACTAAGCATAATAAATATTATTACAAACTTACAGGCACTACTTGCATATATATGCAAATAACCAAAACAAAGATCCCCCGTACAGCCTTAACAGACTTTTCGGGCAAGTACTGTTAGCGAGTAGCACCTATGAAGCCCGGAACGGTACACGAGGGGGTGGGTGACAAGCACCACACCCGTCCGCCTTTGTCTCCCCAGTGGCGATGTTTACACACCGCACCAGGTACTCATTTGAGGCCGAGTCGACCTAGTGGAGGCCCAGGACCGGTTCAGATACTCGTCACTAGTATTGGCCGTGAGCGGGAATTGAACTCGGGACGCCGGATTCAAAGATCAGCGCGCTAACCGCTACACTACCGCTCCCCATTATGTACGCACATGCATTCACACGGCCACGTATATCATTCAGAGCAGCGGTTCTTCACCTTTACTGCACCCTTGCACTCCTTTGGTTCTCAATCGTAAAAAAAAAATGTACAATGTTAATAAATACAGAGGTTCGATGAAACAAAGTGGTTGTACCTTACGTGCCCCGTACTTAATTTGTGTTTCGAAGATTTACCTTCATAAAACATCCGGCCAAGTTAAGAAGGTTAAGAACCACCGATGTTGCAAAATGTCTCAAATTGGCTCGTTCGGAGTCGTACTTGGGGCTCGATTGGGGAAGACGCAATGACGGCCGGCGGTCTCGAGACTTAACGACGGAGCCGAAGGAGGGAGCTCCCTGGAGGGGACCCCCCCCCCCACCCCACGCGGACACGGAGCGTGGCGAGATCAGCTCACGTTGTTGTTGCGGCACCGTGAGTGTTGGTGACACGTACGTATGTTGGACTTCTTTCGCACCGTACGTAGCCAACCGTGCTAAGCAGAGGTGCGGTGAGAACGACAAACAAACTGAACACGCAACATTTACAATTTGGTGGCAGCGTGAGAGATGGGAATGTTTTGGAGAGGCCGCCATCCAGCAGTGGATAGCTCATGGCTGATCATGAAAACATGCTTAAATATGACAAAGATCCCCCGTATAGCCTTTAACAAACTTTTAGGGCAAGTGCGTTCGCGCACGACCGAATGACATTATGTGACATTTCCCTGTAAGTCCAGGATTTGAACAATGCCCATGTCGGTCATAGGGGGTTGTTTGAACATACTTCACCATTCTGGTCAGTGTGGGTTGATAAAAGGGGGTAGGGGGGGGGAGTTCTGATATCACTCACAACTCGTGTTACCCCTGACTGGGAGTCACACTCAGTGCAGTGCACTAACCACAGTGCCACCGCTCACTACTCTCAATGGCATACACAGAGTG